>NC_140167.1:67741558-68054058 GCF_963971535.1 Notolepis coatsorum | reverse complement strand
AAACGTCACCACTATATAAGTGAAAGCTCTCACGATATCTAGTGACTTCAACAATGTTTACGTGGCGAGTTACACCTTCATGCGAGAAGTTGGTCCGATTTGGTTTCAAATCTTTTCAAATAGTGGATACAGGAGACATTTGATATTAGATGCAGAGTGTCTTCAGGGGAAGGCCTTCTCCACTAGCAGGTTAGGTTAGCAGATTAAAATTCTTTATCGACTATATCTATTGTAACGTATAATATAACGGATACGGCATACGAATTTAATAATATTTTTATGTTCAGAGTTAATTATATTGTTCACACTGTTTATGTCTCATATTTTTATATTCAGATAAAATTGTATTGCCTATATTTATGTATTTCTACTATTACCCTTCCCTCCCCCATGTTGCCTTGATGCCCGAATTTCTCCAAGGGGATCTGTCTTAGACAGACAGATGTTAGCAGATTTGTGCATTAGCACTCCATGACTCTATGTAACATCAACCCATCCATCTACATTGCACACACATCCACACACTCACTTTAAACAAGCACTCACCTTAACACTGACTTTAGACACTTTAACACTACATCATATTTATCTATTTATTAAAGAGATTTGCACTACATCTGTGAGGTTTCTGTCCTTGCTCTCTCACTCGTTCTGTTCCTTTAACCACCTCGCTCTGTTTTCATTTGTTTTTTCTGTTAATTATTTCAATTCCCTCATTCACACGCTTCTCCCCAGTGATGTCATCAGAGACGTCGCTGATTGGTTCTCTCAGGTCCGCACGCTTTTCAATCACATTCCCCAGCTGTCACTGCTTGTCAATCAATCAATCCCTTATTATTTATACCCCGTTTCTCCACTCTAAGTTTGTTGGATCGTCTTGATTTTTCTCTGGTTGCATTCTCCGTTTTGCTACTGCTGCTGCTTTTGCTCTCTGTGCTATCTCCAGGATTTCTCCAAGAAGCCTTCCTCTTGGACACCTGTTCCCGTGGCGCGCGCTCGCTCCGCTGTTGTTCCAGCACCATTACGCATTACGTCTGGGTGAGTTTTTATTGACTGTCTTGATCTATTCCGTTTTTCGTGTGTTACTATTACACTGAAGATTACCACCTTTTGTCAGACAGTCACTCACCCAGCGTTCCCTTTTGTTTGTTCCCTCTGGGATAATATTTTTGGGACTTTTCATCTCCCTCCGTGTGTTGCTCACACCGAAGATATTATTCACATTTGGATTGTTTTTGGACTTCACTACTGTGTGTATATTACACGAAGATATTCACTTGGGACTGTGTTTGGAATTTTGCTCACTGTGTGTATTACACGAAGAGATTCACTTGGGATTTGTTTTGGAATTGTGCTCACTGTGTTTTATTACACGAAGATTAGTTCACCCTGTTCTCCTGCTCGTTCAACCTGCACTGTTGTTGACTCGTTCCCTCTCTCCCTCTCTCGGTCTCGCAACACATCGGAGATTCTGCCGAGAGAATTCTGCAGAGCGGTTCTGACGTCAACATCTGCTATTCCCAAACTACCACCACGGGAGAAGCTGCAGAGCAGCAGAACTTTTGCCCCCTGGCCTATGTACCTGTCTTGTTGACTTGCCTATCCTGTACTCTTATATTTAGTATTCAAATAAACAAGCCCTTGTATTTGGCAACTCTGAATTCCTACTCTCTTGTGTCGTGCGTTTGGGGTCGGTGTCAAACCATAACATTACGATCCAACCAAAATGACGACCCCAGCCGACACAGAGAGGATCAGAACCGCACTTGCAAATCAAGTCGAGTTGACCAGGGATCACAGTCTCCAATTAGAGCGGGCTGCGGCTGCGGTGCAGAATCTCAGGGATCAGGTCCTGCCTATGCAGGGTTCAATGGCCGCTATGGCGGGACAACAGTCCGACATTCTCGCTCAGCTTCACTCGCTGGGCGACACCGTTAATACCTTTCATCTCTCACACCCTTCAGGAGCATTCCCCGCAGCCCCAGCAGATCTCGCATCTCGGGAACCCCGTCTCTCCGTCCCACGGCTGTTCGACGGTAATCCCGAGGAGTGTGCCACATTCATCATGCAATGTGAGTTGGTTTTCCGTCATCAACCAAGCCGTTTTTCTGCTCGTGGGTCCCAAGTGGCTTATATAACGAACTTACTTTCAGGCCATGCTGCCCAGTGGGTCACTTCCTCCTGGGCAATGGAAGCAGATTTTTTGTTTTCCTATCCAGACTTCGTGGCGGAGCTCCGCAGAGTGTTCCACCATCCAGCCCGAGGTCTGGACCCTGGAGCCCGGTTGGGGACCTTCCGACAGGGGAGCGGCAGGGTGACGGACTATGTCATGGAGTTTCGACTGACGGCGGTGGAGAGTGGATGGAACGAACCTGCTCTTCGCCTAACCTTCTTGAGGGGGCTCAGTGACGCAGTCCGGGACCAGCTCGCTACCCGGGAGTTGCCCGACTCCCTCGAGGATCTGTTTAGCCTCGTCATCCGTATTGACGGACGCCTCCTGGAGAGAAGGCGCGAGAGGACCCGACTGTTACCTCCTGAAGCACCCCGGACTCCTGGACGCCCCGTCCCCAACACTACTGGTGGTAACAGGCTTCCCCGTTCGGTTCGCGAGGAGGAACCCATGCAGCTGGGACGCTCTCATCTGAGCCAGGCGGAGCGTGAGGCAAGGCTCAGGTCCGGTCTCTGCCTCTACTGCGGAGGTGCGGGACACCGTATCGCCGACTGCCCCACCCGGCCAAAAGATTAGGCTCACCGAGACCCCGGGAGATCCTGGTGAGCCGTTTTTCCCATTCCCAGCGCCGCGCACCACCTGACCATCTGATGAGCGTCACCCTGGCCTGGGGGGACCAACGTGCCACGGTGGAGGCCCTCATCGACTCTGGGGCAGACGAGAATTTCCTCGACTTCGAGTTTGCCACCCGAGCCAACATACCTCTTGAGGACCTTGTGAGGCCCTTGGAGATCTTTTCGTTGGACCAACACCGCCTGGCCGACATCTCTCAACGCACCGGCCCAGTCGTGCTGACCATCGCTGGGAACCACGTCGAGAGAATCCAGTTCCTCATTACCCAATCCCCCCTTGTCCCGGTGGTCCTGGGTAGGCCCTGGCTCGCGCTGCACGAGCCCCACATCGCCTGGTCCTCCGGTACCATCAGGGGCTGGAGCTCCTCCTGTCACGCCCGCTGTCTGCAGGCGGCGTCCTGTCCCCCGCCCCGGAGGCCCGCTGGTGAGTTGCCCCCGGACCCCTCGTCCATACCTCCCGAGTACCACGACCTCATGGAGGTATTCAGTAAGACCAGGGCTCAGGCCCTTCCACCTCACCGCCCCTATGACTGCGCCATCGACCTCCGCCAAGGGGCTCCCCTTCCCGGCAGCCGCCTCTACAGTCTGACTGTCCCGGAGAAGAAGGCGATGGATCTCTACATCTCTGAGTCATTGGAAGCAGGACTCATTCGGCCTTCCTCCTCCCCGGTGGCGGCCGGGTTCTTCTTTGTTGGTAAGAAGGATGGGGACCTGCGACCCTGCATCGACTATCGTCAGCTCAACGAGATCACCATCAAGAACAAATACCCCCTACCTCTCATGAGCTCCACCTTCGAGCCACTGACCCAGGCCTCGTTCTTCACCAAGCTGGACCTCCGAAGTGCCTACCATCTTGTCCGTATCCGTGAGGGCGATGAATGGAAGACCGCCTTCAAGACCCCCAGGGGCCACTACGAGTACCTTGTAATGCCGTTCGGCCTCACCAACGCCCCGGCGGTATTCCAGGCACTCATGAACGACGTCCTGCGTGACATGCTGGAGGTGTTCGTGGTGGTGTACCTGGACGACATTCTCATCTTTTCCAGGACCCTCGAGGAACACATCCTGCATGTCCGCCGTGTGCTGGAGCGCCTCCTCCACAATCGGCTCTTCGTCAAGGCGGAGAAGTGCCGTTTTCACTCCAACTCCGTCGACTACCTGGGCTTCATCGTTGAGAAGGGCTTGACCCGAGCGGATCCTCGCAAGATCCAGGCTGTGGAGGATTGGCCAGAACCCACCACTCGGAAGGAGTTACAGAGTTTCCTCGGGTTCACCAACTTCTACCGAAGGTTCATCCGGAACTACAGTCAAGTGGCGGAGCCACTTACCAAGCTAACCTCCCCCGCTCTGCCGTTCGACTGGTCCCCAGCGGCATGCGCTGCGTTCTGCTCCCTCAAGAGAAGGTTCACTTCTGCCCCTATCCTGCTCCACCCTGACCCCAAGAGACAGTTCATCGTGGAGGTGGACGCCTCGGATTCTGGCCTGGGCGCTGTCCTATCCCAGCGATCTCTTTCAGACCAGAAGGTGCATCCTTGCGCCTTCTACTCGCGTCGCTTCCTCCCCGCCGAGAGGAACTACGACACCGGCAATCGGGAGCTGCTGGCGGTCGTGGCTGCGCTGGAAGAGTGGCGTCATTGGCTAGAGGGTGCCGAGGAGCCTTTTACCATCTGGACGGACCACAAGAACCTGACGTTCATCCGCGCTTCCAGGCGCCTCAACGGTCGGCAGGCGAGATGGGCCAGTTTCCTCAGCCGGTTCGACTTCTCGCTGACCTTCCGCCCCGGTTCCCGCAACACGAAGGCCGACTCCCTGTCCCGGATGCACTCCAAGGGGGCTCCACCCTCTGAGGACCCTTCTCCCATCCTCCCGGAGGCCCGAGTGGTTGGAGCCATCACCTTGGGCATCGAGGGTGTGTTGAGGCGTGCCCTACGCTTCCAACGTGCTCCAAGCAACGTCCCTAGGAGTCGTCTCTTCGTCCCCGACTCTGTCCGGTCCCAGGTACTGCTGTGGGGCCATACCAGCCGGTTCACCTGCCACCCTGGCGTCCATCGCACGTTCTCCTTCCTGGCTCGTCGTTTCTGGTGGCCCACCATGCGGAACGACGTCAAGGAGTTCGTATTGGCCTGCGCGGTCTGTGCCCGCAGCAAGGCCTCTCACCAGGCACCCTCCGGGCTCTTGCAGCCACTTCCCATTCCGAGCCGTCCGTGGTCACATGTGGCGCTCGACTTCGTCACTGGTCTGCCCTCCTCCCAGGGGAACACCTGCCTTCTGACCGTGGTGGATCGATTCAGCAAGGGGGTCCACCTCGTGGCCCTCTCCAAGCTTCCCTCGGCGGCCGAGACGGCGGACCTCCTGACGCACCACGTGTTCCGCCTTCATGGCTTTCCCCAGGACATCGTCTCTGACCGGGGGCCCCAGTTCACCTCCCAGGTATGGCGGGCCTTTTGCAAGGGATTGGGGGCAACGGTCAGTCTCTCCTCTGGTTATCATCCCGAGACTAACGGGCAGACGGAGAGGATGAACCAGAGCGTAGAGTCTGCTCTTCGGTGTGTGGCAGCCGAGAGACCAGCATCCTGGAGCCGTTTCCTTCCCTGGGTTGAATACTCCATCAATTCAATGGTCAGTTCCGCCACCGGCCTCTCCCCTTTTGAGGTCTCCCTGGGCTACCAGCCCCCTCTTTTCCCCGCACAGGAGACGGAAGTGGCAGTTCCCTCCGTGCAGGTCCACCTCGACCGCTGCCGACGAGTTTGGGAGATCACCAGGACCGCGCTGCTCCGGACATCTGAGCGCGCCTGTCGTGGTGCCGACCGGCGCCGGGTTCCTGCGCCGACTTACCGCCCTGGGCAGAGGGTGTGGCTCTCCACGAAGGACCTCCCGCTACGGTCCTCGGCCAAGAAGCTCAACCCCCGTTTCGTCGGGCCTTTCGAGGTCCTGAAGGTACTCAGTCCGGCGGCCCTGCGCCTGAAGCTTCCTGCATCCATGCACATCCACCCCGTGTTCCATGTCTCCCGGGTTAAGCCCGTCTCCCTCAGTCCCCTTATGCCTCCAGCTCCTGATCCGCCGCCTCCCGTGTTGGTGGATGGTCACCCCCAGTGGCAGGTCCGCCGGTTGATGGGCGTTCGTCGGCGGGGCCGGGGGTTCCAATACCTGGTGGACTGGGAGGGTTACGGCCCTGAGGAGCGTAGCTGGGTCTCCCGGCAGCTCATCGTGGATCCCGGCTTGATCACCGACTTCCATCGAGCCCATCCTGACGAGCCGGGTCGGCCTGGTCGCCGGGTGGCTCCCGTGGAGGGGGGGGTACTGTGAGGTTTCTGTCCTTGCTCTCTCACTCGTTCTGTTCCTTTAACCACCTCGCTCTGTTTTCATTTGTTTTTTCTGTTAATTATTTCAATTCCCTCATTCACACGCTTCTCCCCAGTGACGTCATCAGAGACGTCGCTGATTGGTTCTCTCAGGTCCGCACGCTTTTCAATCACATTCCCCAGCTGTCACTGCTTGTCAATCAATCAATCCCTTATTATTTATACCCCGTTTCTCCACTCTAAGTTTGTTGGATCGTCTTGATTTTTCTCTGGTTGCATTCTCCGTTTTGCTACTGCTGCTGCTTTTGCTCTCTGTGCTATCTCCAGGATTTCTCCAAGAAGCCTTCCTCTTGGACACCTGTTCCCGTGGCGCGCGCTCGCTCCGCTGTTGTTCCAGCACCATTACGCATTACGTCTGGGTGAGTTTTTATTGACTGTCTTGATCTATTCCGTTTTTCGTGTGTTACTATTACACTGAAGATTACCACCTTTTGTCAGACAGTCACTCACCCAGCGTTCCCTTTTGTTTGTTCCCTCTGGGATAATATTTTTGGGACTTTTCATCTCCCTCCGTGTGTTGCTCACACCGAAGATATTATTCACATTTGGATTGTTTTTGGACTTCACTACTGTGTGTATATTACACGAAGATATTCACTTGGGACTGTGTTTGGAATTTTGCTCACTGTGTGTATTACACGAAGAGATTCACTTGGGATTTGTTTTGGAATTGTGCTCACTGTGTTTTATTACACGAAGATTAGTTCACCCTGTTCTCCTGCTCGTTCAACCTGCACTGTTGTTGACTCGTTCCCTCTCTCCCTCTCTCGGTCTCGCAACACATCGGAGATTCTGCCGAGAGAATTCTGCAGAGCGGTTCTGACGTCAACATCTGCTATTCCCAAACTACCACCACGGGAGAAGCTGCAGAGCAGCAGAACTTTTGCCCCCTGGCCTATGTACCTGTCTTGTTGACTTGCCTATCCTGTACTCTTATATTTAGTATTCAAATAAACAAGCCCTTGTATTTGGCAACTCTGAATTCCTACTCTCTTGTGTTGTGCGTTTGGGGTCGGTGTCAAACCATAACAACATCCATACCGCATTTTGCCTTTTTTAGTTTTTGTACCTTATTGTCTGCATTTTTACGTCATTGTACTTAGGTTGTACTTTAGTTTGTATATTGTAGTGTTGGGACTTATTCCTCTTTTACTTACTTTTTTTTTATTGTATGAAGCACATTCTCAGGGGCTCATACAGAACCAATCATTTCACTGTAATGTACATATAGTTTCACTAAAGTAAAGGGGTTTTGTGTACATTTCCCGCCCCAACTGCCAGCCAGGCCTCACCTGACGGATGGAAACATGAACCGGGTCGGCCGTTCCTCCCACTTCCAGCGCTAAACTAATAAAGAGGGCGTGTGTCTTCAGAGTGACACTGACCCCATTTAGTGTCATGTTTGTAGGGAAACACATGAGCTCATTGCCACGCCACGACCAACTCTGGCCAGAGAACGCTGAGGGGGGGTACTCCTCGGGGCTTCTCCAGCCTCAACTACACACAGACATATACGGTACACATCAGCCAAATAAAACAACATAGGTGACAAATAAAAGCAAACTTGAAACTTGAACTAGTACATTAGCGCCAGGCTTGGAAAGGAACTCAGCAGGGCCATAAATACAGGAGCTTCAATTGGACCCAGGCCCTGGGTGTGGAAGGGCCCAAAGAGCTTCTGAAGTACAGCTTTGAGGTACTAGTACTTAAATTTTTTAGGAACTTATATATAAATATATCATATATAATACATACTATATATGTTGTCGTTGTCTCGTAGTGCTGACCAAGGTGGTGGATGTCTCGGGTCTTGCCCAAGATTGCAGTGACTGTTCTACGTGCACCACAAGGCCATGGATCAGCTTCTTACCATCTTCTGTCCGTGGTCTGTCAACGTGGTTCAGACATTCATTGCTGGGTTAAGTACTGCTATTCTATTCACATAATATGCTTACTACCAGGGGCGGACCTAGCACATTTGGCGCCCTAGGCGAGATTCACCACTGCGCCGCCCCCCCGTTTTTTTTTTTTTTGTAATTTTTTTTTTTTTTTTTTTTTGTATGGCTTTTGCCTCTTCATAGTTCTCTAACGTTAGTCTTTCTTTCCTCAATGCTCAATTCTATAAACACTTGACCGATACCCATCAATGCACAGCGCTCTAGCATGTTCTGACTGTGAACACCTAAAGCTGAGGCTCAGACCGACCGACTGTTTTAGATTTTTGGCTCATTTTCCCTTATGTTAGAATTTTTTTTATGTAAAAATAATGGTTGCCGATATAGAGGGGGGCGCCAAAACTGCACAGAGAAAAAAAAATTAAAAATTAAAAATAAAAAAATAAAAAAATAAAAAAATAAAAAAGATTTTTTTTTTTTTTTTTTGGCGCCCCCCTCTGGGTGGCGCTCTAGGCGACCGCCTATATCGCCTGTAGGAAGGTCCGCCCCTGCTTACTACATATATCTATTCTATTCACATATATGCTTACCACTTGTATCTATTGCTATGTCCGCCCATCACAATCACGGGAACTGTTTAACACCTGTCCCGGCTCCCTGTCCCCCTGTCTCCCTGTGAGTGGCTGTCTCGGAGTGATGACCGGAGTGTTGGACGTCGTGATGATGAAGACCGGGAGGATGCGACCCTATCTGCGCCGCCCCTTCGCCTCAAATAGATCCGCTATCAGCTCTATCTTTAATCTTTCAAAAATGTTCAGTTGCTATCGCTATCAGCTCTATCTTTAATCTTAATCTTTCAAAATGTTCAGTTGCTATCGCTATCAGCTCTATCTTTAATCTTTCAAAATGTTCAGTTGGTATCGCATGCACTTATCTGTGTTTCACTACACACATGAGTGCATGCCTACCAACTGTTCACCTGTTTTATTGCAACACTACTATCACCGACATCTAAGAAGGGAGATCCCCCCTTGAATGGCCCTTCTAAGGTTTCTCTCCTCCACATTGCCTGTGGTGCATTTTTTTCTATTGCTAGGTTTTAATGAGTTTTTCCTTACCTTCGAGCGGGGTATATGTCTGGGAGTGTTGCATTTATTTATTTTGCATTTACTTAAAAAAAAATTGACTTTATGGTGTTCTTGTTTTGTTCTTGACTTATTGTGATGTTTCTTCTTGACTTGTTTAAAGAAGTCGTGTCCGGCCCATGGGGACATTAACGTGTGTTGTCAGGCCTTACAAATAAATTTGATTTGATTTGATATACCTTTACTACACTACATTTCAACGGAAATAGGCTAGCCTACATTATACTCCACTACCGGTTACCTTGATGAAAACCTTATATTTACATATATATACGGTACATATTATAATATAACATAAGCTAATGAAAATAATAATGCACTTTCAATGTTCGAGGCTGCCAATGAAAGAAGAAGGCAACAAAACTGAAGTGGTAACAGTGGCCCAGTGTAGAGAATGGCTTCCTCCCCCGCACCAGATCCAGAGTGGGCTGCTGGGTATTTATAGCACAGTCGAGATGAGCAGACATCACTGGCCTGTGTGTGTGTGGTTTGTATTATGGTGTGTTTGTGTGTGGGGAAGAGGGAGGGAGGGAGGGAGGGAGGGAGGGAGGGAGGGAGGGAGGGAGGGAGAACGGCTTGCTTCCCGCTACCACACTGTAGTTTAACATGGAACGCTGAGGGGGGGTCCTCTGGTTCTACTCAGGGCTTCTCCAACCTCAACTACACGTGGACATATACGGTACACATCAGCCAAATAAAACCAACTACACATCGATATATACGGTACGAATGTGCAGCACAGGCAGCGGTGCACCTGCACGCAATCAGCGCAATCAGCCGTCAACACACATGCGACTCACCCCCTGCAATGAGGGACCTGAGCTACAACAACCAGCCAGACCTTCAACACGTTGCCAGAACGTAATTAGAACTAGGTACAAGTCGTAGAGATGTATTGCTTGTTCTTCTTTCCCCACGTATTCCAGAGAAACTGTCTGACCTCGTTTTGTCTTCCCTCCCAGGATTCTACGGACGCTCCCTTGTGTTTCACCACCCTGGCTCCCCTCACTCCCGCGGACGGACCCTCCGGTTATCACCTCTCGCTTGCCCCTTGGATATCCTCTGGACTTCAGTGGACTGGAGAATTTAGTTAGGCGCACACACATCGCAACAACACCACGCTTAGCCATTTACTTTGCAACACCAGTAAGTAAAACACAGTCTTACATTTCGCATACACACTCCACAAACATTCCAAGGATGCACCATACCTCCCGCAATTCCCCTCCCTACATTTATAATAAACTTGCCCATGGGGTTCTTGCTTACAACTGTCTCAGAGTCACCTACTTGGGTCCTGTATCGTTCAGCGTAACAGTACGTTCTGGCCATGACGGACCTAGGTGGCTCTGGGGCAGCGGGAGCTGCCTGCCCCGGCTACTCCCGCGGCACCACTAGCAGGACTCTCCAGGGCCCTTCTCCGCCAGGAGGCTCATCTGTCGGGTCTGTCTGTAGAAACAGTTAAGCAAGGCGTTTGGAGTGATCGGATGGACGGGTCCACAGCCAACCCTGATCCCCGGCCGCCTCCCGTAGCCCTGGACCCCCCTTGCTCCGCTCGTCCTACCGAGGCGGAACCCTGCCTGGCTACCTCCAAACCCTACGAGGGAAGTTTCGACCTCTGCCGGGGTTTCCTCGTTCAGTGTGAGCTCATTGTGTGAGCCGGTACACTCACGACGGCACCAAGGTAGCTACGGGCCGGGCCGGCCCTCAAGTGAGCTACGGCTACTGTGAGACAGAACCCGGCACCTAATTATAATTTTCCGGCTTTCCATAGGGAGCTCACTCATGCGTTTGACAACCCCATTGACGGCTCTGATGCCGGGACAGAGCTCCATGTTATTCAGCAGGGCAACCGGAGTGTAGCGGAGTATACGCTGGAGTTCTCTACTCTCGCCGCGGACAGTGGGTGGGATGACAAAGCCCTTCTCAGCGCATCTCAGCAGGGGTTGAGCAAGGAGCTAAAAGATGGACCGTTAAGGGACCGTCCAAAGACTTGCAACAAGCTTATTAGTTTGGCTCTCATGATGGGAGAGTGTCTCCAGGAACGGCGCGCAGTCGGGTCCTTGTAACTTCCCCGCCCCTCTCCGTCCACCTCCAGGGGCTACATTGTAGAGTCGGGGCACATCCGTGCGGATCCCCGGAAGGTCGAGACAGTGCTGGAGTGGCCCCGCCCCCAGACCCGTGTTCCCCTTATGGCCGTCACCTCTATGCTGCGCTGGTTTGACTGGACCCCGGAGGTTGAGTCTGCGTTTGGGAGTCTTAAACAGCTGTTCTCCAAAGCTCCGGTGTTGAGTCAACCTGACCCCTGTCGACAGTTTGTGGTGGAGGTGGACGCATATGACTTCGGACTGGGTGTGGTCCTGTCCCAGCATTCCGAGGAGGATCAGTGACTCCATCCCTTCTTCTCCAAACGCCTCACCCCCACAGAGCGGAACTACAACATTGGGGACCGGGAGCTACTAGCGGTCCATGTAGCTCTCAAGGAGTGGAGACACTGGCTCGAAGGCACAAAGCAACACTTCCTGGTCTGGTCAGACCACCATAACCTGACATACGTGAAGGCAGCTAGGAAGGTGAGTGACCGACAGGCCCGATGGGCATTGTTCTTCAGCCGGTTCAAGATCACCCTGTCCTACTGCCCGGGCTCCCGAAATGGTCGGGTGGATGCTCTCTCCCGTCTTCACATAGGAACCGCTATGGACATGAGCCAGACACCATCCTGCCCCCGGAGCATGTGGTGGGCGTCGTCACCTGGGCCATTGACTCAGTGGTGCGGGACGACCCCAGCCCAGGTAATGGCCCGCCTAACCAACTTTTTGTTCCTCCCCCTGTGTACTCCAGGGTGCTGGAGTGGGGCATGCCAGTCGTTTCGTGTGCCACCCAGGGACCTCTCGGGCACTGTCCTTTCTCCACCGCCGCTTCTGGTGGCCCTCCATGGAAGCAGACACCCGGGAGTGTGTGGCCGCCTGTCCCGTCTGCGCACGGAGCAAGGCCTCTCACCGCCCTCCGGCTGGTCTCCTGCGGCCCCTTCCGGTGGGGTCGGTGTTGTCTATTTGGATGACATTTTGATTTTTTTCCTCTTCCCTTGAGGAGCACATTCAGCACGTCCACCTGGTTCTTCAGCGCCTCCTGTAGAACAGGCTCTTTGTGAAGGCAGAGAAGTACGAGTTTCACACCTCGTCAGCCGACTTCCTGGGTTGCATTGTGGACGCAGGGCACATCCGTGCGGACCCCCGGAAGGTCGAGACAGTGCTGGAGTGGGCCCGCCCCCAGACCTGCACCAAGCTCCAATGGTTCCTGGGGTTCGCTGGTTTCTACCATCGGTTCATCAAGGACTACAGCCGGGTGACTACTCCCCTTATGGCCCTCAAATCTACTCCCCTTCCGGTCCCTAGCCGCCCCCATGGTCTCACATTGGCCTGGATTTCTTAACCGGTCTTCCTGAGTCCCGAGGTAACACCACTGTCCTCACAATTGTTGACAGGTTCTCCAAGCAGGCGCATTTTGTGGCCCTTCCCAAGCTCCCCTCTGCTGCCTCCTGGTGACACACCTTGTCCGGATCTGGTGGAAGATGCGATGAGCCCTGCTTCAAGCCTCCGAGCGGGCCAGCTGCGGTGCCAACCGCCGTCACGTTCCAGCCCCGGCCTACCAACCCGGCCAGTGCATATGGCTCCTGGCCCATGACCTGCCCATCCCAACAACCTCCGCAAGCTCTCCTCCTGGTACATGGGGCAATCATCTAATCATCATCATCATCTAGACGAGGCAATCATCTAATAACACATTATGTAACTAGATCATATTATTACTATTGACCGTCCAGCAGGGTCAGGTGGCGGTGGGTAGTTGGTTGGAACCCGGACAGTAGTGTAGGCTACTTTTAGTGTCAACCCTGCATTGTTTTTCTATGTAAAAGTAGTACAAATGTGTGTCAAGTCCAAAGTCCTATTATGTACAGAAGCCTATAGGGTGGGACTCTGGCTGCTGTAGGTGGGCAGAGAGCTAGAGAGAGGAGGAGGAGGGGGGGGTGCGGCTGGGACAGACTGACCTGCTTTCAAGTGGAAAGAATATCCTTCCAGAGGGATGGCCATAAACGCCCCAAGGAGAGGTAACAAAATAACTGCAACAAAATAAAGCGATACCGCCCTCTAGTGAGCATTTACAAAATGACGTATTAAAAAAAAAAAAAAAAAAAAAACATTTTCTTTGTATTCATCTCAAGTGGCACGGTATTGAGGGTAATCTTTTGCTTTTATTTAGAAAGTGTGCTCGACATTAGACAATGTGTAAATGGTTGAATGTAGAGCAGAAGACACATCACATGTCACCTCCGCTGCCATAGTGTGAAGAAACCAGGTCACAGGAAAATGGACAGGAGGAGAAGGGAAATGTTTACTATATAAATGCTCTTGCATAACTAGAATGTGTTTGTATACAGTATATTAGGAGGGAGTCATGTTTTCTCATATTTGTATACGCAGAGTTAATTATATTGTTTACACTGTATATTCAGACCTAATTGTATTGCCTATATATGCGGCCCCCCCACCCCCAGCATGCTGCTATGATGCCTGAATTTCCCCAAGGGGATCAATAAAGGAATATCTTATTTTAACGCAACCTAATCCACTAATAATGGCTTCTTTTGACCCATTCCTCCAAATTAACTGACCTCAAATAAACAGCCCCAACAGATCCCAATCTCATTGAAACTTCAAAGGTGAACTTTATTTACAGTATAAACACGGAATCCAATGCAGACATCCGAAGACCTTTCAGGTTGGGGTTGCTTTTTTTTTTAAAGATAACTTTTTTAGCGTGTATCGCTTTATTCTACTGGGCAGTCCAGTAGAGAGAGAGAGGTGAAACGGGAGACAGAATGAATGAATGAATGATTGAAAACTTTGTTAACAGATTGCATAATGGGTACAATCAGCGATGCGTTGCTCATGGGATGAGATTGCACTCCGGGCAGTGGCGGCCGGTATGAATTACATCTGGGTGTTCGAAATCATCTGACCAAGCTGACCAAGCGAATACGGACTCATAACGTTACCAACATTAAGTCGAGTTAATTGATGCATACTACATTAGTACACGTATGATCATCAAATCAATAATGAACACATATATATAGTCATTTTAAACAAGTTACCATTCATTCAGCAATTAACACGCTGTGTTGAGAGAGAGAGAGAGAGAGAGAGAGAGAGAGAGAGAGAGAGAGAGAGAGAGAGAGAGAAAGAGAGAGAGAGCGAGAGAGAGAGAGAGAGAGAGAGAGATCGCAATTCTACCTTGTTGTTAAGTTGGCAGCAGGGCTGAGCAGGCAGAAGGGCTTGATAAAGTATATTCACTCCACTGTCCAGACTGTGTTGATGTCCATTGTCCATGCATGTCCGGTACACTGCATCCATGCTTGTTGTTAGCCAACAAGAGTGTGAGTGAAGAGCTGTGTCCCTTTGTCCATTTCCGCGTCAAACAGCCTGCAAACTACCTGGTGTTCTATCGCCATGCTCTAAGACAAACTCTAACCTTAACCAACTTTGAAAGAGTGCCTAAGCTTAACCGTCGAAAGAACTTGCCGTCACGCTCTAAGACAAACTCTAACGTTACCTCCTTAACCTACTTCGAAAGCTTAACCAGTGTAGAAACTGACGTCGGCTACGGAAATAAAAAAAACTGCTAAGGCTGCTTGCCTAGACCGCTTCAAATCGTGCCCGGCTTCCAACATAATACATCATATTTCAACGCACAGCGCGTTACGCACTGATTGGCTGCGACGGATACAGCGATGGCGCACTCAGAGCGCTATTGCGTCTAGCCCGGGCCGAGAGAAATACGGCTAGGAGAAATGCGGCTATGCGACAGTGAGTCACTTCCTGTTCAGGAAAACGATTATTTTTATTTGATATATTAACGTTATATTGTGCATTGGAAACACAAACATACTTAAAATGAGTAAATATTATTAATTTTAAACATGTTTATATAATTTATAGGGCTATAAAACAAAAAACAAAAACAAAAAAATTCTTTTTCTTCTCTCTTTTAACAGGGGGGTCGGCGCCCGAGCGCCCCCAGTGGCCAGCCGCCACTGACTCCGGGCAACCTAAGTTTTGTGAGCAGAAGCGCATGCACGCACGTGCACACAGGAATGCGCTGCACTCGACTGATGCGCCAACTCGCAGTACACACCTGGCTACTTTGCATATCAATAGCGCCGGTCGTCAGGTGTTACATTCCATTCGTAGAGGCAATTAGGCTTGTTTTTAGTCTGTCCTTATGCGAGGGAACATTTATGTGCATGCGCGGGAGCGAGCACACGCGCCTGGGAGAGTGTGTGCATGTGGCGTCATTAGCGTGCGTGCAGCCTGTGTTGATATGAGCATCGCAACACTGGGTACAATACGGTAGGCTACGGCTCAGCGCCACAGGTCTAGCCCATCTTTGTTCCTACTGTGCCACCGCTCTAAGAGATAGGGATGCGTGGCGGTGTTTGCAGGGCTATATCTATATTCTATATTCTAGCTATAATGGATACAATACTATGGCTCATTTGACATCAACTATCCATCGTTCAATATGTGAAAAATAATTACTTTTTTCATGTATACGTTTGGTGAATATAACGTATTGCTATGGAGCAATACGTGAATTTGACTAAAAGCGTTGGCGTTGCTCGCCTGGACACGCTACTATTTCCAAATCAAATGTATATAATAGGTATTATGTTTCATCATGAATGCATGAAAGGGGGGGGGTAGTTTTTTTATGCTTTGATCGTCACCAACGGCATACGTTTTGGAGTACGTTACACATGGTCGTTGATCATAGTTGGATCAAAGCAGGATTGATGTCATACAGTCCTTACCTTCACTAGGAGGTACCCCAAAAAGAATATTCCAATTGTCTGATCGCGATTTCCAGTATTGGTGTCCATCGTGTCGCCAACATAATCTACCACAACACATGCATCGGGGGCATTGGACGCGTTTCAATGTGAGTGAACCGCTGGACTCGCCTGACCAAAAAAACTACTCCCGGAGTGAATTAAATGTAACACCGGGTGTGAAAAAAAGGTTTAGAAGGATGGGCGATACTGCTACCTGGCAGGATGCGGCCGGTATTGCACTCTAGCGATCTCAGAGTGATTCCCTATATGGTAACCCCGAGGTCCGTGTGAGAGAAATGAATACAAATATTGAATAAAAGAAATAACGATTAAAACCCGACTATACTCGGGTATGATGCTGAACGGTTGGCGAGTTAACCCGACTATCCTCGGGTCTGGCGCTGATTGAGTTAAGATGAAAAAAGACCAGAAAGACTTTCGTCTTGTTTACATCAGGGACCCCCATTTTCAATTCATCAAGGTAATGAATGATAATCCATTTGCTGCCTGCATGTAAACTGACATAAATCATCGAGATTTTGCCAGATCTGAATAACTGCAACATGCAGGGACGTGCACAGGACTTTAGAGGGGCAGGTGCTCAAAGGCTGACCGAGCGTGCGTAGCGCGATTTTTAAGGGCCCTTATCGGGCGGGGGGGCCCCCTTTTTATGCTTTTTGGGGGGTTTTGGTGATCAAATATTGAATATTGAACTATAATAATCAGTGCGGGGGCTCACTGATCCTTGAAAAACACTTTTATCACTGACTTAAAAGGCCCATACATCTCCATAAATGTTCAGGGGGGAGGGAATAAGTGCTTACCCTACAGACCCCAAGAAGTGCTGTATTTTCTGTATCGTTTAATATAAATGCATTTTTTATTCCAATCCCGATTTGTATTTTGAGATTCCCAAATCCCATCGGACTTGACTTCTTCGTGTCCCTCAGTGAGTATAATACCAGCATTCAACTGTATGGGCCACAGCGGTTTCTATCATCATCATCATCACCACCCACGCTATGCATAAAATATATAGGTCCGCGGAGAGGCACGCTGAGGAGGCCTTGCAAACTGCAATGGAATATGGGGCATCTCTCTCTCTTTACCTAATATTTTGATTCTATCCTGACATTTTTCAGTTGGAAGGGCAGTCTATATGCGTAACGAAACAAATTATAATTCTTTTTTCAAAAAGGGCACTTTTTTTTATGAGGCTCAAAAAGGCAGGTGCTCAAGCACGTGCCTGGCAACATGCACACAGCCCTCTGAACCTTGGCCAGGTCGCCAACCGGCGCCATGGTGGGAGGTTGGTAGTCGATACCCACCTGTGGGACACAACCCAGAACCGGTCTGAGAATTTGTACCTTTAATGTTACTAACTACAAGCTAATGTGAATGAAATTGCTAAATGAATTAACTTGCATTCTAGCATAGCTAGCTGTTACCATGTTTTTAGGAATGCGTTAATGGGAAATGTTAATCAAAATAAAAAAATATGTATTTAACGCTATAGCAAGCAAATTAACGTTAACTTAAAGTTGCCTTTCAATTTGAACAACTTTTAAATTGTGTGAATCTGGCTATATATGCAACAAGTGATGGTTAACAGTCCCTTGTGATTCAATTAAATACATTACCTGTCAGTCATCTTCTTGTCTGTTGTGATTGGATCCAACTTTTCTTGGACAAACCTGTTGGGCATTTTCATCATTTATCAACTTACCATGGCTAGTGGCTACACACTACACAGTGATCAGATAAAATGTCCTTCAAAATGTAGTGGTTGGCTATCTAAGAACTCTAAAAAAAACTCTTAAGGTTGGCTATCCCTAAAATTGAAAGACCCAAGCAATGTAAACATTTTTTTAAATATTTTAACGGATCTTGCCTCAAAATCGGCCTCAGAATGTGATTTAGTCCAGAATTCTATACTCTATTGAGGGGATAACAGTGTTAAACCTGAATCAGAATAGTCTTCTCTCATGGGGTGAACGAAACAAGATTCGTATGGGGACCACTGGGAAGCCAGCATAATAGGGATACAGTAAGAACCTGGATGGGGTTCCGGTCACTGTTGGCCCTTGTGTCATTTGGGTTCTGGGTTCTAGGTTATGTAATTAGGTTATATGTTCTAGCCTTGGGTTATTCTAGCCCCTGCTCTCTATCTGTTATGTGGTTATCTGCTTATTTATACATTTACTCTTAAAATATTATTGCTTTCATCAACAGGAGAGCTGATTTGGGTGGAGTACCTGTTGAGGCAGACAGATAAAGCCATGCAGGGATATGGACCCAGAGTCAGATGATGCTAATGAGCAGGCCATGGAAGAGCAGCCAGAGGATGAGGGCTTCCAAGACAACACCCCAGTGGCCTTGAGGACCTCACTGCCTTCCTCTCCACTACCAACACCCAGCCCTCAACTCTGTCCTCCACCAGTGGCGGCCACGTTACCTCTCCTGCTCCATCACGACCACCTGCCCAGTCCTCCACCAGTGGTGGCATCTCCTGCTCAGCCCCCCCCGAGTGCAGCATTTCCCCTGACATGACATCCATGAGTGATCTACAGCGTGCTCCACCATCTGTCCAGGAATTCACCCCTGGAGTTGAGAGTGAAACACTGTGCCAAGTGCTTCTAGTGTTTCACCTGGACCGACTGGTAGTCCATCTTAATCAGACTGCAGAGACTGGTACAGTCCACCTTAATCAGACTGCCGAGACTGGTACAGTCCCCTTAATCAGACTGCCGAGACTGGTACAGTCCACCTTAATCAGACTGCCGGAGACTGGTACAGGAACCCTGTTGCGTGCCACCACCCACTTCAATGACAGAGCTCTCATATTTGCAAACGCATTTAACTATATCTTAAATGATGGCTATGTGTCTAATATAGCCGTCGCTTATCAATGACTTGTTTGCAGTCAACATTGTCGAAACGGATTGTTTTTTTTTTAATCGGTTCATTTCCGTTTTATACCATTTTGAAAAACACTTGTTTCTTGAAAGTTTCTGAAAATTTCTGAAGATTCTGTGATAATCGCCCTTTACTGGAATACACAAAACACGTTGTCATCTTTCTGCCTATTTATGAAGTTTTCAAATAAACGCTAGATTATCGATAGTATATGTGTACTTATGCACGCTATAGAAGCGGGCTGAAAAATCTATCATCTTATTTCCTGATCGCACACACACACACACACATATGGCACACGCTGATATATAGGTGAAAATAGACTGGTAAAATAGATTCCTTACCTCAGATCAGATGTTCTCCAAAAAGATTAATCCAATTCCTGATCGCCATTCCAAATATCGATCGCATTTATTGATCCAACGCTGGGTACTGGAAACACATTTTCCGCTGTTCTGGTGGTGGGCTGACAAGTAAAATGTGGAAGCAGGACTTTTTTTCTCCATGCGTTTCATTCAATCCAATCCAAAGGGTGCAGTACCATCCGGTGACGATAGGGGGCGGTATTTTCCCTGTTCGAGTTCAGACAGATCCCCACTGGTAACGTGAGGCTAGATTGATGAAAAATTAGATCTCTCGTCTCTCTGGCACTCAACGGTTGGCATGAACTAACGAGAAATCTCATCATTGGCACTCGAAGTGTTAATCAGACTGCTGAGACTGGTACAGTCCACATTAATCAGACTGCAGACTGGTACAGTCCACTTTAATCAGTCTGGTGAGACTCACCCATCTCCAGTGAAGAAGGGATAAGCCATCCGGACAAAATGTACTCTTATTTTGCCCGACTACCACAAGATTCAGCAGCTGGTCCTCTCCACGACTTTCATTTGCTGATCAATAATTCTTCATTTTGTCTATGGCTATAAGTAAATGAATAAACACAAGTCATGAATATTTGAATAGCAACGAAAAAAAGAAAACATTACAAAATACTTCTGACAAATGACTGCAAATATATAACAGACATGAGTTATGGCCTTTTTCAGATGCTAGGTCAGTTAGTCTTGGGTGAGATAGTTTAGGGTCCACTTAAAAAGCAATGGGGGGGAGAATCCATTCCTATCAATTTCGGTGTTTAAAAAATAAATAAAAAAAAAATTAAGTGGTCTTTCATAAACCTATAAAATATCAGTCATTCAAACAAAATGGCCTAAAAACATAGAATTTTATAGAAATGTTCCATCAACTCTTAGTGAACTTAAATTCTGCCATTATAAACATTTTGGAATTACTTTTTGGCCCTGAACCAGGTACATTTGGATCGATTATATTTTGCATTGTAATCGCTTCAGATTAGGAGGCTGCATCGACACCAGTGGTAAAAAATGGAGACGAGAGCAAACATATTCCTGTTTATGTAAAGAAAAATTAAGATTGAAATAAGAGGCAGAATCATTTATTTGTATTTCAGTGCAATGTGCGACTGAACGTTTTTTAATTATTTGTGGGGTGTGGAAATATTTACACCAGAGTTAACAGCATCCAAAATGTGTAACAGCATCAACTAGAAATCCCACAATCAATACTTGACATGCCATTGTTGAGACAAACGATTGACCAAGGGGCCTCTTCAGAAGAAACTACAGGGAGAAATACACGAGGCAAGGCTGACCACCCCAGTAGAAACATGACCTGCTCCCAGACACCGCCCAAGTTAAAAACACAACGATTGGTTCCTAGTCTTGGGGCTTCACGCATAATATATCAAAGAAAGCTGCCAGAGGAAAAGCATACAGAGCCAACAGCTCTGCACCGAACCAAGTCACTGTTGCAATTGAAACTACAAAAATAACTAGAGGGGGAAACTGGTGACGTGGAGGTTGGAATGACTTTTACCATACGATTCAAAACGGAGGATGAAACGGGCTCAGAACCGGAACGTTGGATTTGTGAAAACTTCTACAGCAAAACCTCACGCACCCAAGCCACTAAGGAGACTAAATGGCTGTGAAATTTTAAAATACTAGTACACACAACATTCCCACAAGTTTAAGTGCTTTTAAATGCATGTATTGAAAAGGAAATGTAAAAACAATTACTCTAATGAATCTTAATCGTGTAACGTTTTTCAATCTCATTGAATTAACAGAAGGTATGTTGATGTAAAATTACAGAGAATGTTAGAACTGTTGTGAAAATGACGACTAAAGCACTTGATCTCTATCCCTCTGGATATCAGAGTCAAACCATTTCAGATATCCAATCTACTTCCTTGAAGATCTTGCATCATCTACTCTGGTTACCCTGATTGGCCCATTAGTCAGTCAGTAGTTGTAAAGCATGTCAGTCAGTAGTTGTAAAGGATATCAGTTTGCCCACAAACAAGTAACGAAACTAGTTGGCTACAATTTAGTGGTTAAAAAACATCCACAATAATTGTGACCATTTATTTATCACCCGGTAGCACAGGTTGGTCAATGTTAATCTCCTATAGCAACCCATCACACTGGTCCCACTTAGATTGGAAAGAGTCATGTATTAACAGAGGGCCAAAGCCCCTAAACATACCGAGAGTTGGCTGTGCTTAAAGGAAAACTCCAACATTTTGGGAAATTAGCTTATTTAACATCTTCCCTGGAGTTAGACAAGAAGATGCATACCTTTTTTGTCTCTGTGCGTGCATTTAGCTTTGGGAACGGTCGCTCCGTTAGCATAGCTTAGCTTCATCACTGGAAGTGAGGCAGGACAGTAGCGTGACGTTCCCTACAGGTTTGTTGATATTCTCATTCCTTCAAAGGATCCGAACCGATTGAAGTTTATGGATACCATGACTTAAAATCCTCTTACCTTGACGATTAAAAGCCTCCCCAATTTAGAAAACAGTAATCCAATGGCTGGTATTGATAATATACTACTAACTACTGGACGCTGGGAGGGCGCTAACGCAGAACAGGATGGTAAAGCAAATATAATGACTTCCTTTCTGGGGTTTTCAAAATAAAAGTGCAATGTTTATAGCAGCGGAAAATGTTTATTTTGTACATTATCTAACGTTGACACAAACCTAAACTAACTTTAGGTTAGTTGTAACGTTAGATAATGTACAAAATAAACATTTTCCTCTGCTATAAACATTGCACTTTTATTTTGAAAACCCCAGAAAGGAAGTAATTATATTTGCTTTACCATCCTGTTCTGCGTTAGCGCCGGTTAGCTCCGAGTGTCCAGTAGTTAGTATATTATCAATACCAGCCATTGGATTACTGTTTTCTAAATTGGGGAGGCTTTTAATAGTCAAGGTAAGAGGATTTTAAGTCATGGTATCCATAAACTTCAATCGGTTCGGATCCTTTGAAGGAATTAGAATATCAACAAACCTGTAGGGAACGTCACGCTACTGTCCTGCCTCACTTCCAGTGATGAAGCTAAGCTATGCTAACGGAGCGACTGTTCCCAAAGCTAAATGCACGCACAGAGACAAAAAAGGTATGTATCTTCTTGTCTAACTCCAGGGAAGATGTTAAATAAGCTAATTTCCAAAATGTTGGAGTTTTCCTTTAAGAGATAGAGATGGTGCACTGAAACAGTTATAACAAATACATCTGAAGCTGAAAAAGAAAATTACACTCCAAACATAACATTCCACAATAATCCTTTTCTGACTGAATTAACATCATGGTACTGGTTTCTTTAATTGTATATATGCTCATTATCTACTTAATTGGTCGGTTGGTTGGGAACTTGGGATACACATGGTTCCATTAACTACCCAAAAAAACTATCCTGTTACATCCCAAATCGAGCAACGCACTTAGAGATTGAAAAGTACCAAAATAACATGATTAGAACCATCGGAGACATTAGCATTAGAAACAAAAACTACATCAACATTTTTAAAATGATCAAAGTTGCCAATAAACACATTTTTATGACAACAGTAAAACAATTGAAAGGGTGCAAGGTTGTCCTCTAAAAAGGCAATTTAAAAAAAGTAAACAAGAATAATAGAAGAGAACACTTGCTTACTTTCTTTATATAAAACAAAAGAGAAAAGGGAGATGGGGAAGTGTTATCAACTGGATCACTTTAATATTCACATTTAAATCGGTTGCAATGGGATTACAAAGAGACAAATGTTGACTGGCTGTAGATAAACTAATCTCTTTGGTCCCTTTGAAGGCCATCTTTCTTTTTGCATTAGCATCTAAATTATCTAAACAAAACAGAACACACCCGAGCTGTTACAATTTTCATATGTACAAGAACAATTACAAGTGAAGTCTTTAGGATTGACGTGACCCAGCCTGAGACAGGAAAACTACTGCAGGATTCCTGATATTCCTACGTGAGACTAGTTTCCACTAGAAAGCCAAAACGGGGACGACCAGGGCTTCCTCGTTAATCATGACACTTGTTATTTCCCGCTCTCCTACACAGTTGGGACGATAACCCACTTATGTTCTGCTCTCAAAACATTCTCTGCCCAAAGAGGAAGTAAACTAACCGGTTCTACCTACTCATTATTTACCTTAACATATTGAATAAATAACGTTATTGTTCCCTAATTTTTTTGTCTTATATATAAGAACCGGAAATGTGTTGTAAAAAGTTTAATCATTCACTTCCATGGCATCTACATAGCATTGTTTAATTATTCACTGTGTCCATGGAAACGGCGATGAACGCAGCCATTAAGTATGGCTTCTAACAGAAAGATAGTCAGTTTACTTATAACTACATCACTGCATAATTCGTAAACTAATTTGGTGATCGATGTCCGGATTCGGTAGATTCCGGCTCTCTTGGGCAGAGGCGTTTGGCAGGCTGTGACGTACAGGCGCCGAGAAAGCTCTGTGTAGGAGTGGCTATTTCCAAACAATTTCCGTGGTTCTTCTTGCATCTAGCTGCCTATTAGGTGAATGTCAAACTAGTTAACGCCTTTGAAAACAACATACACATTTGAGTAGGCCCTTACCCTACAGATGTCCCATGTTAACATTTTTGAGTCGACCCTGGCGAGCCCCCACTTGGCAGATGAGCATGGGAGCCTAGATGGCATCTGTAACTGTATAATTACAAACAAAGTTCATAGACAACAGTGTAGGAATCAAAGTATCAGATATAAGAAAGGATTACCGTTACCCCCAAGCCATGCATGTGGCACATAAAATGGACCAGAAAAGCAAAAACTGCCGACTGTCCCTTTAAACATTCAATGACTGGTAAACAAAGTTTCCTCCCTTTCCCTCAAAACCCATCCCGTCCCATGGAGGAATAAAAAACAGACCTCACGGTAAGAATATGTGTGTGTGAAAACAATAGACCACCAAGTGACTTAAGTCAAACGCACTTAAAACTAAATCGCTGGATCCAAACATCTCATCTATGGGAAATTTTCAAACAGCCATCCGCCTCAAATATCTGTGGCTTCTCGTAGCCTCTACGAATGTAGGCGTCCTGTTTAGAATGGAGATTTATCACATTTGTAACCAGGAGTTTGGAAGAAAAAAAAAGTGAATTTCCCGTTAGCAGCCGGTAACGCCGGCAACAGAGGCAAGTGACTGCGTTCCTTTTGGTGTTGGAGTTTACATTAGAAAATTCTAATCAGACACCAAATTCATATAATAAAAAAAAAATCCAACGCCAAATTGGTGCAACTGTTGCCGTTGAAGAAAACCTTCATTCATTTACACGACTGAGAATTCTATTGTTGGAACGAGGACGTTGGAACATCAAGCCCAAAGTGAGGTCGAGTCACTTGGATGATCTATTGTGAGGGGAAAAAAAGAGTTGAAAAATAGTCCAAGTGTTAAAAAAAACAAAAAGATAAATTACAGTAACAAAATTAAACGCCTTTTAATTTTCCATTCAGAAGGCTACAAAACAAGCCCCCCCCCCCTGCTTCTCTCTAGCTTCTACTTGTGACCTTTGGTGGTCTTGAAGGAGACCTGCAGGATCTTGTCGCCCAGGCGATAGCCGTTAAGGCTGGCGATGGCCATGGCCGCCTCCTCGTAGTTGGTCATGGTGACGAAGCCGAAGCCCTTGCACTTGTTGGTGTTGAAGTCGCGGATCACCTTGACGTTGATGACGGCGCCGAACGGCCCGAACATCTGCCACAGGATGCCCTCGTCTGCGTCCTGGCCCAGGTTGTAGATGAAGATGCACCAGCCGGCGGAGCTGCTGGCCGGGACGCCGCCCATGCCGCCCATGTGGTCCACACTCATGGGGGAGAACCTGACGGGGAGATTAACATCGTTAATTGGTACATGGGGGTCCACCGTCCACACACACACCAAGTTGGATAGGAGGCAAGTTAATAAGGTCTGTTCTGAAGTAGGATGTAGGACTAGTGGCTTCTGTGGTTGGGCAGGCTTCAAGTAAGATGTAGGACTACAGTGGTTGGGCAGGCCTCAAGGATCTGTACTGAAACTGTCGTTTGGGGTACGGCAGAAACAAGCGTTGGCATTCCTCCCCTCTTCACCAATGGAAGCTTACCTAAACTTCTGGGCCTGGTGGTGAACGGGACCTCCAAAGCGCCGTGACTGGTTGTGGTAGAGCTGTGAGAGGAGCTGGGAGTTCTTGGCCTGGTTGGGGTTGGCGGCGAACTTGACCGTGATGGGCTCAGTGGTGCCGGGCGGCTTCTGGCCGTTAAGGTCCTTGATGGCGTCCTCTGCCTCTGACCTCTTATCAAAGCGGATGAAGGCCACACCCCTGGAGAGACCTTTGGAGGTACAAAGAAACAAAAATTAAGAATTACATCAAGTTTGGAATTGGGTACATTTGATTAGTCTTTTCTTCAATCCTCACATCTTCTTTCACAATATCTGGATACATCATGTGGTAATGGAAACCAAATCAGTGTTTACCATTTCTTAAGTCGCCGGACAAAAACATGCTCGGCAAATACGATCACAGTTTTGAGTTAAAACGGGAGTATTTGGAGTTTCAGGGGATCAACCAGAACGCTTTGGGCTTATTGCACATAGCGCGTTTTATCTCGCAATCTATGAAAAAAATACTGGATTATCTTGGAAATGCGATGTTTAGCATGTAATAAACTACAAACTACAGCGTGTGGAAACAAACTATTATTCCCATGTTGCACTACAAGTAATGTTTGTCAAAATGAGCCACACCATGTCTCCACAGCTATAATAGAGACCACACACACAGCTTCGCAAACAGTAAAACGACCGCGGATACGACTATCAAGCTGGCAATCTAGGGGTATAGATAAGCGAACGCACGGCACTCACAAGTGTATTAGGCTGTGTGAATCAACTTAAGGCATCACCACGAGGGGTTTGCCAGGAAGAGATGACGTGAGAAATACTTCTGAGGACCTAAGTTAAAATCATAACATTTGTCTAACGTCTACGTTTTTTTTAACTCTGTATTTATTATTTCTATTATTGTTATTACTGTAGTTATTTTATATTGTTATGTTTATTATTATTTTTGTTGTTACTGTATTGTGTGATGTGGTGTTTTGTCTAAAAATGATATATAAAATAAAATAAAAAATAAAGATTTCGGGGAGCTCCAGTAGCTCACCGCGTACCTCGAGCGCTATTTCGGCACCGGGGACAACCGTGCTCGTCACGGATATGGGGTAGCAAGTTCGATTCCCGGACAAAGCCGTAACTTTCTCAGAGTGTCTTCCCCCCATCTCTACCCCCATTCAACCTGTTTCTGTCGGTCATTCTTGACCAGAGAAAAAGCGATAAACGCAAGAAGAGCCAGCGGAATGGCCAAAGTTTAAAAAAAAAATAAAAATAAAGATTTCATTCATTTTCTTACAAGGCAAAACTAGTTAAAAGATGTTTTTCCCCCCAGGATGTGTGTAGGGGAACATATTTGTCCAAAAATAGCTATTAATAACACATTCAGCATTTGGTTGAAAGTGTGAAAAGGCAGAAAATGTTTATCGAATGTGTGAATTATTTCTATATATTATTTTTTTGCAAAAATATAGACATGCGATGCCGTTTGCTAAATAATGAGATTATTTCTGTGGCTTTTTTTTTCCTGCTCCGGAATGTGAACCCCTGTTGATCCGTGGTATAAAGACCATTACATGCTAAATGATGTACTCTTTTTGCCCCGGCTTATCCTCTGTGCTGTGCCAGTCGCCATCATCAACTGACGTTTCCATCAAATTCTGTAAACTGTAAAAACCTTTGTTCTTGGATTTAGCCGGTTGGCGAAGATTTGTGAGAAAGTGTTAGTTATTTAAGCTATATAAGTTTTTGTAGCCGACGTTCATCTAACAGCGAAGTGGTGAGTCCATCCTGATTTACTCAAATGAATTGGCTGCTTGTTTATGGGTGTTTTCGGTATGCTTTAGTGTCGTGACATTAATCTTTTAGTCTGTTGCTGTTGTTAGCCGCGGAGCTATGTCTCATTGCATTGTGCATTTTTTGTCGTAATGTAGCATTTGTGTGTGTGCCGTCTGTCATCACATCATAATATTGGCCTCTGGCTTACGTCGGCTAGGGCCAAGTAATTGCTTAACTTGTCGGGCTAGGGTAGGGCCGGGCCTGAATGCTACAGGCTTGGGCCGGGGCATACATTTCAGGCCAGTGCAGACCTCTAAACCGTATGGCATAATGGCTAATGCAGGTAGTGCAATTTTCTATTTCAGCCACTAGGAGGGAGTGTTGAGTCATGAAGCAACACCTCCAGGTGAGCTTGCAGCACTGCCTGAGTAGTTTGTGCCATCATTATTCTTCCCTGGCTCAGTAACTGGCTGCAATGTAGCGCTGTGGCAGTTAAAGAAAAGTAAATAGAGTGGCTGGGTAGTGTAGAGGGAACGAGAGTAGGGCAGCGCAACGACCAGGTAGGGAATTGGCATAACTAAATAAGGGGATGGGAGAAAAAGGTGAAAAGGCACCAGATATGTGAACCAGGAGTTGTCCTACCAGACACGCCTAGAAGACCGACCCGGACACCGTTTATGCAACAAGCGAGGACGACGGACCAAGCTGCTCAAATCGGCCTAGTCCTGATGACCACAAGTTCCATGGAGGTTACGCTACATGCTGTAGTGACAATTATTTTTCCTCATCCATTCTCGGTGAACGTTGGCGCACACAGACTATTGTGTTCTTCCGATTCAGACTACCCACGCGTGAAAATGTGAACATTCCAGGGGGCGATGGCAGGAATGGCGTGGCCTACGAGGGCAGACTTTGTGTGGCGTAGATTGAAGGTATGAAGGATGACAATGCCACTTTTTGTTTACTTTTTATATGCATGTCTGTAACATTTTGAAAGAAAAAAACGAATAAATTGTTAACATTCCTACCGGTACCTGAGGCTTGGTCCACCAAGACTCGGGAGTTGATTATGCGGCCGTAGCGGGCGAACATGTCCTCCAGGTCTTTCTGCGTCATGGTCTTGGGCAGCCCGCTAATGTAAAGGTTAGCGTCTTTAATGGTGTCGGAGCTCGGGCGGGCGTACGACACCTGGAGAGGGGCGGAAGAGTCATTCAGTTTCAACACATTCAAAAACGTAACCACTATGGTCTAAAAAAAACAAGAAAAAAAACAAAGAAAAAAAGATATACAATGAAATGCATACACCCTTTAAAAAAAAGAACAAAATTTAAAAGAAAAGTTGTATAAATATAAAATAAACTTATTAAACTAAATCATCCAGAGGTTATCACAATAAAAAAAAATATATATATAAATAAAGGAATAAAAAAAAGCAACAGTTTCAGGTAAAGGGCATGTTTTGGAAACCAAAAAAATAAAAATGTTTACCGGTATGTAGAAAATGCAGTAGAAATAAAATACGTAAAGGCTTTTGATTCGGCACAATGTCACACTCAAGCAGAAACCACAATAGTAGATATTTCCATCCAATGACCATTAAAACAAATAAAAAAAGGTAGACAAAATAGACGCTTCAGTATAAATATGTGCCGAAAATAAAACCGCGCCAGATTACAAAAAACACTGGCCTACTACAGGTGTGTATATATATGTATATCTCTTCATATTTCAAGCCTGCAAAATTAACTGATAAAAAATAACATTACAGGGTAATCTTTTTATAATTAGACATGGTTTCCTAAATACCTTGGGTCCTTGATGCAAATAGACACTTTGCAGGAGAGGGTTCCCCCCCAGCTGCCCAGGGACTACTTGGAGAACATATTACATATTACAGGTAAATAAAAAATAAAAATAAAAAACACCTTTTTGCACATTACCTTGATAGTTTTAGACTGTAGTCTCAGCCCATTGAGGGTATTGATTGCCCTTTCTGCATCGCTAGGGTTAACAAAGTTAACAAAGCCGTACCCTAAACTGTGGCCTAGAGGAACAAAAAAGGAAAACAACAAAATAAAATAACAAAACGTTTGCTCTGTGTCTACAGATCCCAGACCAGTTCCACAGGGTGAATCTGTACACAAACAAAACATGCAATTCAAGGAAATCGGATATTAAGAAAAAAAACTAAACGACTGAGATTTAGCGGACCAGCAAATGGACCTGCGTTGAAAATGAAAAGTGAAACCAGAGAATGTTCCATAACAATGGGTCAAGTACATCTTTAGATACATTCTTAATTAAAACCTGAAAAAAATAAACACATGAAATTAATCATCATTCATTCAAATGTTAACTATTCTCGTCTATTTCAGTTGAATAAGGCCAACAAAAATGCCTAGAACTATGAAATATCAATAGCGTCACATTGTTTTTGGAGTTACTAAGTGGTGAAATTAGCTGAAAACAAACAAATAAACACACCAACAGTGCAGAAAAGCAAAATATTAAAAACAACAGATTGCACAAAAACTGACATCTTGAAGAAAAACAAACATTTTCAGATCCCAATACTCCTCAGTAAGTCTGCCGCTTACACAACACTACGAAACAAAACCAACCAAAATAGAATTTAAAAAAAATAATTTGGGGTGCACACAAAAGTTGCATAAAATAAAATAGAAATCAATCCAAATGTAACCAGCAAGTCATTTGCCACATTGGCATTACATGTCAAGAAACAGAGACAAAAAAAACTGATCAAAATGCTGTGTGTGGAAAGAAAATCTGTATTATATTACAAAAATCCTATGTGTGCTGGGGTAAGGAGTACAGGGGGCAATGACAAATAACTGGTTGACAATATTCAGTGCAGCCCAATGGGCGGTGTACTGAAATGCCAATCCTCCATACTTGAGGGGAGTTTAAAGAATTCACCATGTCCTTCGTGTGCCCTGGATCCATCAGTCCCAGTTTGTGAGTACACGCCACTCTCTCCCAACGCTAGAAATCAGAGAAAGAACATGCCGATTGGTGACATCACTGAGATGTAAATCTGGGGCTGTTCCACGTAAAGAGTGAATGGGGCTCTCACTTTATTGAGTGAGCTCTTACATCCAAATTACATTTGAATTCTGGTTCAGACCATCTAGCAATGCTAGAATATAAACCTCATTTGGGTATAAGAGCTCACGCAAACATTTTATGACCTTGTAAAGTCAGAGCCCCCATTCGGCGTCTATAATGCCACCCCCCCCACCCCATTTTACATCACCGATTGGAGGGTTCCCTCTGATTTCTAGCTGCAGGAGACCGTGGTCTGTGCTCCCAGATACTGACTGAACTGTCCTGGAGCACAGGAAGAACATTCTGAAAATGGGTGGCATTCCCCCTTTAACACTTTGGTCGCACGGCTTATATTCTTAATAAACCATCCCACGCCAGCTCTATTTGTCTATGGAGAAGTTCCCCTTCTTTGCAGGGCTATAACTTTTTAAATTGTATTGCTAAATTGACATTACTATGGCCCATTCAACATCAAGTATCTATTGTTCAGGGTGTAGCAACGTTATACTTTTTCATTCACATATTCATACTAAAATACGGTCTAAAGTATAAGTATGTTTTTATCGCATGGCGGCTACGTGGCGTAGTGGGCAAGGCGCTCGCCACGAATGACGGAGACGCTGGGCTTGCCTGTTCGAGCCCAGCGCTCCACATTGCTTTCAGTTTAGCTGGTCGTTCATACTAATACACATTGGCCGTATTAGGGGGTGGAAAACTGATGGGTGGGGATCGGGCGTTGTGGACAGCGACTCCTACAGGTCGGTTGGTGCGCCTGCGCAGTAGAATCAGGAAGTGTCGGGGGCAGCGTGAGCCTCCCACGCGTTACTCCTCGCCACTGAGAGATCGAGCTGCGCAGGTGAAAAGATGCGACTGCTGTTACCTCAAGTACCGGAGGGGACTTGTGCTATGTATGACTTAGTCCACATTGCAGACGGCTTGTGGGAGGCAAGAAACAGCGTTCGTGACAGAGGGTTGAATTGGATGATACGAAATTGGGATGGGAGGAAAATATAGAAAATGGGAGAAAAAGTGGATAAAAAAAAGTATGTTTTTATCGTTTTCTGCAGCTTTCTCCAGAACGTGATTTATAGCCCTAAATGCATTATATTGATGATTGTATACAGTTTGATAGCAATCGGCGCGAGATAAAAAATGTCAAATGGACGTGCTTCTAGAAGTTACTACTTATCATCTGATGTTGACCGGATGGGGGGGGGGGTCGTTTATAATTCCGTGGCCAACGTTATATGATTCATCTAGTGTGGGTGATATGATCATTAGAGCAGTTTGTATCGAACACGGTAAAAAAATACCGCTGAAACTAACCGTAGCTTCCTCGGGCCGTTGAGCGATGAGCAGAAATATTCCTATTATGGGATGTAGAAATATGCGATCCGTCTCCAGGTTGTATAATAGTATATACGTCCAAATCATGTTGTTTATCGAGTTATTGGTAACGGATTGCTATCCATTGTGTCTAGCTCGAGTCCTGGGACTATTAGCGAGTGATCGGACCGAATTGGAATGAGCACCAGCTTCCGTTTCCTGTTTCCGGTTTGAGCGATCCGCCACCAGATGGCGCTCTTGAACCGTTGGAGTTGAGAGGGGATCAACAGTAGATCTCAAGTCTCCGGGGGAGAAATATGATTGCGATCACAGATTTTTGAAATATTGATATCAAAGACGTGGTACGGCGTCTTTGGCAGAATGAGCATGGCGGGGAATGACGTGGTAAGGCGTTTTTGGCGACCAGTGTTAAGAACCCACTTTTTTTTTTATATTAAATTATCTCATATTATGTCAAATACACTATGTTCAAGGGGTCAACATTATGGGAAATGCGCTTACCGTCTTCTCCAGTCAGACAATAAGATGGATACCAATTTCCTGTGCGTTCAGTAGAAAGCCATTTTCTACTGATCACAGAGGAAATTGGTATCCATCTTCTTGTCCGACTCCAGAGATGACCCTAAGCTCATTTCCCAAAACGTTACCGTGTTCCTTTAAAAAGAGTAGAAAGCAGACCATTCCAAAAACACAGCTCATGTGACCATGAGCAGTTATTTGTCACTGACCCCAGGTACAGATGCAGACACTGGCAAAGGCAGGGGACTGGCTTTCTTCCTCGTTCATGTTTTTTTTTTGTCGTCATTGTTGACATTAAGAATTAGCAGAACTTTCATTTACTTTTATTGAGGCCAGATGTGTGGTTTTCTGCTCCGATTCTTACCTGCCATTTTGTCCCGGATGAGCTTGGCCGACTCCACATCGCCGATGCTGCTGAACAGGCTCCGCAGCTCCTCCTGGGTCATGTTCTGGGGCAGGTAGTTGACAATGAGGTTGGTCTTGGCATCACTGGGCTCGTCCACCATGTGCTCATCGTACCCGTTGTCGTACACCTCCTGCGTTCAAATTGGACGACACAGCCCGACAGGGAAAGTTACACAAACGCGGGTCATCTGTAAACGGGAGTTCACAGAACCTCCCTGAACAATCATTGAAAATTCAAGCACGAGCAATCGTTCATTGCATGCACGTTAAAGAGGGATTTTCAACTTTAATCCTAGCATTTCTTATTGAGGAGGACATGGGATGACAACTATTTCCTCAACTTTCCTCTGGCTTGTTGTTGACTGCAGTTGGCTAGAGGTCTGCTCTCCTCTCGGTGACGTCACCCAGATGATTTCTCAGGACACAGAATGCGCTGTTAATACATGTCCCGGGCGCGTGAATATTTTAGGCAACCAACTTGTGTTTAGCGTTTCTCTGATTGGCCAATACGCCCATGTGACCACGGCAGCGCGAGAGAGCTGCAGCGTGGAAATAGGCTGTCTATTGCCTCGCGCTGCAGCGCGGAAATAGGCTGTCTATTGCCATTCTCTAAGACAAACTCTAACCTTAACCAGCTCCTTAACAGCGCCTAAACGTAACCCCGCTAACCTTAAGCAACTCCGAAACAATGCCTAACCTTAACAAACTCCGAAACAATGCCTAAACTTAACCGGCGAAAGAATGCATGTTAAAAAATATTGCCATTCTCTAAGACAAAATCTAACCTTAACCAGCTCCTTAACAGCGCCTAAACTTAACCCTTCTAACCTTAAGCAACTCCGAAACAATGCCTAACCTTAACCAACTCCGAAACAAAGCTTAAAGTTATGCCTAAACTTAACGGCGAAAGAATGCGAATGCACATAAAAAAATAAAATAAAAATAAAATTGAAGGGAATTGCCAGCAATGGCCCGTAGGATCCACAGCAATGCAGCGCTGCCAATTGAGCTAGTTCTGGATAGTAAAAAAGGGCGGATTACTGCTACATAATGCTGCCGCAACGGAGCTCCGCTCTGCTGCTGCGTCGCCGCGGGGGCGTGGCTAGACGCAAGTTGGGCGTGGTTAGACACAAGTTGGGTGCCTTTAATATTCACGCATCACATGACGTCCTCTCAACAGAACGATAGGATTAGAGTTGAAAATCAGCAAATCGCTCCTATAAAAATCCTGACATTAACACATTCAGCACCGGGCCTATATGACCAAATTAGGGCTAGCACGCCAGCGCTTTAATCAATGGGAGGACGGGGATATTGGCGAGTGCTTAAAATACATCTCAAAGTATGGCTATGGGTAGGGCTGGGAGATATAATTGATATCGGGGGGGGTGTCAGTTTTTTTTTTTTTTGTGCCTGCAACAGCGCAGTTTTAAAACCAGAGACAGTGGACAGACTTGTCTTTCTTGCCTGCAACTTAAAGTAATGGCTTTGCTTGTCCAAATGACAATACTGACCAAATTGAGATTTATTTTTCTCTTGTCCATTTATTTTGTTTGCTTTCTCATTTAAAATACAGTTTGAAACCGTCTGTACACAGTAGGCTATGTGTGCTAGCAGAGCTAGACTCCAGTCACAAGTCACAGTGCACATGTGTGGTGGTTTGTCCACCAAAAAAACACCAAAAGATAGAAAAGAAACTAGCAGAGCCAGAACTGTTCAACTCCCCTGGAGCCACAGCCAGCAGAGGAGCCGGTTTACTTTCACTTTCAAACCAGCTGCAGCCTGAGAACTGGAGTGTGAGGAGATGTAACACTAAAGATGGCGGCAACGACAAAGAATTGCTGCAAAATAAACATACCGGTAAATCTGTTGTATATATATATTAAAAAAAAAAAAAAAAAAAAAAACATATGACCAAATTAGGTCTAGATTGCCACCACTTTAATCAGTGGGAGGCCAGGGATATTTGCGAACACTTAAACTATATCTTAAATTATGGCTATGGGTCTAATACACCTGTCGCTTATCAATGCCTTGCTTGCAGTCAACATGTACGAAACGGATTGTTTTTTCATCTGTACATTTCCGTTTTATACCGTTTTGAATAAGAGTATAGTTTGTGATTTCTAGTAATTCCAGAGAAAGACGCGATAATATCCCTTTAGTGGAATACACAAAACACGAAATTTTTCGGCTGATTTATGAATAGTTTTCAAATAAACGCTAGATTATCGATAGTATGTGTCCTTATGCACGATACAAAAGCGGGCTGAAAAGCGCATATCCATGCCTTGCTCAGCGTCAACGGCACACACGTTGTGATCGCTGTGAAAAAAACATCTGATTAACCCAAGACTGGTAACATAGATTCCTTACCTCACATCTGATGCTATGCAAAAAGATTAATCCAATTCCTGATCGCCATTCCAAATATTGATCGCGTTTATTGATCAAACGTTATATCTCCAAAACACATAATCCACGCTGCTCTGATGTCCCCAGTCCATCTGTTATCTGATACTGCATGACTGAGAAGGAAAACCTGGACCGGAGTTTTTTTTTATGCACATCCCCAGCCAATCCAATCCAATGATGTGCAATACCATCCGGGAGACGATAGGCGTCTGTATTTGCCCTTTTGCGAGCTCAGACCCATTCCCAATGATAACATCAGGTTGGATGGATGATAATGAATGGATATAGCTAATAAAAGAAATAACGATTAAAACCAGACTATACTCGTGATTGGCACTCAAGCGATGGCGAGTTAACCCGACTATCATCGTGATCTGCGTTCAATGCGTTAACTGTCTGTCTATGAGGTGGCATTGTAAATCTGTTTACGACAGCCACGTATCTATCAAACATGCCATTTTAGTACATGCTGTATGCCCTTTTTTTTTTTAAGCATTTTTACAGCTTTTCTTGGTCACGCAGGACCGACAGAGGAGAGGGCGAACGGGAGGAGAGGAGGGGAGGACATGCGACAAATAACGTTGGGTGCTGGGATCGAACCCGGGTCAGCCGCGTAGGTGCGCGAGGCACTATGGTATGCGCCACGAGGGCGCCCCCTGCTTATTTCTTTTAAATGTTAATAAAAACTAAAGCAGATGTGTATTTCAGTATGTGGTGTAAAACTGGAATTATCTACAGAATGATTTAAAAGAGTTGTACAAATATCTTTCAGTTCAAGAAAATGTATAAAGAAAGAACATTTAGAAGTTGTAAAGTTGAGGCGCAATAGCTTTCCCTATGACCATTTCTCCCCCTTATGTTATTCTAAGTATCGTTTGTTAACACTTTGAATGCCAGCCACGACATAACACGTGTTAACAGCTCGCCCCCTGAATGCCCAGCATGATAATTAGCGTGATTCTTTTTTATTAGCGATCTGAGGCTACGTTTAGACAAGCGTTTTGGGATGGAAGTCTGAACAGAAACCGCAAAAGTCGTCTTGCGGTTTCACTTTTAATTTTGCGTTTAGACGAGCGTTTTGGGGTGGAATTCTGCGTGCAGACGAGGCTATAACAACGAGACAACGGAGCCCTGCTGTCACACGATTGGCGCATATGTCACATGACGTGCTGTGAAGACCCGCCCTACTCTGCCTCTGATTCGCAGAGTGTGGGTGGGGAATGTGATTGGACCAAAGCAGAGTCACTCACAGACAGTGGGTCCAGTCATAATAGTTGTGATAGCCGCGGGACAGATTCTTGTGTATTTAAAAGTAGGGATGTCCCGATCCGATCACGTGATCGGAATCGGCGTCGATCACGTGCTTTTCAGAGTATCGGGGATCGGGAAAAAATAATAATAAAAATCGGCAGTCAAAAAAAAAAAAATGTTATTCAACAAACATGACCATGTCCACGTCTTAAACTCATACGGAGGCCTTAGTTTTGGTTTTAAATTACATAATATATCATCATTAATGTATTTATTGTCACACAGAGCAGAATAATTATCCACAACAAACACATTCCCCTTTAATTTTCACCGTTGCAACAAACATTCCCTTTAATTTAGACGCTACACGCTACACGCGAGTCGCGACCACATCACAACAACAACACGTCGCTCCCGAAACACGGTTAATATCCACTGACTTGAGCAGCTAGACTTAATGTCAGAGGTTTGGAACTAAGCATTTAAAAATAGAAAGTCAAGCCAGTTGCAATGTTTGCAAGGAGGAGATTCCGCGTGGAGGAAAAACTCATGAAGCAGCAGGCTGGAGGCGAAGTTTTCAAACTAACTTTTCAACAGGAGGATAACGTTACGTGACTTTATCGTCGGCGTTTCAGACCAGAATGGACCATTACGTAAGTCGAACACTGAATGTATACTAACGTGCAAACATATATTGAAACTTTTAATATTTCTCATATGAAGCAGAAGCACATTTCTCAGGGTGAATGTAATAACAAACGCCTCCGCGCTCGCGCCCCGGATATAGGCAACAGATGGGCTTGTCTCACTCTGCCAGTTTCTGACAAAAATGCGTCAAAATTGATTACTAATGTGAAAGATCGGATCGGAAACGATCGGATCGATAGATATTTAAAATCATATGATCGGGATCGGATCGGAAGCAAAAAAAGGCGATCGGGACATCCCTATTTAAAAGTACTGCCAATGTAGCCTTCAGGTGATCGCCATGGATAGAATCAGACATGCTTTGTTTACGCTTCTAGGCTACTGGCGCATGCCTGTGATGTAAGCAGTAGGCGCGACGAGAGCCTTGACGACCCTTTCGTCATCGTTTTATGCGGTTTGACAGTTTAGACGAGAGCGCAAAGGTTTACCGTTTCTAGGAATTCCACCCTGGAAGGTGGTCTCACTTTTTTACGGTTTCACCCCGTAAAAACGCCGTTTCCGTATAAAACGAAAGGCACATCTGAAAAAATATTTTTGCGGATTCACCTGCTAGCGTTTCCATCTAAACGGGGCCTCAATTCATATTTCATCAACCGAGTCTACCGTTGGGAAACCAGCCTAATCAGGAGCTCAGATGTGAAAAAAGCACCCCCTATCGTCTCCCAGATGGTAATGCACCCTTTTGGAATGGACTGAGATCTTCTCACGCATTTAACCGGAGATGATCCCAGTCATTGTGGAGCCTCAGAACAGCGTGTAATATGTCTTTACGGTATGTAGCGGTGGATCAATAAAAGGATCGATTTTTGGAATGGCGATCAGGAATTGGAATAATCTTTTTGGATACCATCTGATCTCAGGTAAGGAATCTATTTTACCAGTCTTAGAATAATCAGACCTGTTTTCACGGCTATAAGCTTTCCCCCTATGTTTGATATGGCTGTTTGGCTGTGCGAGCGATCAGGAAATATATCAGAGCCTAGGGCTGGGCGATAAAACGATAACGATAACTATCGCGATAAATTATTTCCTCGAAATAAACATGAAACGTGGTCGCAAAGTTTCGATATATCGATTTTCCAAGCTTGGATATCAGCACACGCACTAACAACCAATCAGTGAAGGAGATGGCCGACAGTGAAGGAGACCCGCGGTGCACCTCTGGGTAGAGAGGTAGGACTCTAGTAGTAAACAAGGCTGGCTAGGATAACTAGCTTGCACGGCACTATTTTATATATTTACGTGCCGAGTATGTGTGTGGCGTGAATTCTGAGGCCACGTTTATAGCAGTGTGGGGTATACAGTGGACGTCGTTTCAATATATTGGGGCGGAAGAGAGTATTTTAGGGTAATATTTATTACATTGTCATGGAATACACCGCTTAGACACAACAGGCTGGCTAGAATAACTAGCTTGCGCGGCACTATTTATATTTTACGTGCCGAGTATGTGTGTCGTGAATTCTGAGGCCACGTTTATAGTAGTGTGGGGTATACAGTGGACGTCGTTTCAATATATTGGGGCGGAAGAGAGTATTTTAGGGTAATATTTAGTACATTGTCTGTCATGAGATACTCCGCTTGTCGGCTAACTGCTAACGTGCGCGGACTGATGACGACATCAACATTCGCAGCAGCAAAACAAGTCTATTATATATATCTATGCTATTAATAGCCCGTCCATCGGCGCCGGGCATAAGAAGTTAATTAAACTTGATTAACATTATAGACAATAATTATCGATATCGAGTTATATGAAAATAATTTTATAATTTTATCGCGATAACGTTTTTGGCCATATCGCCCAGCCCTATCAGAGCCGATATCAGATCACCTATATAGCATGCATACGTCGTACACATATACTATCGATAATCTAGCGTTTATTTGAAAACGATTCATATAGGCCGAAAAATTATAACGTTTGTGTATTCTAGAATATTCTGTTTATTATGGAATATTTTTATTTTCCTTGAAAACTATGGCTTTTCAAGATGCTATAAAACAGAAATTAGCCGATAAAAAAACAATCCGCTTCGACAATGTTGACTGGAAAATGAGTCATTGATAAGCAGCGGGCGGATTAGACACAGCCATAATTTAAAACATAGATTAGGCGATATTAACGCTAACATTGAAGTGGATGCTGGGCATTCAAGCGCTAAATCGTGCGCCCCCTGCTGGGCACTGAAAGTGTTAAACATGTGTACCGGTAATTGATCATCTATTTCTATTGTTTATTTATCGTTTTGAGTAAGTGGCAGGCAAAATATGATTTTCTTCTCCCTGCTCCTTTTCGCTCATGGAATGTGCAAATTGAGGTGCTTTTATTATGAAAGTATACTATGGAAATGTGCATTACCATAAACGGAACAAATAAAAACTATTTTCCTTTCATTGATCAAATAAGCAAATGCTGGCCTAACTGCATATGCCTCATAGTTCAATCTAAACAAATTATCATTGAATATAAAAATAAATCTGATTTTATAATTTTCAGTGGGGGGAAAAAATACTCTGAAGATCTAAAATTTCAATAAATTCTATTGAGATGCCTAAAGTGTCATCAACACGATTCCTCTGAGTTTATGTTGATGAGAATTTGAGCTGGAGAGAACAAATCAACTGGGTTTATAAAGGATTTTATAAATATATTGGCATAAGGAGAATTAGCCACCTTGTTACCACTAGCTGTCTTCTTACTCTATTTATCCTAATCTTTCTTACTATTTAGTATGGGTAACACTTTGCCAACTAGTCTCCACAAAACTTCAGATTCTAAATATCTATAATATAATTTTTTTCAAATATGCTTTTTATTTATAAGATTAATTCTAATGAAGGGAACCATTCCTGTACAATTTAAGACCTACCTTTAAAACAATGATTTGTCCCACTCATACTCTACTTGTCAATGTTTACATCTTCATCTTCCTAAATGTCTTACATGCAGAGGGCAATTTTCTATTAAATATTATAGAGGTGTGAAATTATGGAATAATCATCTCCATCTGGCAAAAAATTACTTCAAAAAATTACAAAAAAGGTTTGAAGGAACATCTGATTATTATATTGTAACAGTGTATTGTTATCAGTGTATTGCATTTGTTTTAACTTACGTTATATGTAATATAATTTTGTTTATTATAATAGGTGGAGGTTTCTTATAAGCCTTCTGGGCTTTTCTGCCTCTTCCTGCACTGTATATCTTTTGTACTTTACAGTTGTCATTATTGTGTTGTTGTTTTTATACTGTGTACACAAACTAAAACTAAATGTTAATAAAAAAAAACGACGTTGTGTGAGAGAGGTCACTCACCTTCATGTTCCCAGCCCCCTTAGTGGTGTCGCCCTGTGAAGACTGTACCTCACACACCTGCAGCAACACAAACATTTTATCCACATTAAGTGACATTATTTTAGGGCTACAACCCTCACAGCAACATAGAAATACCAGTTCTCCTCTCAAACTGAATGGTGTGGGCGGTAGAGGTACCAGATATGCAGCTCTGGGTCTGTTTTTCAGTTGAGTCGCATAGCAAAGTCATAAGACATTTTAGCCCCTTTCGTGACTTTCGGTTTGCAAGCCTGTGGCTTTTGTGACCGGAGTCACTTGCCCACCCGCCCCGATCACCCAGTAGCGAAACGACCAAGCGTCGTCAAGGGGCTCGCGGTGTGTCAAGAATACATCAGATCTGAATTTCAAAGATACCCAGCGTACAATATGGGTCTAACACAGCTTCACGATGGAGTCTGGAAGCTCGGAGTTGCTAATAAACAGTTTAAAACATTGTTACTCGACGAGTGGTATTTACAGACCGAACGTCCATCTCCGCCGTTGGTGTCACAGCGCATGCGCACCATGCCGCGTTCACGTTACTGGGAAGAAGCGGAAGAACCAGTTTCCGACTGGGAAAAACCATTCACGTCAGCCTCCTAGTGGTAATTCCTACTAGGACATATGGGATTCTTTTATAGACCCCATATCTCCCACTTCGCGTCACGAATTGCGGAAGTATGGATGTGGGCGTTTCATCCATAGATATATATAGAGTCAAAGCGTGAAGGCTTCCTAGTTGTAGCAACGAGATGTCCTCTGGTTCTTCCGCTTCTTCCCAGTAACGTGAACGCGGCATGGTGCGCATGCGCTGTGACACCAACGGCGGAGATGGACGTTCGGTCTGTAAATACCACTCGTCGAGTAACAATGTTTTAAACTGTTTATTAGCAACTCCGAGCTTCCAGACCCCATCGTGAAGCTGTGTTAGACCCATATTGTACGCTGGGTATCTTTGAAATTCAGATCTGATGTATTCTTGACACACCGCGAGCCCCTTGACGACGCTTGGTCGTTTCGCTACTGGGTGATCGGGGCGGGTGGGCAAGTGACTCCGGTCACAAAAGCCACAGGCTTGCAAACCGAAAGTCACGAAAGGGGCTAAAGACATTTATCACACTGAAGATAGCGCCAATCTGTCATGGAAATAATGAACCCATCGTTATGTGTGTCTGCTGGCTTGCTAACTAATGTTCGAGCTGGTATGGTGGTGTTGCCTTTTATAATTATAATCGGTTGACATTATTATTATTATTATTATTATAGATTACAATTATACATTATAACACTAGCAAGGTAGTAGAAAAGCAATGGTGATGCCATAGTCTAAAATCAAGGAGTTTCTTTGCGCTTGTGAACTTAGCTTGTGACACACATTAGTGCCACATACAGCCTTACACTAGTGTAACAGGTCGTTGTGCACTTACTTTAAGATATCTAATATGTCCCCTTCTGACAGCCATGGAGATGCTTCACAGTCCCTGGGTGAATCTGAAACAAGTCACAGAACAACAAAGATTATTTACTGCCAACAAGCCAAAACCAATATCTTGCTATAACTGTATAAAAAATAGGGAAACAATGTCCAGGCACGCACTCCAGGTTTTTCCAAATTTATTGGCAGCCTGTAATCATATTGACGTTTCGGTGTGAACACACCTTCTTCAGCCATTCTGAAGAAGGTGTGTTCACACCGAAACGTCAATATGATTACAGGCTGCCAATAAATTTTGAAAACCCTAGAGTGCGTGCCTGGACATTGTTTCCCTATTTTTTATGTATGATATCAGAGGTTACAGCACCCAGTGTCAAGTCTAGTGAGGTGAGCGCGTTCTACTACTTTTTTCACTTGCTATAACTGTACCCAGAAGATGTCCCTTCCGTCCAGAGAGCAAGACATCTTGGCCGGATCTGAACCCCTTAAACCGGGCGACAAAGACACGTAGGCATATTTGTTGTTCCTCGAAAAACTACCGTTTTAATGCTCATCATTGCATGCGATCATTTAACATGGCAACACTGGTGACCGCCATCGAGCTTAGGTTATTCTAAAATTGGTCCCATCCTTGTGACTGTAAGCCAGGCGTCAGTTGACACGCATTTAGTAAAACCACGTTATTGTTAATAAGGGCTCCAATAAATGGGCGTCGCCTGGAATGGATCCAGCCGCTCGAGTCGCCGCCAGTAGGGCCTTTTAATTAATCCCACTTGTTCAAATTCAATACAGATGATCAATGTAATCAGATATAATCATGTTGTATAGGTAACATTAATATAGCGTGTTTGAACGAACAGGGATGGACGGTAAATCCAGGCTAACCTGTGTGTGTGGGACTGTGGGGGGGGGCACCAACCCTGAGAAAGTGAACACATTCTGCCTGCAATCTAACCGTTTCAAACAAGAAAACAGTGATCATTTTCGACACTTTATTTAATACTATAACAAACACGTAAACTCAAGAGTAACGTGTCGTCGTGCGGGTGAATCGTATGTCGCGGCGACACAAAGGACAGCAGCGCTGCTAGCTAACGGCTCCAGTGTGAACGAGCTGCTTCACCGCATGTTAGCTAGCGGCGTCGAGCAGCTAAAGGTAGCTAGTTAGCTCAACCGTTCTAGATCAATCCAATTCATGCTTACCTTCTACTTCTTCGACGTATACGCGTAGCTTGTATCTTCTTGTATAATTATATCAGATCTGAAAATATTCCCACTAACTAACCTCACAAGCTGGCCACCTAACGTATGATAAAAGGATGAGTTGTTGTTGAGGCCGGACTGTCTTGATGTCTTCTCTCTGCAACACAAAGATCGGTGAAGCAGCTACGCATCAGCTCGGTCAGTGGCTCCGCGCTGCTGCTGGCGGCAAATATCGTTTCCGGTCTTTACTGTGTCATTTCTTCGACCAGTAGATAAGTGTCCCCGCCTACTGGTAGGGCGGTCAAACGTCTTTCTGCCGCCACCGATAACAATAATATAATTATTCTCGAAGACACTCTGATGTCACGAGACCGCCACCATCTTGGCATTGGGGAAACAAACTGATTTCTACGATCAAATGTATGCGTTGAGCTCCGTTTTTATTACATATTTTATCACATTCTTGTTCATTTCATGACCTTTTCATATAATTTTTTTTGAAAATATTGAGGCCAACATGGCATTTCACTATTTCGAAAGCCTTTCTGGTGATTCTAAACGTGCATGTTTCCCCCCAAGCCATAGACATGCACTTAGACAGAAAGTTAAAAAGACAGGAAGTTGACTTCGAGAATTGGTTTTAGTGGCGAAATAATAATAATCCTGTAATCATTTCACCCGCTATAATCCATTATAATCGATCATGGGAAAACGGCATTTTTTAACCTCCACGCTTTGGGCGCACCCACCATCACCTTTTGGTTAAAAACGTTAAAGTCCCAAAAGGAAATATATGATTTCACAAGGTCGTGAAAACCTTGGCGACTTGGCGAAACATTTGGATACAAAAACCTCGTTGTCAGCTCTCATATAAGGGGAATACAGCCATTTAATCTAACGTGCAGACGGGCATTTCTCCAACAAATCATCAACCAACAAACGCCATTGTATGCGCACAAAGGTTGGCTACATTTTGAGTGGTTTATTTGTTCTACCAATCGAAGCTATCGTCTGGGACAACATTGATGGGGAATAGCACTGGTGGGGAATACACAATTACGGCAATACTATTGTTGAGCGTAGTTTCGGCTTTCGTTTCGGTGTCCTCCCAACTCTCGAAGAACACCCCAGGCTGAACCAACTGAAATGTGAAAGCAGAAACAGTATAGGGGCAATTCCATGCAAATGTCAACCTCACCATGAAAAAATTAAAATAACATGATCATAACCAAACCAATTTCAAATGTATCATCAAGGTCTATATTTTGAAGTACAAAATAGATTTGATCGTAATATTTATGAGAATGCATGTTTTTTCACACTACAGGAGGAGACACTGATTTACAAATTTATTTTTCGATTAACCTAATTGTATGACTTTCTGAATGGCCAGAATGGCAAAAAAAATCAACAGATATTTTTCTAACCTCACCTTTGATCATGAAGTGCTGTTCTATCAGTATGTGAATCAATTATGTACTTTGTGTCTTTCCATTGGCAGGTGAAGCATGCTGTTATAATGCCCCTTTATGGGACAGCGAATGTAACATCCATAACGTTTTCCAGGAAAAGTTGACATAAAACATGCATCTGGAATGCAATGCCAACCAAAGCAAAGCTAACTTTGATAAAGATGACATATCACATATTAGCAACAATTAGTCATTCTGGTCTTATTTTTTGTATTCTTTACAAGTGTTATGGATGTTACCGTTATGGGTGTTACATTGCAAGTGACGGATGTTACATTGCGAATGTGTGTTGTTAAATCCGATTATGACCCCTTTGTTTGAAGTATAATTTACACATTTTAGTTACACTTATTGAGATAAAGATGAGCCTGCAATAAGACATTTTTGACCTTTTGGATTTTGAGATAGGTGACAAAATACACAGCGTTATGGATGTTACGGAAATTGACAAGCTTTTCGGACTCACTGAACACATGATGAAAACTCAAAAAGCACATTCAGGAAAGAAGTGCCGTTATGGATGTTACATTTTTGCGTTATGGATGTTACACGTCTGAAATAGACAAAAACAATCAAAAATGTGTGTTGTTAAAGGGGAACTCCAACATTTTGGGAAATTAGCTTATTTAACATCTTCCCTGGAGTTAGACAAGAAGATACATACCTTTTTTGTCTCTGTGCGTGCATTTTAGCTTTGGGAATAGACGCTCCGTTAGCATAGCTTAGCTTCATCACTGGAAGTGGGGGAGGGTTAGAGCCTTACAGTGCCTTACAGTGTATTGCAAGGTCTGACATTGACCAAACTTGATATGCATGACCTTGGTGGGCTCTAGGTCAACTCCTGAAAAGGGGGTCAGTGTCAGACTTTGCAATCAAAAGTTAGGGGGCTAATAACCCTTGCCATAATTTCAGTGCGCCCCTAACTTTTGATTGCAAGGTCTGACATTGACCCCCTTTTCAGGAGTTGACCTAGAGCCCACCAAGGTCATGCATATCAAGTTTGGTCAATGTCAGACCTTGCAATACACTGTAAGGCACTGTAAGGCTCTAACCCTCCCCCACTTCCAGTGATGAAGCTAAGCTATGCTAACGGAGCGTCTATTCCCAAAGCTAAAATGCACGCACAGAGACAAAAAAGGTATGTATCTTCTTGTCTAACTCCAGGGAAGATGTTAAATGAGCTAATTTCCCAAAATGTTGGAGTTCCCCTTTAAGTCCGATTATGACCCCTTTGAGTATTTTATGACTCCTTGTTTGATTAAAATCCAACATATTTCCAGACACAACTTTTCCACACATTGTTGGTCTAGGGCAAGGCAGAGCAGTGTCCACATTAGCCTACTGCTAATCAGCTGCTGTCGGCCATCTCCCCCTCGCGTCTGCTCAGCCTACATGTGTATTTGTTATTGTTTTGCTGAGTATCGTGACAAGAAACCCACCCCAAAAAACACAGAAACCCCAAATGAAACCAAACAGAAAGTAAATGAGTATTATTCCAGGGACGACATTTCAAGACAGGCCCCAGGAATGACGGATGCAGTGACCATAAGAGAGAAGGAGTCAAGCAGAGGGTTCAGAAACGCCACATGTCCATGTCCCTTATGGAGGCTTACCGCTGCACTTCCAACCAAAGAGGACAAGTCCTGGGTCAGTTTTGATCAGATTCGTGAACACCTCAATCCTCACATGGATAACAGAGGGAGATACCATTTCTCTGAACCAGTCCAGGCAGAGTGAATTGGACTTGATTTTTTATAACTTTCTTTTTCATGGTGAGGTTGACATTTTCATGGAATTGCTCCAAAACTCATTTTCTGATTTAACCGATATTAATATTGCTGTTCTCTGTATAGAAAACACTTTTTTATGTTAATCAAATAAAGAGCTATTTTCCAAAAACTTTTTGTCATTTATTTTCAGAAGTGACTGATACTTTGAAACTATTTTATTTTTTATTTTTGTGATGTCACAGTATGATGTCATAATAGAACATTCTAGAACATTTGTGATGTCACAGTATGATGTCATAATAGCACATTCTAGAACATTTGTGATGTCACAGTATGATGTCATAATCAAACATTCTAGAAAATGTGTGATGTCACAGTATGATGTCATAATCGAACATTCTAGAACATTTGTGTTCTATATATATTCAACAATTCTCTCAGCATTTCCTGGCATTTTTTCAGACTACAACATGAATCCAGACTGGTTTGACCCTCAAAATGGTCCACCGAGGTAAAACACATGTGGGTAAAGCCCTATTTTTTATAGTGGTTTTTGTCTATTTCAGACGTAGTTCCCGATGGCAAAAGGCCAATATCATTCAAACATCCCACTGCCACCTTGCTCCTAATTACATACCACCCCCGCTCTCTAAGTACAATTCTCTATTTGTCACATATGCATCATACAAGTCGATTAGATTCAAATGTATTGTCATTATACAACACAAGTACAGTACAATGAAAAGTTGGTGTCTAACCTGCAAATATCAGGTTAGTAAAGTGTAAAAAACAAACAAACAAAAACCCAGTAAACAATAGCTATATAGGTGATTAAACTGGAGTATATGAACGAGTATTACTGAGTAATATGCTAATCAGATGTACGTTGTTATAGTATTATGTGCAGTGATATGGGTATAAAGACATACTGGCCAGTATTAAGAGTAAGGGATATACAGCTCAGGTATGCAAAAAGGATTATATGCAGGTATTTTCAGACAGATGTGGCAGTGGCAGTACAATGGAAGTATCCCCAACCCTTAAGACAGTCACCCGCCTAGGCCTGCTAGTGTCCTGCGATGCAAAATTATACCTGTCCCCTTATTGCCATTTGCTGGGTGGTCCATCTTGCATGTCAGCTTGCACCTCATGGTACCAAAGCACCTCAAAGGCGCTAAAAACAAAATTACAAACATCTCAAAACAAACTGGTCAGACTACTGCTTGACCTTACTCCTAGAACCCACCTCACCCCTGCCCACTTTGACAACCTAGGATGGCTTAGAGTAGACGACAGAGTACAGCAACTTGCAATGGGCCTGGTCTACAAGATCCAGGGGTTCTCAACCTTTCTGCTGCCAAGGCACCCCTGTGTTCAATAAAATATTCCAGGGCACCCCTACATACGATAAAGACTTTTCCGGTCCTGTCTTTTTTGCTACAATGATGACAAAAGTGCTTGCTTTCAAAATAATGTTTATTTAAGAAACCGGGAAACACATTTGTGTGTATATGCAGGCTATATAATGCATTATTAACAGGTGTTTCAGGTCTAAATGGCTTAGTACTGTTGACATTACACTGCTTGTAGTAGTAAATCAAATAGCATATTTCTTTAAATAAGATTACAGAAAATTATCACTAAAGTGCTATCTGTTGCAGCTGCACACTTTTCCATAAAAATAGCATATTTGGATAAGTGTGACCATTTCTCAAAAACTGAAAATCATGTATTTTTTTTTAAATACAGAAAATGATCACTAAAGTGCTGCACTGTTCTCCATAAAAATAGCATATTTGGATAAGTTTGACCATTTCTCAAAAACAGAAAATCATGTATTTTTTTTTAAATACAGAAAAGGATCACCAAGTTACCATTTCTCAAAAAATATAAATAAATACAGAAAATAAGTTCACTCAGTGGACATTTCTAGCTCAATGCGAGGTCTGCTGCTGCTGGCTAATAATACGGTCAATACGTGGGGAGATCTTTGACAAGGCAACACGCATGTCATCCTCAAGGCTCAACTTGGCCCTATATTGTTTTCAGAGCTGTCATGGATGAAAAGCCAGCTTCACACAGATATGTGGTGCTGAATGGTATCAACACCTTAACTGCTGCATCATGAGATACTTGGTACTCAGCACCACACTCTGAAACTAGCTCTCCAGGTAGTATCAGATGAGATTTCAATGAGTTCTTCCAAGAGTTTGGATGGAGATGTGTCAGGAAGCTTTGTCTCAATGTTGTCTGTAAAGTTTTTTTTTATCCAGAGTAACTTGGTGATCCTTTTCTGTGTTTTATTAAATAATGATTTTCAGATTTTGAGTCAAACTTATCCAAATATGGTATTTTCATGGAAAACAGTGCAGCTGCAACAGATAGCACTTTAGTGATAATTTTCTGTAATCCAAAAAGAATAAAGAAAAAAAAGTTTTATTTTATTTTTATTTTTTTAAATCTCAAGGCACCCCTGGCAGCTCTCTGCGGCACCCCTGTTGAGAACCGCTGCACTACACGACCAAGGTACCCATGTAGGGGAGAGTGGGGTGAGTAGTGCCACTTTTTACTTAAAGTGCCTTTAAAGCAAGGGGATTACAGTAATGCCCCCAACTAAAATATGTACATATAGTTTAGGATGTTGTGCATCCCTGGGGACAATCACTTTGGATCTTAAATAAACTGTTTCAGAAATATAGCTTTAGAAAAAAAAGTGGTTTTGTGGCACAACTTGCCCCCGGTGCGGGGTAAGTTGTGACATTAGAGAGAATACACTGGGGTAAATTGTGCCATTGATAATTTTACGTAAAACAGATCATTTTAATCTCAAAAGCGGTAAAAGCATCCTGCAGATCTTCATCTCCTTTCCAACCTGACGTATCTTCCCCTGTTGCACCTCTTTCACTGCTCTTTCCAACTTCTCAGAGGAGTTGAAACCCTGTCTGTCTGCGTGGCATGATGGATTTTGGTCTAAAATTAAGAATATCACATCGTTTTAGTGATCAAATGCAAGAATGCAATGTACAATAACAATAAAATACAATAAAGTAATATATATAGTTAATAAAATAAGTTGGGGCAACTTAACAAAGAGAATATCTGGCACAACTTAACCCAGGCCCTTTGGCACAATTCACCCCAAGCCTACCAGTTTGAAAAAAATGCATCCCCCAGCTGTTTTGAGCTAGCATCATGCTAACTGTATAGACTCATGGTGTAGCTTACTAAAGTACTAAAACATGTGTGAACTGTTTTCAAAGTTGTCTATAATTGTTCAAACACAGCAATCAAAAAACCTTGATCATACAAATTTTACTTTGGAGGGCAAAAAACAGTTTTTTGAACTTAAATGTGCTTACCTCTCAAGCCAGGTGTCTCCATTCTCTGCAGGTTGAGTGAAATGGATGCCTCTTCAAAAATATGTTGTCACATGACCAACTTCTTCTATGGTTTTCTAGATAACAGGGGTGGAACTACATGCCCCTTGGCACTACTCACCCCACTCTCCCCTACATGTCAAAATACTTCCCAAAGGTCAGTGAATACCATCACAACACCAGAGGGAGCTCCACAAATCATGTTAAACCCAGATTCGGCTCAAACAAGGGACTAAACACGCTTCGCAATTATGCCACATCAATGTGGAACGCCCTACCCAAAGCTGTAAAGGAATGTGAATCACTACCCACTTTCAAAACCACTCTCAAAGAACACCTACAATTGGAAACTGGCCCCTGTAAATGTCCTAACCCAACCCCCTCCAATGTACAGTAAATGACCTAGCATGGTTTTTGTATTTTATTTTTTTATTGACCTAGCATGGTTGTCAATATTCCAATGTACAGTTTTGCTTGTACAGGTGTACAGTGTCAATCAAAGCGGCACCCAGGTTCACATTGTCCTGGGTTGTTGAGCACTGAACAGTACCAGGTTGAAGAGTCCTTCTGATGTGGACCACAAGGCTCCAACATGTCTGTGGGATTCTCCATTGACTTGCAAAGTAACATTGAACCATTCTGCATAGATAGTGAGGTGAGGGTGATTATTAACATCTCCTTTGAAAACCTCAGAGAGGTTGCACTTGAATGTAATGTGAACTACAAATCCTTTAGCCTACTTGCTTGATTAATCTGTTGAATGATCAGCCCACCCCACCCCATATAATCTCACTATTTGTTCAAAGAACCCTGGGTTTGTTTGCAAGAAAGCCAAAATTAAAACAAATAGCTAAATAAATAACCATTCACAGAACCCCTACTACAATCTACAGATGTAAACAAGACATGAAATGTTGAACACATTTTTGCGGGTGTAGCAATTAAGCCAAGATTTCTCTGTTATGAGAATTATATATTTTCACAGTTTTTCTATAACTTTTATTTAAAAAATACTTTGCATTGATTGATTGAAAACTTTATTAACAGATTGTAGAATGGGTACAATACAGTATGGCTCAATACACGCAATTGTTAAGGGGATGCAGACCAGAGAAAGACTTTTGTCTTGTTTACATCAGGGTCCCCCATTTTCAATTCATAATGACATTTATGACATACACAACATACAGATATACAGATATATCATGCCATTTATGACATACATGATATACAGATATACAGTACTGTTACATTTGTGACATACACGATATGCAAATATACAGTACTGTTAAACAGAGATCCTAAAAGATAATAATATATACATACGAGGGGGAGGAGACTATACATTAGGAGGGGATGGGTGGGGGTGCAACCATAGGGAGAGGGGGTTTGGACATTTACGGGGGCCAGTTTCGAATTGCAGCCTCCTGTAGGTGCTCATTGAGAGCGCTTTTGAAGGTGGGTAGGGATTCAGATTTTTTACGGCTGTGGGTAGGGCGTTCCACATTGATGTGGCATAATTGCAAAACTTGTTTAGTCCCTTGTTTGAGCCGAATCTGGGTTGATGCATGATTTGTGGAACTCCCTCTGGTGTTGTGGTCGTGGTATTCACTGACCTTTGGGAAGTATTTCGACATGGTACATGGGTACCTTAGTGATGTAGTGTATCTTGTAGACCAGGCCCATTGCAAGTTGCTGTACTCTGTCGCCTACTCTAAGCCATCCTAGGTTGTAAAAATAGGCAGCGGTGAGGTGGGTTCTAGGAGTAAGGTCAAGCAGTAGTCTGACCAGTTTGTTTTGTGATGTTTGTAATCTTGTTTTTAGTGCCTTTGAGGTGCTTTGGTACCATGAGGTGCAAGCATAGTCGTAGTACCCTTGAATGAGTGGTCCTGTTCAGCACTCATCAGAGTCTTCAGAGTATTCTTGAGTATGAAGAGTTCATAGTCTTCAGGGTATTCTTGTTTACCACAGACTAAAAACAACAACCAAATTAATGCATTTTTAAATAACTGTAGGAGTTTGGTCCGGTACATAAGCTACACAGCATGCTGGAACTGTGGAACATGCTGACATTATGGGAAATGTGCTTACTATCTTCTCCAGAGTCAGACAAGAAGATATGTAGATACCAATGTCCTTTCTATGCAGTCAGTAGACAGCTATCCAGCTGCAAACTAGCCTAGATGAGCACAAATGCAGTATTCAGTAGTCCAGAAGGTGTCACTCTGGTCTTTTGAAACAATGACAGTCCAAAATGTTGTTAGAACCAACAATCTGACTAACCAAAGAAGTACAAGCTACCACTCTTGAAAAACCAACACCAATTACTCCAGATCTTCTTTTTATTTTTTATATTATTGAACAAGTTGGGTTTATTATTTACCCACAATCCACTTTCAATCAAAAGCCCAATTTTGACAAACATTTTATATGAGAGATGGATAATTACAGGACATTACCATTTAGAGAGCTACATTGGTTGAATGATTAACTTAAGTAAAAAGAGATACAACAGAATAGTGGGTTATGTCAAATGTGAGTATGAAGAGTGAACCCTTCTAGAGCCCTTTGTGCCCCCGATTGCTGGGGCCTTCTTTGGGACAACCCACAGTTCAACAATGAAAAAAGGGCCTTTACCACTATACTCTATAGCATATTGGTCTACTCTGATATTGATGGAATATGTTGCATCTTTTAGGGTTCTTTTCCAGAAAATATATCTAGAAAACTGTACCTAAGCTGTAAAATGAAGTATTCTACAGTTGACAGACACACACGCTAAGAATACAGCTCCTAATTCTTCTGGGGAGCATGACGTTATAGACAATGAGTGTTTGTCTTTTAGCCTATTGCCTGGAGCTCTGAGTCAATTATTCATCTACGAGCAGGTGGGTCACCTATCACCACTGAAAGTAATTTCCTGAAATGCAGTGTGCTTAGTAATTATTTATTATGGTGTTACATGGCAGTAACCCTGATACTGCCAACAGATGGCTCAAGTCAAGATAAGCTTGAATGTTTTTGATATTCTTAAAAAGATATATTTAGCTCAACACTAGTCTCAATCAATGTCCAGGCCTCCCTATACTATATTACACCCCTACTTCTTTATGCTTTACTTTGTGTCTATGTAGCCTTATGGAGAGTAATAGCATTGGCACTTTTTACCAGACACTGCTCAGAAGAGGCTAATTAAGCTGTGATGGTGCTAAACATGATTCATGAAAACAATGAACAAGTTTAATGAAAACAACAAACAAGTCTTAATGAAACAACAATGAACAAGTCCTAACCAGCAATGTCTACCATGGTGAGAGAGCCAACATACCTGTTGATGTAAACAGATACAACAACAACAAAACAGTTTGCTCTACAGATCTAAGCTATTGCGACATAGTTAAAGAAAGCTAGTGTCAGTATTTGATAGCTACAAACCTTGTTGTTATGTTCTGTTCTGTTCCTAATTAGCCTACTTTAATTAGTAACATGTGAACGCAGCTAAGGTTGGTGGTGATGCACTCAATTGCGCTGCATGTTTGTGTTTCTTCAGGCAGCATTCGGCCATCTTTAGTCCCATTAAAAGTGTCCCGCTGTCTTGTTTTCCTGTAATAACTCTATGCCCTGGTGCAGTATACCCCCTGCAAATACAGCCCTGACTGACTTCAAATTGTATTGTCTCACAGGTCCAGATAACTGAGCATTAAAGCTCTATGGACCTTCCAACCCACCTCTGCCCCTATTGTAGGTGGGGTGGGGGGCGAAACTGTACATTGGAGGTGGGTGGGTTTGGGTAGGTGGGGTGGGGGGGGGGGGGGAGAAACTACATTGGAGGGGGTTGGGTTTAGACATTTACAGGGGCCAGTTGTGCATCAAATCAATGGAAACAGTTCGTCATTTGGTTTATTTGTTATTAATCTTCACTGGCCCCCATTTTAAGGGATTATGTAGCAAATTATTTCAATGCTATTGTAGTCCTATATGGAGCCTCTTTTAGAAAATGTATTGATACAAGGTAGGACTAGTTCAAATGCAACCCGTTTGGATAGTTAATTGCTGACCACAGGTAGGCCTCTATTATACACTAGTAATACAGTACACACCCTGGTGCTGAAAACAGGTCCATTAAAAAGGTCTTACTATATTCTCAAAATTCATCCTCCTCTTGTCTTGGTTAAAGATTTGGGCAGATGGCTATTTTAAATAATGTCATATAGCCTAGGTTTACAATTGAATGGAACCAGGCAGGGCCACATCTGTCTGTATATACCTGCATAATACTTTTTACATATAGATACTATATCTAAATCTGTACATATCCCTTACCTACTCTTACTAATTATACCGCTGGCCAGTATGACTTTCTACCATTGATTGATTGATTGAAAACTTTATTAACAGATTACAGAATGGGTACAATACAGTACAGCTCAATACACACAATTGTTAAGGGGATGCAGACCAGAGAAAGACTTTCATCTTGTTTACATCAGGGTCCCCCATTTTCAATTAATCAGGACATATATGACATACATGACATACAGATAGACAGTACTGCTACATCTATACATTTATGACATACCAGATTTGCGAATACAGTACTGTTTGTGATACAAAAAGAGTCCAGAAAAGAGAGTATACATTTGACATAGAAACTGTACATTGGAGGAGGTTGGGTAGGTGGGGTGGGGTTGGGTGGGTGGGGGATGGGGTCTGTACATTGGAGGTGGTTGGGTGGGGGGTTGGGTAGGAGGGGTGGGTGGGGAACACTGTACAACTGTACAAGCAAAACTGTACATTGGAATATTGACAAAACCATTCTTGATCATTTACTGTACATTGGAGGGGGTTGGGTTATGACATTTACAGGGGCCCGTTTCGAATTGCAGTCTCCCGTAGGTGTTCTTTGAGAGTGGTTTTGAAAGTGGGTAGATTCACATTCCTTTACAGCTTTGGGTAGGGCGTTCCACATTGATGTGGCATAATTGCAAAACGTGTTTAGTCCCTTGTTTGAGCCGAATCTGGGTTTAACATTATTTGTGGAGCTCCCTCTGGTGTTGTGACCGTGGTATTCACTGACCTTTGGGAAGTATTTTGACATGTACATGGGTACCTTGGTGGTGTAGTGTATCTTGTAGACCAGGCCCATTGGAAGTTGCTGTACTCTGTCGTCTACTCTAAGCCAGGTTGTCAAAGTGGGCAGGGGTGAGGTGGGAGGGGTAAGGTCAAGCAGTAGTCTGACCAGTTTGTTTTGAGATGTTTGTAATTTTGTTTTTAGCGCCTTTGAGGTGCTTTGGTACCATGAGGTGCAAGCATAGTCGTAGTACCCTTGAATGAGTGCTCCTGCCAGAGTCTTCAGGGTATTCTTGTTTACCAGAGAGGCGATCCGGTGCAAGAATCGAGTTCGTTGGTTGACTTTTTTTTATTACATTGGATGCCATTTTGTCACAGGAAAGATTAGCCTCTAGGATGGAACCCAGGTAGGTAATTTCATCTTTCCTTGTGACAATATTGTCACCCACTGTAACTGAGAAGCCGTCGGTCTTGCTGAGTTTGTTATTTGAACCGAAGAGAATGGACTCTGTTTTGCCCATGTGTAATGATAGTTTGTTATCAGCTAGCCATATGCACATCCATTTTCAATTCATAGTGAATATCCATATACTTTACTTTACCCCATACTTTACCCGATACTTTAGTGGTTGTTGGACCCAAATCCAATAAAGACAGATCAAATACCGACATGCTCAATGCACAAAGGGATCAAACCAAACTAAGGAACCCAGCCCCTGTATGACCGTCCTATCATCATCTCTCCATCCGTTCGAACGCCCACAGCTTCTCCCTTCGCTCCAATCAACTAGCTGCTCAGGTTCTCCGCCATTTTGTTGGGTTATAAGAAAGCTCGGCTGGAGGCACCAGACTGGCTGGTGAAACCTGTTGCTCGTTAGTTCCGTGTTGTGCAATGGACGGGTGAGTTCAACACTTTAGTTACACTCGTACTAACTTTTAATGATTTTAAGTCACACGACTTAACTTGTGGGAAATGTATTCTATGTGTACTGTAGACATGTTACATTTTGGCAGACGTTAGCGCATCCAGATAGCAGAGAGTGTGGACTTGCATACACGTAACGTTATCTCAGGAAACAAACAACCGCCTGGTTAAAAAAAAAAAAAAAATTCAAGTTTACATTGTTGTTGTTAGGGAATATCATGGAAATCTTTTAAAGAAAACATTTGATTAACATAATGTGGACTGCAAGACAATTAATTAAACAAACGAAGTCGTTTAATTATTATTTTTTATTTGTGTAATGGCTGTAAATATAAGTGACCGGAAATGTATTTTAGAGTTTTATTATTTCACACACATTCATCATGAATTAAATGGGGGGTGCCATCAGCTGTTTAATTACATTCGATGAGATACTTGCACACAAGGCTATGGAGGGCCAGCGGAAAGGGTTAAGAACATGGTTATTTGTTAATGTGGAAAGCCATTTTGATGATAATATGTCTAGTGTTAGATGGCAGCATGTAAAAAGGTCTGTGCAGTGCAAAACGTTTGTTTTTATAGAAAATTGGAGCGACCTGAAATAGTCACTACTGGCTAGCCCATCCCTAAGCAAGTACCTTCGACGTGCCTTTGAGCAAGGCAACAAACCCGTAAACTGCTCCAGTAGTGGAGCTGCTCAGTGTCACCAATAATGCAAGACTGCAGTTCTCAAGGGAGATGGTGCAGGAGTGTCCCTCCCTTTCTCTTGCCTGCAGTCACTCCCCCAGGCCTTGGCTGTAAATAACTTGCCCTGTAGACAAGCCGCCTGGTAAATGTATTTATTTTAAGATGAAGTAGAACCCAGGCCATTCATCCTAGATTTTTTTTAACTGAACCCCCCCCCCCCCCCACAACATAATTTCAGGTGATTGACATGCTCTGCCGTAGTCACAGGCCAAAACGTCATCTAATTTCACACCAGGCCCAGGGCACGAACCCTGACGTAGGCCCAATGGGCAACATCTTGATTTGTTGTACAAAACCCCACCCCAGACAGCACCAAACAGGCCAATTGACTTGCTCCTGTGACTTATTCGATGTTCACTAGTACGGGGTGATCAGCTTGCCAATAGTGTATCGAATGTATTTGGTGGCACCTTGCTAGCTGGCCCTCACATGGTGAGGATTTGACGACGGCTAAACAACCCTTCTCTTTCTCTCCCTCAGCCGTCTAGAGACTGATTTGTATCCTATGGGATCTGCTTACGTCACTGAACTAGAGTAAGTTTCATTCCATGTCATTTCCATAGTTGGCCTCTGCCTCGATGTTTGTGTATCATAATGCTGTTTTGTTTGTTTGTTCTCCCCTGCTGTGATGTTGGGTAAGCTATAATGTTCTGCAGTTTCGATCAGTGAATAGGCTTCTGAGTAAATGGCTTCACAGAACATTCCAGTTCTGAGGTTGGTGTTTTCCTTTGATAATCTCCAGGGCAGCCAAGCAAGCATACCTTGATTCATCCACTTCCCATCGAAGGAGGAGGAAAATAAATCAGTTTGAGAACTTGTTTCTTTAGCCCCTTTTGAGCAGCCTGTTCAAGGCGGGAATGTTGTGATGTTATTCTGCCTCGCTGTTCCGTATGAAAGGTACGCACATGGAATAGGGGGAGGGGGGCGGCATTGTTCTGGCATTAAGCCGACAGTAAGTAAGTAAAGTTTATTTAGTAGAGCAGCTTTCACAGAGCAGAGCCCAAAGTGCGTGACAAAGAGTAAAAATAGTCAAAACAAAACCCATTACAAAACAAAGACCAGTTTGAAAGGCGTCAACAGAGACTGCAGATCGTATGCCTATAGGAAGAGCATTCCACAATGTCTGAGCTGTAACTTCAAGGGCACAATCACCGTTTGTTTTGAGTCGAGAGCGAGGGACAACCAGTAAGCCCTGGTCAGAAGACCTCAGTGACCTACTGGTGAGATATGGATTAATTGGGTCACAGATGTACACAGGTGCCTGACCATGCATTTCTCTATATATGAAAAGGTACCTCAAGTACCTTCAAATGAATCCTAAACGTAATGGGAAGTCAGTGTAATGATAGGATGGGTGTGATGTGAGTAGACCTGCTGGACCTGGTGAACAGCCTTGCAGCAGTGTTCTGTAGAGGTAGTCGGCTAGTCGCATTGCAGAATCAACGTCTGTGTAAAAAGGACAGCCAGCATGCCGGAATGTTTTCCCATGACCACCACACCTATTACCATACTAATTTTATAGGTCCAACTGCTTCTGGTCTACACCTCTCTGGCACCGGTTTAATGACATAGTGAACCTCATTGTCGACGTCGTTGATGTACCTAGGCATAAAAAACTCCCCAGAGAATCTCTTGGTTACATCAATATTCTGCTGTCAGAACTGTCTTTTTATGTTTGCAGGTTAAGTATTTAATGTTCACTACTACCGCTACTATTAGCCGCCCTAGACCACCATCATGTAGAATGGACTAGACTAGTGAGAGTGATGTCATTTCTGGCCAGAGCAGTCTGCCTTGTCTCGCCAAATAGCGTAGCGACCATTTGGAAATGCTTCACCTTTAACACTTTCAATGCCAACAACGAGATACTCGTTTGTTCGTCCCGACCGTTCATTGCCAACGACGAGAGATCTCGTATTTTTTTTATTAGCGATTTGAATTCATATTTCATCAATCTAGTCTCACGTTAGTGTTGCTAACTCTCTGAGCTCCATTGGGAAAATACCGCCCCCTATCGTCTCTCCCTGTGGTACCGTACTGCACCCCTTTGGAATGGATTGAATGAAACACATAGGGGAAAAAAATCCTGCTTCCTCATTTTACTTCTCGGGCAAGTCACCCGAGAGGATCGGATTCATTGTCGAGCCCCAGAACAGCGTGGAATACATATTTCCAGTACCCAGCGTTGGATCAATAAACGCGATCGATATTTGGAATGGCGATCAGGAATTGGAATAATCTTTTTGGAGAACATCTGATCTGAGGTAAGGAATCTATTTTACCAGTCTTAGGATAATCGGAGCTTTTTTTTTTTTTTTTTTTTTTTTTTATTATATATAAATAAACTTTGACCAGTCACCTGGTTCTTTTAGCGTTTATCGCTTTTTCTTCTCATTCATACTTGGTCAAGTTCGACCGACAGAACCAGGCTGAAAGGGTTCAGATGGGGGGGTAGACACTCTGGGAAAGGCACGGCTGCCGTCCGGGATTCGAACGCGCTCAGCCCCAGATCCGCGCGAGCGCGGTTGTCCACGGCGCTGAAATAGCACTTGCGGTACGTGGTGAGCTACTGGAGCTCCCCTCTCAGAGCTTTTTTTCACAGAGATATCAACTGTGCCCTATGTGTGTGTGTGTGTGTGCTGATCAGGAAATGAGAATCGATTTTTCAGCTCGCTTCTATAGCGTGCATAAGTACACATATACTAGGGCGGCTACGTGGCGTAGTGGGCAAGGCACTCGCCACGAAATGCTGGAGACGCTGGGCTTGTCAGTTCGACACTGTGGAGAACCAGTGTTGATTCAACATTTTAGTGGCATGTTAACCGCTTCGATTAGGCTATTCATAATAGCTTGTTGTAGGCTAACTACTAAACACTGGATTTTGTGGGGCAAGGGAAATCAAAGAAACAAGCTCTCAAACAAATCCTTGTCATGTGAATTCACATAGGTGTGCCTGCTAGGACACCCTGAAGCTTGGGTCCCCTGTTCCAATGATTTTTAGACGACAGAAATGACTTTTTATTCAATTTAGCCTAGCTGATTTTCCTATTTTGCCCCACGGTTGTTTTATGTTGTACCCAAGTAGCCTAAAGGACTGAATGAACAAAAGCCAACGCCAGCTACGTCTGGCTGCTATGACCAACACTTTAAAATAAAAATAGCCTATTTTCGCCAGCTATAATGGCTAGAGCTAGTATCATCATTGTTCATTGTCTTTTAATTTAATGAAATAATATTTTGATCCAGACTTGTATGAAATCTTTGAGGGATTCTTTTGCCTACTTAAACTGCATTGCTTTTGGTGGTATTCTTTTATTTGGAATGTTCAAAATATCTTATTGGCTGCAGTGACATGGACTGGTGTTAGATCTGTAACACACGTGGTGTTTGATGAGTGATGACTGTGTTACTCTGATACCAAGGGGAAACCGTTCTCCAGTGACATGTTTTAGCCATATTCTAAATGGGTCCAGATCTGTGCCTTGTATTTAGTCTACCATTTGTGTTTTCGGGGACTGATAAGGGCACGACGCCCTACTTATTTTTGGTGACGTGAGTGCTAGTGTGGTTTCTTGTTGAGAGACTTATGAGAAACAGGATGTGGAGGTTAAGGCTAATCTTCAACTTGTGTTTAGAAGATGGTGCCCATTGACCAAAATAGGCTACTATTCATCATGTTCCCGAATAGCTGTGGGAATGAGAGGTTGACCGTAGTATTGGATCCTATTATAGGCAACTAATGCCATCAAACACACCCTATTGCTAACTTGTTAAACTCAAGCTTTCTTTTTTGAAAATGCAGGCTTACAGCACGAGTTGGTGGTTGGGGCGGTGATCTGAGAAGCTCATGTTTTGAGTGGTCTCGTGGAGATAAAATACTTTGTATAGTACTAACTACTACTGAACTTGTTTCTATAGTACTTGTCACTTACTACTCCTCAAAGGCTTGTCACTTGTCAGATCGTGATGAAACTTTAAATGTGTTGTCCCTTTGTGATATCCTACCAATGTTAAGGATTTATAATATAATGTGTGATATACATATCATATATGTAAAACGTTGTGGCCTTTTGATTCGTCTGTAATTGGCCATACATTTTTTTTGATTTGCGAAACAATGCCTAACCTTAACCAACTCCGAAATAATGCCTAAACTTAACCGGCGAAATGAATGCACGTTAAAAAATATTGCCATTCTCTAAGTCAAACTCTAACCTTAACCAGCTCCTTAACAGCGCCTAAACTTAACCCTTCTAACCTTAAGCAACTCCGAAACAATGCCTAACCTTAACCAACTCCGAAACAATGCTTAAAGTTATGCCTAAACTTAACGGCGAAAGAATGCGAATGCACGTTAAAAAAAAATTAAAAAAAAAATTGAAGGGAATCAAACTAGCCAGCAAAGAGCCGTAGGATCCACAGCCATGCAGCGTTGCCAATTGAGCTATTTCTGGATACTGAATAAGGGGCGGTTACTGGCATATAATGCTGCCGCGACGGAGCTCCGCGGCCGAGCTCCGCTCTGCTGCTGCCGCGGGGGCGTGGCTAGACACAAGTTGGTTGCCTTTAATATTTAGGCCACCAGGCCTGTGGGAATACTATTTACTAAATTATGTAGGCTTTTTAATCGTCAAGGTAAGAGAGGATTTGTCATGATCAACTGAAGGTGTATGCTATGGAACAGTGACAAGTCTTATTTGGGTTTTCAGAAAAAGGCCTGCGATGTGTATTTATTTATCAGTAGCCTCCCGGTGTTTAATAAAAACGTCTAGCCAGGACTAGGGCTGTCTTAAATACTTCGAAGCTTCGTTCGATGGCACAAGCTTCGAACAAAAAAAAAAATCGACGTTTTTTTTTATTCGATTTTTGTGTGTGTGCGCGCGTGTGGGGCCGGGCGACAAATACACTGGAGGAAAGTAACCCAGCTCAGCACTGCCCAAATTATATCATCACTATTGCCTGTTTGAAGGATATCATCCTCAAACACATATACACCTACATGCCTTGTAGAATTCCAGACATAAGAAAGAAAGATACTGGGATGAATAAACAAAATAGGAAATAAAATGTAGAAATGCATGCAATACATAAATAAATATGAATCTCCATATATGAAATAGAACATTTAGATAAGGTGCTACTGAGATGTTTTGGTGAGTTCTTTGTTTTTTTGTGGAAGTAGCCCTTCTTAAAAATGCATGAACATTCACTGATAATTGGTCTGTAGTGGAGTCTACAAGGTCTACATTGCCGGACCATGTAGAATCCGGACCTTGTAGACTGACATAATTCTGTGCATAGTTTAGTCTACACAGGCCATATTTCAAATAATCAATCTTTCATCATCATTCATCTTAAACATTCTTGATTTGGGGGATTGGTAGTTCCCATGAAATCTGAAGTTGTTCAAACGACAACAGCGATCCACCTTGAATTAAATCACACAGCCGAGTGAAACCTTGTTTCACCTTGTCACGAAAGGGGCTACTTAATTCATTAATCCAATCCACTTTATTTATAGAGCACATTTAAAAACAACAAAGTTTACCAAAAGTGCTGTACAAGTCCCACAACATGAGATAAAAAAAAGAAAAAGCTTCGAAGGTCAGCCCTAGCCAGGACATATCTGGACATATAAGACACATATGTATCATGTTTCTTTTTTTTGTTGGCTGGGTTTGCACGCGGATGAAGGGAGATGTCAATCTGTTGTCGACGGCGGCAGTACAGGGGCAGTATATTTAGCTGTAAAAGCCCGATCAAGCTCAATAGTTTCTGTAACACGAACGCAACTACTCTGTACGATGCCATTGTTGTTGTGATGTTGGCTGAGTTTGCACATGCGGGTTAAGGGAGAGGTGGGCTATTGCGTCATCGGTTCAGGGAAATGCGCGTATAGGCTTGTAAAGACGGCGGCGTAAGCGGGGCGTCTTCAGATTTTCCCACTCTGGGACCCGGTTTCAGAAAATAGCGTCTTCAGGCTCTCAGAACGCAGTTCCGTGTGGATGAAAGGTGCATATACGATCAAATACTTTGACTGATATGACCGAAATCGGTTTCAACTGGACATGGCCTCATTCACTCACAGTACTCTGCCCCTCTGTAGTTGTGCTGTTGGCTACGTGCTAACTGCTGCTACTCCTGGCTCAACATCTGAGAGGCACTGTTTGGAATATACTTCTGAGTCGGCTGTTTAACTTACACGGCAAGATTCAGCAGAGGTACACTGGCGTCTGTAGATAGTGGAGCAATGGCCAACTAAAGTTAGAGCAGCCTGCCCGGCTGTAACACTAACATTTAAAGTTTAACCGGGTTGGGAATATCTGCAGCTGAGAGCAGCCACGCACCGCTCGCTTTGGAAAACCATATAGTACAGAAGGAAACCATCTCGGGTATGATGATCATATGTCTGCACAGTTTCTGGAAAGGACAGACAATTTCAATGGCGACAGCTGTACTGTATTACTGATGCTTTCCCATTTAGCGTAAGCATTTCAAATAGATCTCATGTGGTCATTAGTAGGGATGGGCACGAATAATGGTTTGCCAGATCGAGTGATCGCATGAATTACTCGAGGGGTGATGGAGTACTTGTTTACTAGGGAAATCATTTTTTTTAGAACTCATCTTAAAGAGCATGGCAGCAGTAATAACAAGGCACAGCAATATACCCGATGCTTAATGTCAATCAAAACGGTCAGTTACCATTTGTAATAATTGCATTACCTCCACTCTGTCTGCAGCAGGTCTCTTCACCCATGGAATGAGAAAAGTGTCTTCTCCTCTTTGGCTAACAGTAGTAGCACTGTATGGGTCTATGTAGCACAATTAATGTTAATGGTTAACTAGCCACAATTGGCTTGCTCCTAGCTCCGTATTAAGTCTATGAATGCTACCCAAAGTGGGCGTCATGTTGTTGGCACAAATTCACAATTAGGAAATGCACAAACCCAAATCTGTTTTTATCTGTTAGATAACGTTAAGCTAGCTGTATTCCAATGCAACACATTTCTTTGCGGTAACGTTACTCCTCTCCAACTGTCTTCCACTGTTGTCTTCCTGCAACAACTCACACCCGCGGCATTTCAGAGCAAGATTTCTTTTTCAGTTGCAAACTGAATAACCACTTGAGTTCACTCGTAACGGCGTGCAATGGAAGAATTGATTACTCAGGCCAATCCATAGTCATTATTAGGCAGGCTACTGTCAACATACTACTGTCAATGTTGAGCATGTTGGGCCTGCCTGACATCTATTTTTTGCTTTTGTTTAATACAGTGCATTATAGGCAACGGACATCCCCAATAAAGGCACATGAAAACATACACTGTCTTCATTCATTTCACAATGTGCACTGAACCGAAAGTCCTATACCAAGCGGCTCATTACGAATACGTGTACAGTTCCACCCCTATACCTACCCATTGCCATCTGCTGTTTAGAACTGAACGATTTAGAAAAATTATCTAATTGCGATTATTTTAACTGTTACATTTTGAACTGTATGACGTTTTTATTAGTCTAATTTCATCATCCAATCTATTCCAAAGGGTCATTCCACAAATACGTATGCTTTTGAGATTTTGGTATGCTCACGATTAAAATGAAATACTATCCGTATTGCTTTAAATTTGTTTTAATAGTGCATATTGTTTGAAGATGATTTGTCTGTAGAATACAATCTTCCAAACCTCCAAAAAAGACATGCATGTTAGGCAGGGACTACGGATGAAAACTAGCTCATTAGCTAACTCTGGCACATTAACATTGATGTGGAAACTGAAAGTGTTGATTGGTGTGCATTGTTCCTGGGTAATAAATAAATAAACTTAAACAAAAATGTCTGAATTATTCAGCTCTCGTTTATGTCTTAGCCTATTATTAGTAGACTAGTACTGCATATTCTTTGTTTACTTTTAAATAACAAAATAACAAAGTGCAAAAACAACCCCCAGCAAAGCAGTGGTCAACCTTTTGTGGGTGACAAACTAGTCGACTGTCGTCAACATTGTCCACGTTCTCCAGGGCTTCTGGTGACTGGGTGATGAGTGGCTCCCTGTTTGCCGTGACACACTGTTGGCATCACATTTATTATGTAGGGGTGCATAGTTACTGCCGATGAGGCTCCAGCCAACAACACCATAGCTAGGAGGCTGGTTCTGCTTGGCCTGAACTTCTATCTATTGACATCTAGGCCCTGGGAAAGGAACATGACATTTTGTGGTCAGCTTGGGTTTTATGTTCTCCATATTCTGACAAACGGGCTGCTTATTTTATATTATAAATCTAGTGTGTCCCTTTTCACTAATCACTTCTTGGTTTTTGGTCAGTTCTAACAGGTGTGAGTGTCCCCAGACTTTTGATTCAATCCCTTCCCTTGGGGTTCTTTGGCTTGTCCTGTGCTTAACTACAACGATCTCCTTAACCCTGTTAATCTTCATCCTTGCTCCTTCTAACATACCTGTCTTTCCTTCACAGCAGTGTCCACCACGATATTACAGTTGGTACAAAGGTAGGCACCTCTACTTTTCTTCACCCTTTACAGCAGTTTGTTGTCTCCTCCTGCTTAAGCCTATATTCTCCAGCAAACATGTCTGTTGCGATTATATAGGCGTCCTTCTTGCAGCTTCAATCTGCTCGTGTTTCCTTATCAACAGTTTCTTGGCAAACCAAATTAGCCAAGCCAGTGACCCAAACGTGAATATTTTAGATATGGACATTTTTATGTTGGTGGTATATAAATGTACAACATTAGATTAGGTTAGATTCAAATGTATTGTAATTATACAGCACAAGTACAGTACAACAAGAAGATGTTTGGCATCCAACCAGAGTGCAAATGTACAAGTGCAATAGTAATATACAATGTACAGGTGATTTAAACTGGGTATAAAATATATAAATTAGTACTACTGAGTAATAATGTTAATCAGATGTATGTACAGAGTTGTAGTATTAATATGTATAGTGATACAGGTATAGAGACATTAATGGTAGTAAATCATACTGGCCAGCAGTGTAACTAGTAAAAGTTAGCCTAATAGCCTAAGCTTTTTAAGTTTGCCGAATTATATCCCCAGATTACTTGGGGGGGGGGGGGGGGGGGGGGGGACTTGTATAATGATTTAATGCTTTATATCTGCTTATATCATACATTTCAGAGTTAAATGGTGAGTTAAAAACGAACCACAACGGAGCTGCCATTGTGAATAAATTACGACAATGTTTGACCTCGCTGCCTACGGCATTCCTAGTTTTATTTTTAGTTTTTTTATGTGTTTTTGTGAGAACGAATGTTTGAAGCTTCGTTTGGAACCACCAATGAATGTCTGAAGCCTAAAAGGTGGCTTTCAGGTCAGTCCGGAGTAAAATGGCAAAGTTGCTTTGTAGGCAAATATTTGTTTTCATTGACTTAAGAAATTCTTAGTTATAGGATTTTGTCATCTTGCCAAGTAGGCTAGTTGATTTAATAGGCTAGATAAATCTGTAATATTGTGTTTCCCACCATATTATACTCATACTCATTATAACGCCATAAAAAGCAGTCTGTCAACTTAAAAATACAAACCTTAGTTGAAAAAAGACCTACGTCTGATTCATCAGCTAATCGACGGAGAGGGAGAACCCCCACTTGTTATGTTGCAGAGGTGATACTATTGCCTTACTGGAAAGGAATGTCATTGTACCTTTGCCTGCAACAATTAGGAACTGAATGCCAGTGGGAGTGTAATGTTTGCAGAGCTCACAAGTTTTATTGGATCAAGCGAGCTGCGCACCTCCTTTTTTCTGTTCCACAATGGAGCCTATTGAGCTCACAATGCAACTTCAAGATTCATTCCGTAGTGTGATTTTTAGCTGCTGTTGAGCTGGATCCTCCCAAACCCGTCATCTGCTGCGGTGAGAACATTGCTGTTGCCGTGGAAACTGTAATTACTGGCTGGCTTTGGCAGCGGCCCAAGAATGTTCTTGGTGCATTTCAGTCCTCCAGCATCCTGACTGCCCCAAACCATTGTCTTTTTTTTTTCTTCTTCTCGTCATTGGTGTGCCAGCAAAAGTTCAGTGAAGCCAAAATAAAGACGATGAAGGTCTGACTTCTCAATCCAGTAGTCGTATGATTTACTATAGTGTTTTTATACCTGTATCACTGTACATATTAATACTATAACTCTGTACATACATCTGATTAGCAGTAGTACTCATTTATATATTTTTATACCGAGTCACCTCTACATTGTATATTACTATTGCACTTTACTGTTACATTTGCACTCTGGTTGGATGCCAAACCTCTTTTCGTTGTACTGTACTTGTGCTGTATAATGACAATACATTTGAATCTAATCTATCTAGTTTTGTCCCTTTCCGTGCACTGTCTTGTTAGAAAACCTTGCCTTAAACTGCAACATTATTCCTGCAGATAGGGTCATTTGGTTCAATAAATTATACAATGACATTATTCCTGGAGATGGGGTAATTTTGGTTCAATAAATGATGAAATTGACAGGTTTTACTTTGAGGTATAACAGATGTGCTATCTGTCGCCTGCACTCAACCACACCGCTGCTCTCCTGACTTCCAGATAGACTTTCAAATCCACCACACTGCGGTAGCATTCCACCAGCCAGTAACCTTTCATAATCGTCTGTGGTATGTACCCAGTGGAGGGGGGTGGAGAGGTGATGATCCTGAGCACAGGACACAATAGAGGGAGTCTTGCTTGTACCACATGGAGTCCATGACCTAGATGAGAAGGCCACTTTGTAAATTATGCCTGAGTTTGAAACATGAAGCTGGTCGCCAGCCTGGTTATCTTCACAGGAAAAGGGAGCAGCTCAGTGGAATGACGGTATTTCCCCCACCCCCATTACTCTAATTACCTCTTGTGTTTCCTCTGCCCCGGGGAGTGTCATTTGAAACTGATGAGTCAAAAGAATGGTTCACTGCACACTTAAAGAGAGTTGGAGGGAAGAGGAAGTGTAATGCAAATATGCAAATTGCTACCAAGTTGTTGTTTTTTAAGAGAAATGGATTTAGCAGAGTTTCCCTCTTGAATAGCATACTCTCTCTGGGGCCGAAGCGTTTCTCACAGATGCTACTCCTAATATTTGATAATTTAGAGTAGGTTGTGTCCAAGGTGGAGCGGTGGATGGGTGTTTCCAACGGGTGGAACAGGTTGGTTGCTAGGTTACTTGTACGGTGGTCACCGGTGGGGCGTTAGGGGATGGGTGTTGAACTGCTACTCGGGAGTCCGTTAAGCCTCAAAAAGGGAGCGAGGAGTTGGACTGTGTGTTGTGAATGATGGGAGTTAAACGGGTGAGATGACTAGAAACTGCGATCGTGTTTGTCGAGCATGTTTTTTACGTCCGGTAAAACACGACACTGTGATCGGTACAGAAGCATGTTTTACGTTAAAAAAATACCAGCAGGTTACCTAAGATAGACCTTACCTCAGTCAGAAAGTACTCCAAAATGAATAAATCCCAATGCCATGGCAATCGCAATTACTCGTGTATATTGGGCATGGCTACCATATGGGAAATATTAGCTCTGAGGCACCAAATCTTCCACCGATTGCTATTAGGGATGCCCCGATCGATCGGCCACCGATCGTTATCGGCCGATATTCAGTATAAATATGCGATCGGTGATCGGTGATGATGTTTTATTTTCACCGATCGTCAAACCCGATCTCAGTCGCTGTCGCTGAGTTCTGTCTCAGACACCGGTGGTGCGGCGTCTGCTCTCGAGTCCAGCCCCTCCCGCACGCATGTAAACACGGGTCTAGTCTAGTGAGACACGGGAGGACGGCGTGACTGTCTGCGTCTCCCTGAGCTAACGTTAGCTTAGCTACCGTTACAAAATGACCCAGTCAACTATTCACTTTTAGTTTACTACATGATGAGGCATTGTCTAACCGAACGGTATCTAGCCGGCCAGCTACCGATAGCTCCTGACATCAACAAACGCTCTAGCAAGTATAGTAGGTAGGTATGATCATAGATATATATAGAACATCTATGGGTATGATATCTGTTAGCTGTTAGCTCACGTTAGCGCAAGTTAGTTCACTGTTAAAAACGAAATGTCCCATTTAACTAAATAATTCACTGAGGCGTTGTATTAACATTATATATCCGGCTAGCAGTAGCTACAGATAGCTCCTGATATCAATGTCTTATAACACTGATTCGATGCGTATTCGAGCTGAGGGCTTGCTGAGCACAGTTAAGTAACGTTATACCAATAGGGTCCAGGTGCAGCGCCGGAGAATCCTGGCCGTAGCTCGAGGCTACTCGAGTATAGGTCCAGCTGCAGCTCCGGAGAATCCTGGCTGTAGCTGGAGGCTACTAGAGTACACACAGACAGTGGAGCTTGTTGCGTGGTGGCGATGTCTCGCAGATAATACAAGTACAAGTCTAATTATATAAAATATATATTTTATAAAAAAAAAAATGTCATATAAAATAAATTTTAATTTCTTTTAATCAAAAACGTTGGGTATCGGCCGATATGGCTCACGACGATCGGTGATCGGGATCGGTGGCAAAAAACGTGATCGGGGCATCCCTAATTGCTATGTTGTGATCCACTCCTAGGTGGAAACAGCCGGAGGTAAACTCTGTTCTCTGTACTGGGGACAAGTGATATCCCCAGTTCAAAGGGTAGGCGATACTGCCACCTGGTGATATTCGATCGTCATTGCAATTCCAACGTAGGCAGATGAGCCAGTGAGACCTAGGGAGCTCCGGCTGAGTGTATAGAACGGGGATCAAAGGAAAAACATCAAAGGATCTAAAAACGAGATATTACGTTTTTGGCACAGAATGTTTTAAGCATCGGGCAAAAATGGGGCTAGTTTTGCATAACACGCCTGAGCTGGAACACATACCGGTTCCATAGACTGAAGTCTTATCTAGTACAGGTCCAAAGTTGATAACAATCCCATGGAAAATGAATGTTTTACAAAGGTTTTTGTAATGTGTGTACCAGCGTTAATTCAGCATTATTATCCAAAATGGCCGTCCGCTGCCATTGATTCCGAGGCGCTAGTCAAAACGAAGAACTTCCCCGTCTTCTTCTTTGTCTTTCTTGTTGAAATCCAGAATGTCATTGGCTACAAAGGTGGTCAATAATTTTCGCCATCAGAGGTGACTGGTCCGCTCAGGACCGGGCCAAACTGGATGTAGTAATTTGTCCGAATGGCTTGCCGTCCGATGTTTAAGAGGTTAAAGTCGCTAAGCGACACAGTCGGAAGCTGTTTGTGATGAACGTTGCTAAGCGACACGGTCAGAAGCTGTTTGTGCTGAAAGTTGCTAAGCGACACTGTCGGAAGCTGTTTGTGCTGAATGTCGCTAAGCGACAGTAGGAAACTTTGTGTTGAAAGTTGCTAAGCGACAGTAGGAAGCTGTTTGTTCTGAAAGTCTCTAAGCGACCGTAGGAAACTGTTTGTGTTGAAAGTTGCTAAGCGACAGTAGGAAGCAGTTTGTGCTGAAAGTTACTAAGCGACAGGAAGCTGTTTGTGCTGAAAGTTGATAAGCGACAGTATGAAGCTGCTTGTGCTAGTCAGCATCTGGTCTCCATCTGTGGTCGTTTTTGAGTGGCAGCCGCCAGCCGGTTCATCATGTAGAATTTGCGTTGGTAGTCAGTCAGCTCTAAGCTGAGCCAGTGAATCAATAGTGTTTCCAAATGGATATAAATAAATATATAGGGCGGTCAGGTGGCGTAGCGGAGATTGTGCTTGTCACCAATGCAAGAGGCTGCCGTCTCGACTCCCGGAGAGTCAGCATTGCCTTGGCTTGGGCTGATCGCTATACTAACTCGTTTGTCTGAGTTAGGGGGAGGGAAGCCGTGGGTGGGTCCTGGGCGTTGTGGACAGCGACCCCTACAGTTCGGTCGGGGCGCCTGCACAGCGAGGGTAGGATCTGGAGAGAGGTAGTGCGACCTTCCACACGTTACACTCTCCCAGTGAGAATCTGCGCTGCCGGCTGGCTGCACATGCGTCGGAGGAAAGCATGTGACAGTCTCCGGCCTCTCGGACCAACAGTAGGGGGGGGGTGCGCAACAACCAGGAAGGGCGTTGGGAATTGGCATAACGACTAACAGTGGGATGGGAGAAAAATCGGAAAAAAGGAGGGGGGAAAAGATAATAATAATAAAAAAAAATGTATATATATACAATGTTTGTTTCTGTATTTTTTTAGTCAAGAAGGTCTGAAGTGTGTATGGTGGGTTTAGATTTGCTACATGCTCAACTGGGAAGTGTCTGGTTATTAGTTAGCTTTACCGCTTTTTATTGTCATCGGAATTTTCAGTCAAGTCAGCTGACTTTATGTGGCCCTCAAAAACCTATTGGCCGATTCCTCTGCTGGAGCCGTCCTGAGCTGAGGTGTGTTTTCTGCACAATATTAATCTACGTTTCACTGGCTTTTATTAGATTTTTTAGAAAACAAGTCATTACATGCCAACAAAGATGCCGCTTACCTTGATTGTTGTGATGCAACGATGAGTCTTTTTTTGATGACGTCCGCCATGAAATGTTGTAAATTTGCATATTCATGACCGATGCATCGTATCGTTACTTTGCAGTGGAAATGGCAGACGTTCAAACTTCAAAGTCATAACACACGCAACACGTCATCTAACTAGTGCACAATGAATGAATCACATTCAAAATATAAATAACTTCTCTTAAACCACATTTAATGGTTTGTTTGTGATTCTGCCTAAAGTCAGGACTTGACAGTGCGCCCTTGAAAAACATGTTATCATTTTGAAATGTTGAATTGCAAATTTTATCAATTGTTGTTTTTTTCTGGTAAATTAATCGTTTAGATTAATCGACTAATTGATCAAATAATCGACAGATTAATCGATAACAAAATAATTGTTAGTTGCAGCCCTAATCTTAAATACATCATGTGAATAAATGTATTTGAATAAAAACCTATTCCACCCCCAGCCACCACACACAATGTTATGGCCTCTTGTTTTCCCCCATAGAAAGATGAAAAGGGTTGAAGTGGCTCGCTTGCATTTGATCATCGGTCACCACATGTTGCCAGGCGGCCAGTATGAAGACTGGTGGTTACAAGAGGCGGGATAGAGTTGCTTCTCCATAATTTATGTGCAGATGAGTAACTAGATCTTACCACTGCATCTTGAATGTACCTCTATTCTCTGCACCTGGAAGTTAAAAGGGGTCATAACCGGTTTTGCAAACCATTTGTGTTTGTTGCCCTAATTGGCAGAGAAATGCCCAGCCAGCTTCTTTTTTTGTATTTTCTTTTTTTAGAAAGAAAAGAAAAGCTAGTCCATTGTGTATTCAGGCTTGGAGTGGCAGGTGTGGCTTAGCTGCTCACCTGGAGTTGTCGGCTAAGGTTTCCATGGTGAAGGAGTGACCCTTGGCAACGGCCCCATTCCTCAAATACATTGTCTCTCTCTACTGCTTGCCTCATGACGGCTACTCCTATATATACGCAACGCTTCTTTACTCTCAAACCACAGGCGTCGCTCGAGTGTTTTTTTTTAACAGGCATTCCGGTTAGGGCCGGCCCGAACAATGCGGGTATTCGTTCATGTAGCTATTCTGAAGTTTTTATATTTTTACAATAAAAGCTAAAACTATCAGATTTATTTGCCCATGGGACAGGTTAGATTGCGGGGCTGCGCCTCATTCACGGCAAAACCAAAGATACTCTAAAGGAAGATGACTGCGGCAATGGGATGATAAGGGAACTGTTCCCGTCTCCTTAGTTGGCAGGACGTTTACACCGGCACTGTCATTAACACTGCAAGATTGCAGGACAAGTCTCAACAGTCTTGACAGAAGAAATGTAAACATGTGTAAAAAAAAAAATCGGAACACTATTTTACCGATATTTACCTTGATTAGATTTATATGGTAAAGAGAAATTGGGGTGAATGGAGCCTGTGCCCGCTCTAGTCTTCTAAAGAGGAAAACACTGTCACCACAGTGCCAACTCCAACACCGATAGGAAGCGTTGCAGCGCGTCAACAGGAAGAGCGCACAGATGGGGACAACAGAATGTCGTGGAGAGGAAGTCGTGCACGCGAGCTCCCCGGCGCGTGCGCATAAATGTTCCCTCGCTTAAGCACAGACCAGAGTCATAGATTATAAGGCTCTGGCACAGACTAAAGACGATGCCTAATTGCCTCTACGAATGGAATGTAACGCATTTCATTCACAAGTTCTGTGTGAATGTATCTGAGAACGTCTTTAACACACCTGATGACCGGCGATATTGATATGCAAAGTAGCCCAGGTGGGGTACTTATAGCGAGTTGGCGAGTGAAGCGCATTCCTGTGTGCATGCGTGTGCCGTGCACATCGTGCGTGCACATGCTTCTGCTCACAAAACTTTGGCTGCACACAGTGCAATAAAGGAATATCTTATCTCTATCTTCTTGTATTATCTTAATTATGAAACATTAATATTATAGTTTTCAGCAGGTTTTGAGTATATGGATAGTCATTCTGAAAGATCAAGGAGTATTCAAAGTCAGTCAAATGGTATCAGGGTCCTAATTCTGTTGAAATTAAATGGTTGATTTAAATCTGAGATTTCTCCAAATAAAGTTTGACGAGTTTATTTTATAGACTACAAATTCATTAAACATAACTGTGATCAGTCTTTCCTTTGTATCGATCATCAAGGGGAGTTCCAAAGAGAAATAGGCCAAATGAGGACCGGCCTCATTCTTCCAAAGACCATTTGTTAGACTGTTACAGTCTTGGGACAAAGCCCACTCTGTGACTGGGCCTCTGACTGCTGTTGAGACCTATTTAAAGTATCTCTCTACAAGCATGAAGATCATGCTTTTCCCTGTTAAACCTCTTCTAGGAGACCTTTACACACACTGACTCGCTGTGAAGACTTGCCCCCTCACATATGGTTTTCATTGCGTCCCACACAGCACTGGAATTTGGAATGGCTGCCTGGTGGGGGAGAGGAGAGAGAGGGAGCGCATGAGGTTTGGCCTCTGAATCTTCCCCAGCAGATAGGAAAGGCTGTTTAAACCAGAACAGGCTTCCTTTTTGCCTTCCGCTGATCACATGAAAGGGCGGGCCTGCTGACATCGACTCAGTTCCTCCACATTGTCTAAGGTTTCCCCTTGTTGGCTGACGTTTAACTATGGGATTCAGAGTAATTCGCTGAGGGAGGGTACTAGGCGAGCTTTGGGCCTGTATGTTTCATTTTAAATTGTTGGTACACAAGTTTCTGCTGAAATGCAACCCATGACTGCTGCCTGACGACCCAGGATGTCCCCCCTGCCGGACCCGAGGGTTCAGCATATAATAGCGAATGTCCCTGACTGACTGACTCCCCATTGTTGGAATGTCGTGGTTGGGTCCGGCTTCACTAGGCTTGCCTAGTCTTGTTCTATCAAATCTTTGGCTACATGATCTGGTTTATCCTCCTAGAGTTGTTGCACACTAGAGTTATGCACACTCAAGCCATGTGTTGTGGTTGAGGACATTCCGTTGACTCACAAGCGCAGCCTTATCCCTTACCATAACCTTTTAAAGGGATATTCCACATCTTTAAAAGGTGATCTTGACTTGTCGCAAACGGCGAGTAGTTTCTGAAAAGTTATCATTGTAGAGGTACAAGGGTTTAATGTCTTCTCGGGCTAGTCTGTCTTTATGTTTCATCATCTTTGCCCACCATTCGCTTGCCAGCCTGGGCCACAGCAGGGCAAAGTGGGGCTTGTCTGGGCCAAATGAACAGGTCTATAAAGTGGATTATGGAGCTGTTGTTTTGCGTGACGCCATCACATCACTTCCTGGAGCCAACAAGATGAGAGTAATGTTGTGCAAAGCAAGCTGTTGTTTGCAGCTGTGTTGCCAGCTTCCTCAAAATTTCTTTCTGAACTCTTTAGCTCTCAGCAGGGAGACGATGGAAAGATCTGCATAGGAACTTTGTGTTTTTATGAGATTATGAAGTTTTGAAATGTGTCAGTTATTTACATTGATCTGTTTAGTATTAATTGTTGTGGGTAGAGCTTTGCATTTCTCTTTTCTAAACGTTGATTATGTATATGCCGTCTTAATCAACCACACAATGGCCTTCTAAAGTAAGACTCTGAGGAAAAGATGTCCTTTGCATGTTTATGGTGTGACGGTGCATTGATGATAATGTCTTCCTTTTTGCAGAGAGGATCTGACGAGCTTTTCTCCTGCGTCACAAACGGACCCTATATCATGACCAGCGCCCCAGGTCAGTACCCCACTCAGGTACCACTCATGTACCACTCATGCAAGTCTTCAAATATGATGGTAATCCAATCTAGGTCTGCTAACTCAGAATACACAGACTACTGCAAATGTCAAATTCCAAAAGGATGCAATGTTTAGAGAGTTGTTCCACGTGTAGCCTACTGTCCTCCCAAACGAGGGTTTCAGGCCATGTACAGAATCCTTGCCCAAGAAAGTGTCACATGCAAGAAAACCTTTCAAAATGTAGGGAATCCTTAGGATTGTCTTTGTTGGCCAAACATGTATTTGAAGTTTTAAAGTGCTGACAAAGAATTGATGTAGTACAGGTTTTGTCCACATATTGTGATTCACAAGACGATATTAAGAACAAACCAGATTTTTCCCTCCTTTCCTGCAGCCAATGGCAACGACAGCAAGAAGTTCAAAGGCGACATAAGGGGCCCTGGGATTCCATCACGTGTCATCCACGTGCGCAAGCTCCCCAACGACATCAACGAGGCGGAGGTCATCTCCCTCGGCCTACCTTTCGGCAAAGTCACCAACCTGCTCATGCTCAAAGCAAAGAACCAGGTACTTGTGGGACACGATAGCGGTTGGATGAATATTTCAGTATTTATGATTTAACTACCGTTTCACTTTTAAATCACTGTGTGAATACTGCATTTGCATGCGGTAGTGAGTTGGTGAGCGAGTTACCAGCTGGCATGTGGTGAAACCTGAAATGTATTGCCCTGTTCACCCCAGAGTGCACTAAGTTTACGTTCACACTGCAGATGACAGTGGCCCGAATCTGATCTGATCTTTCCAATTGTGATTTGGGCCACTTTCATACAGGTATAGGTCTGATCTTTTGTAATGTGACCTCAGTCTAAACATGTGATCTTCATGCAACTTTTACGTCATTCTAGATTGACACATTTCTTTATGTCCATCTGTTTTTTGCGCATATGTGTCAATTCAGGAACGTGACCAGTTCACACTGGAATCTGATATTGGCCACATTTTAAACAGCCAAACAAACAAAATAAATCAGATCTGAGTAATACATCAGAATTGAGCACTAAGTGAATGTAGCCAAACTTATATTGTGACGTAAAAGTGTAATGGGCCAATTTAGTATTCGGGTAAATATTGAAGCACTGGTGATTTATACCTCAATTCCTTTCTTGACATAACTAACTACTTATATAAGGTGCTCATGTTTTAGCTTTTGGTTTGACTGGGTAAACCACATTTCATCAGGGCGACAGTGGCTCTGGAGGTAGAGTGGTTGTCTGGTAATCGGAAGGTTCCTGGTTCGATGTGTCAAATGTGTGAGTGAATGTGAGGCACAAGTTGTAAAGCGCTTTGGATAAAAGTGCTCTATAAATGCAGTCCATATTGAGTCCCAGGTTTGTTTTCTTGTGCACACCAAGGCCTTCATTGAGATGATCACAGAAGAGTCGGCTCAGACCATGGTGAGCTACTACTCGTCTGCAACACCAGTTATCCGCAACCACCCAATTTTCATGCAGTACTCCAACCACAAAGAGCTCAAGACCGACAACTCTCCTAACCAAGTGGTACGTGCAGCGATCTTCCGTCTCAATCTATAGCTATTTACTATTTTAAAGATATTTGTATTATATTTATTTTAATTATAAATTATTTTGTATATAGGTATATATATAAAGCTTTTAAGTAGGGCTCACTGATGTTTCATGATCTGGGGAACCCTTCAGTCCGTAGTTAGAGGTGTGAGTGGTGCTAGTGCTCGTCAGTTGGGTTGAAAATGTTGCCGCTCTTGGCATGGTTTACTTGCACTAACCTTGACTACCAAATGCTACCAAATGCTGCCCCAATATCTCAAAAACCAAAGCACAGACGCAAGGGCATTTTTCTTAATTGACTAAAAAAGATTTGGACATGATGCTTCAGATGGGCTGAACTATTCCATGAAGGGTTACAAGTTGAAAAGGAGATCGGTATTGGTCCACATACTGTATAAGACCACGTCTTTTTTTCCAAGACTCATTTTTTGAAAAATACTTTTTTCAAGACCAAATCTTGTTTTTATAAAGAAAATAATTTTATTTGAAAATAATGACTATACAATAAAGAACAAGTTTTATTCAATGTAGACTTTTTTTCTTTTTGTAAAATCATCTTTGTATATATAAAAAAAAACACATTGAATAAAACAATAGGCTGTTGTTTTTAACATATTTTGATAAATGTTAAAAAAAAAAAAGCAGTTTTAATTTTTTTTTAATAAATAAAAAAAAAACTCGTTGGCGCTCAACCGCTGGCGGCCAATAACAAGTAAACTCGTTGTTGGCTCAGAAAGTGTTAGGTTGAAACATAGAAGACATAGACATAGAAGAGAGAATAAAACGGAAGATAAGTCTAAAGGTTTGTTGTCCCTGAGACGAGACTAGAGTGGAGTCTAGATTAAAGAAGAAAAGAACAAGATGTGATTTACTTGGAAATGTCTATCTGTCCTGGCCCTTGAGGTTGTTTTAAGAACATCAGCCAGACTGTTGTCCTAGTGTCTTTGAGCTCTGCTAGTTGACCTATATTAAACTAGTCAAGGCTATCGAATATGTATGATAGAATATGTATTTCAACACAGATCTATAATGACATGATAATATTTCCATTACACGTCTTATATTTGGCACAATACGGTAATTTCTCCAGCTGGTGTGTTGTTTATCACACTGAACCAAAGCCACAGTGGAAATCTGCAGTCGGATGGGAATGCTGTGGTAAAGGATTGCAACTGTAGCCCCCCCCCTAAAAAGAATCTATTGGGTAATTTATTTTACAAGTAGGTTTTAGCTGTTCGGCTCAGGACTCAGAGGAACCATGAGCATGACTGACTGACTCATCATGACCCGGAAAAATATAGTGTCCTTTTTCACTCTATAAACCTTTATTTGTACACAAACTGGGTTCTACAAAGAAATGTACAGCAAAGCAATTGACAAGAATACATATCAAGTTAAATGGGGGAATTTGATTCTATAGAATATTACCTTGTAATGTTGTGTGATGGGGAAGTGATTTGAAAATAACTTGTTGGTGCTTGTTGGGACTCGGAGCTTGGTCGAATGGGACCAACAGATGGGTGGGGGCGTGTGGAGAATTTCCAAGAGTAGACAATTGCAGGAAATCAATTTATATGTTTTTCTGGGTTTAACAAACTTACCAGACACTATCTGAACTGTTCCCATGTGGTACCCCCCCTCCAGCCCATACTGCACATACTGCTGCACCCCCCCCCCCACCCCACCCATCTGGTACTCCAAGCAGGTTAAAACAAACGCTATAAATGATTTGTAAATTCCGTTTGACCCCAGGTCCGACGAGTTCTGCAGCAGAACCACTCTCTCCTGCTTATCTTTCGCAAAGACTTCCGTGTTTTCCAAACAACTCCCTCTTGCCTTTCTAAACACTGTTTCCACGGTGACCACATGCTGTCGTCAACCGATGGGGGCCACAGCTGTGTGCTTTCTACACCCCCTCGAAAAGTTCCTCGGCTCTCACCTTATCTGTCCATAGACCAACGGAGTGAATGTAAACACAGGACAGATGGAACGTGTGTACAAACATCTGCGTAATGTAAACCTCGTTTCTAAACAAGTATTTTCTGTGGAATCTGCGTGGGGGTCATCGAGTGCCACTCAGCGAGTTGCCTGAATGCTGAGTACGCAGGTCCAGCTGGACCGTGAACCCCTGCTGTTCTTTACTGATAAGAGCATGAATCCAGCTTGCTCCCAGGGCTGGGGGCGCTATGGGAAAAATATCATATCACTATATTTTTCATAACATTGACGATATAACGGTATATCATTTTCCAGTACAAATTACAATGTGACATGACATGTGGTTGTATTTCTTTCAAAATTGTCTATTTTGTAAAACATTTAAAAAAAGTAATACTGCTGCAAGGAATCTTTATTTTTTAAATATACAGTATATATATGTATTTTTTTTTAATACAATATGTATATGGATGACTATTGTTATTGTAAAATCCATACCTTTTGCATTCATCCGTGCCGCTATACCTTCATATTCAGTATACCCCCTATATACCTACTTGTCTAGTCCTCTGTCCTCACTTCCTTCTCTTCCTCTCCTCAGAGAGCCCAGGCGGCCCTGCAGGCGGTGAACGCCGCACAGCCTGGGGGAGTGGCCATGGCAGGCATGGCAGGCATGGAGGGCATGGGCGGCATGGGAGGCCCCAGCCCCGTCCTACGGGTCATAGTGGAGAACCTCTTCTACCCCGTCACTTTAGACGTCCTGCATCAGGTACACAGACACATGGTGCATCAGACAGACACATGGTGCATCAGACAGACACATGGTGCATCAGACAGACACATGGTGCATCAGACAGACACATGGTGCATCAGACAGACAGACACATGGTGCATCAGACAGACAGACACATGGTGCATCAGACAGACAGACGCATGGTGCATCAGACAGACAGACACATGGTGCATCAGACAGACAGACACATGGTGCATCAGACAGACAGACACATGGTGCATCAGACAGACAGACACATGGTGCATCAGACAGACAGACACATGGTGCATCAGACAGACAGACACGTGGTGCATCAGACAGACAGACGGTGCATCAGACAGACAGACACATGGTGCATCAGACAGACAGACACATGGTGCATCAGACAGACGGACACATGGTGCATCAGACAGACAGACACATGGTGCATCAGACAGACAGACACATGGTGCATCAGACAGACAGACACATGGTGCATCAGACAGACAGACAGACACATGGTGCATCAGACAGACAGACAGACACATGGTGCATCAAACAGACAGACAGACAGACAGACACATGGTGCATCAGACAGACAGACACATGGTGCATCAGACAGACAGACACATGGTGCATCAGACAGACAGACAGACAGACAGACACATGGTGCATCAGACAGACAGACGGTGCATCAGACAGACAGACACATGGTGCATCAGACAGACAGACACATGGTGCATCAGACAGACACATGGTGCATCAGACAGACAGACACATGGTGCATCAGACAGACAGACACATGGTGCATCAGACAGACAGACACATGGTGCATCAGACAGACAGACACATGGTGCATCAGACAGACAGACACATGGTGCATCAGACAGACAGACACATGGTGCATCAGACAGACAAACACATGGTGCATCAGACAGACAGACAGACACATGGTGCATCAGACACACAGACACATGGTGCATCAGACAGACAGACAGACACATGGTGCATCATACAGACAGACAGACACATGGTGCATCAGACAGACAGACAGACACATGGTGCATCAGACAGACAGACAGACACATGGTGCATCAGACAGACAGACAGACACATGGTGCATCAGACAGACAGACAGACACATGGTGCATCAGACAGACAGACACATGGTGCATCAGACAGACACATGGTGCATCAGACAGACACATGGTGCATCAGACAGACAGACACATGGTGCATCAGACAGACACATGGTGCATCAGACAGACACATGGTGCATCAGACAGACAGACACGTGGTGCATCAGACAGACAGACACATGGTGCATCAGACAGACAGACACGTGGTGCATCAGACAGACAGACACATGGTGCATCAGACAGACAGTCACATGGTGCATCAGACAGACAGACACATGGTGCATCATACAGACAGACACATGGTGCATCAGACAGACAGACACATGGTGCATCAGACAGACAGACACATGGTGCATCAGACAGACAGACACATGGTGCATCAGACACACAGACACATGGTGCATCAGACAGACAGACACATGGTGCATCAGACAGACAGACACATGGTGCATCAGACAGACAGACACATGGTGCATCAGACACACAGACACATGGTGCATCAGACACACAGACACATGGTGCATCAGACAGACAGACACATGGTGCATCAGACACACAAACACATGGTGCATCAGACAGACAGACACATGGTGCATCAGACAGACACATGGTGCATCAGACAGACACATGGTGCATCAGACAGACGGACACATGGTGCATCAGACAGACAGACACATGGTACATCAGACACACAGACACATGGTGCATCAGACAGACAGACACATGGTGCATCAGACAGACACATGGTGCATCAGACAGACAGACACATGGTGCATCAGACAGACAGACACATGGTGCATCAGACACACGGTGCATCAGACATACAGACAGACAGACAGACAGACACATGGTGCATCAGACAGACAGACACATGGTGCATCAGACAGACAGACACATGGTGCATCAGACAGACAGACAGACACATGGTGCATCAGACAGACAGACAGACACATGGTGCATCAGACACACAGACAGACACATGGTGCATCAGACAGACAGACAGACACATGGTGCATCAGACAGACAGACACATGGTGCATCAGACAGACAGACACATGGTGCATCAGACACACACACACACAGACAGACAGACAGACACATGGTGCATCAGAGGCCATTCCAAGAGGCAGGGTGGCAGGAACTGGCCAACTAGCTATGATGAATAAGAGTGGCAACACCCCATTTATTCATAAATGTAGTCCTCCCTATATTTATCTCCTCCGTCTTCCTCAGATCTTCTCAAAGTTTGGCACTGTGCTGAAGATCATCACGTTCACCAAAAATAACCAGTTCCAGGCCTTGCTGCAGTATGCCGACGGACTGACTGCTCAGCATTCAAAGCTGGTAAGTTGCAGCCTCTACTGTTAATAACGGGTACTTGCAGCCTTTGATGAGAGCCTACAACTTGGTCACATTTGACACATTTTTAGTGTCATTAATCAACATTGATGAATTACAGCAGGGGTTCTCAAACTGTTTTATACCGCGTCCCCATTTTCTCTTTAGGATTTTTTTTTTGGCGACCCCACACATAACTCATTCAGGGCCAACAGTGCCCTCTGCTGATGCCCTTCTGGGCCAACGCTGTATCCAATGGAGAATAGGACTTACTTTTTATAACCCCATACATGTAGGGTTTCTACATCAATATATCATTGTTAATGTCCGTACCTTGGCAGGATTACCCCAAAAACATGATGAGAATTGACATTGGTAGCTTCTATTCTGTATTTCTATTCTGTGCCGCAGAGCAACTGCTTTTATGGCACAAGGGAAGCCTTTCCAAGCAACAACAAGGACACGTAGTGTCATAGATGTGAGGCGATGCTGGCTTCAAGGGGGGGAGCTGCAGTTTGTGTTGTACTGCCCAGTGCCCATAGGAAGTGGGATTAATGTACGGTATTTTCATGTGAAGAACAGGGCTGCACCCCCCACATTAGTTACGCTGCTGGCCCGTATGACTACGACCATACTGTCTTTTATACCTGTATCACTGTACATACATCTGATTAGCACTACACTCGGTAGTACTAATTTATATATTTTGTACCCAGTGTAATCACCTGTGTATTGTATATTAATATTGCACTTTACTGTTACATTTGCACTCTGGTTAGATGCCAAACTTATTTTTGTTGTACTGTACTTATGCTGTATAATACATTTTAATCTAATCTATATTTAAATACTCCAACTCCTTTCTCTAGTATAGATAGTCTATATTTAAATACTCCAACTCCTTTCTCTAGTATAGATAGTCTATATTTAAATACTCCAACTCCTTTCTCTAGTATAGATAGTCTATATTTAAATACTCCAACTCCTTTCTCTAGTATAGATAGTCTATATTTAAATACTCCAACTCCTCTCTCTAGTATAGATAGTCTATATTTAAATACTCTTAACTCCTTTCTCTATTTAAATACTCCAACTCCTTTCTCTAGTCTAGATAGTCTATATTTAAATACTCTAACTCCTTTCTCTAGTCTAGATAGTCTATATTTAAATACTCCAACTCCTTTCTCTATTTAAATACTCCAACTCCTTTCTCTAGTCTAGATAGTCTATATTTAAATACTCTAACTCCTTTCTCTAGTATAGATAGTCTATATTTAAATACTCCAACTCCTTTCTCTATTTAAATACTCCAACTCCTTTCTCTAGTATAGATAGTCTATATTTAAATACTCCAACTCCTTTCTCTAGTATAGATAGTCTATATTTAAATACTCCAACTCCTTTTCTCTAGTATAGATACGGTAGTCTATATTTAAATACTCCAACTCCTTTCTCTAGTCTAGATAAGTCTATATTTAAATACTCCAACTCCTTTCTCTAGTATAGATAGTCTATATTTAAATACTCCAACTCCTCTCTCTAGTATAGATAGTCTATATTTAAATACTCCAACTCCTCTCTCTAGTATAGATAGTCTATATTTAAATACTCCAACTCCTTTCTCTAGTATAGATAGTCTTTTCACTTTAGGGGTCATCCGCCATCCAAGCAGCATAATGAGCAATACAAATTCAATAAAAGTCTTAATTTGTCAATTCTTGCTTGAAGTCTCTAGATGGTCAAAACATCTACAACGCTTGCTGTACGCTCCGCATCAACTTCTCCAAGCTGACCAGCCTGAACGTGAAGTACAACAATGACAAGAGCCGCGACTACACCCGGCCAGACCTGCCCACCGGAGACAGCCAGCCCACCATGGAGCACCCGGCCATGGCAGCCTTTGGTGAGCCTTGAAAAACTATAAATGAAAGGCTCTGGTTTTCTCGAGTCTACTAATATAGGAACTGTGTTCTGTGGTTTTCTTTCTGAGAAATACTGCAGAATGTCAGCATTGCATGCACCCCATGCCATTTTGTCCCCATATGCTGCAGTAAGCATAACTAATGCACCTGTTTGGATTGTTGGTTTGGTTCCCCATTGGCTTACATTAGCAATGTTGGCAGGACTTTGTTTTTAGGAGAAATTGGTTTGGTTCCCCATTGACTTACATTAGCAATGCTAGCAGGACTAACATACTAACAGGGGTTACTCTTAATTTCTAAACAGCCGCAGCTTGCTTTTGTTTTTATTCATATTCATCGTCACCCAAATAGAGGTTTTCTATTGTTCTATAAGCTACAAGCTGAATACATTTCCTACCTCGGATTACTTTTGCAGAGTCAATTCTCACAGTTTTTGCAATGTTTCTATCCTCTCCGTGTTAAGTGAAAGGTTGAGTCCAACCGCCTTTGATTGACGGGCAGAGTGCTTGTTAGATTTCACCCCGTGTTCGTGCGGCCTAGTGAGTGCTGGAGGAACACGTTACAACATCTATCAACGGGGGTTCAGGAACCACAATGGTCCTCAGTTCCTGCAGTGTGAACACAACAAAAAGGGGCTACCTCCGCCAATGGTTCCTGATCTATGAAAAAGTCTCTCTGTTCCGAAAAACACTTAATCTCACACATATCCCAAAACTATAAACCGCTTTGTTAAGTTATAGGGATAGTTTGGACATTGGGTTGTATTAAATACTTGCAAAGCTATCTGATTACTTACAGAGACCCGTGGTCTGAGTTATGGCCAGGTTCCAAGTGAACCGGGAAGTGTTAGACAGGCAGCAAACGGGGACACAACATTTTTTTTTTAAATCCACACCACAACATGCAGGCAAAAGGTTACCCATTACCTTTATACCTTATCCATAACGCACCAAGAGAACCACAATCCTACCAACGCTAGCTATGTGAAAGTTCACACTCACAGCCATGCTGATTTGGCGAATGACATCCAGCCATTTTCGTTTTGGAAACGACTTAGGCTATGGTTAGACTAGTGTATTCCTGGCGTTTTTTTATACGTTTTTGACGACGTTTGATGTCCTATCTACACAGAAATGCGTTTTTTGGCGTTTTTTTGTGGATACGGCTGAAACGCAAAATTGTGTTTGCGTTTGGAGATACGCAAAAAAAACGCTTCGACAACAGCGTGTAGTCAGCACGGAGCAGTTGTTGCGAAAACGCCCATGCGCAGTAGATACCATCTGCGTGCCCTTCCGGTGACAACAGTGTGTGTGTTTGGGACAGAGCTCCGTGTCCCAAATAGCTTCAGCTACCATGTGTTGTCAAGTTATTGTTATAAGGACCCCAGTCCAAGCTACAACAGTCTGCATTCCCTTAACAATTGTTTGTATTGAGCCGTATTGTATTGTACCCATATGCAATATGTTAAATAAAGTTTACATCCATTCATTCTGCTAGCATTACCGATTGCATGAGCAGCTGGCTAACGTGAGCTATCAGGATTCAGACCCTGTTAGCTCAGAGTTCCTCTTTCAACTTAACAAGCATTAAACAAAATGGCCCAGTCATCTATTCACCTTTGTTTAATACACACAGCGTTGTCTCTAATGTTATCTAACTACTGATAGCTCGCGATATCATCAGTTTCGTGCTGGCTAAGTAGCGTGAGCTAACGTTAGCTTCTAGCCACAATGCTATATTGTTATAATGGCATACTCCATTGACGTTAGCATGCAGCTAACAATGCTACCGATCGTTTTTTAGACTAAACTATCCGCTCTTAGTGGTCACTTGTGTTGATGTTAGTTTTGTTTCATCAACAAATGACAGGCAGAACACACAGTGAATGTATCCGTTTTGTTTATTGCACTTTTATTAGGCTTTGCTGAAAAATTATTGCTGCATTGAGTGCATCTTGCATTGCAAGATGGTGGCGCGGCATGCATAGGCGCCTGCCTTATTGACATTTTCTTTGCTGGAGCTTCCACCAGGAAGTGTATTGGCACATTCGTTCTGATTGGTTGAAATTGCCTTCATGTTTGCCACCTACTGCCACCTACTGCTTTGGCAGTGTACTACATCAGTGTGCTCGGCTGACAAAAACGGAAAAAAAACGAAAGTGTGACTCGAGGCGCATGACGTTGCGGCGATACGTATAAGAAAACAATACGAAATGATACGAAAGGTGTAACCTCAGCCTTAGTCAGGGGAGCGCCATGGTTTCTCCATAGTGTCATTGTACTTTTTTTTTTTTTTTTTTTTTTCTACTTTTTCTCCCATTTTCTATATTTTCTCCCATCCCAATTTCGTATCATCCAATTCAACCCTCCCCTGTCACGGACGCTGTTTCTTGCCTCCCACAAGCCGGCTGCAATGTGGACTAAGTCATACATAGCACAAGTCCCCTCCGGTACTTGAGGTAACAGCAGTCGCATCTTTTCACCTGCGCAGCTCGATCTCTCAGTGGCGAGGAGTAACGCGTGGGAGGCTCACGCTGCCCCCGACACTTCCTGATTCTACTGCGCAGGCGCACCAACCGACCTGTAGGAGTCGCTGTCCACAACGCCCGATCCCCACCCATCAGTTTCCCACCCCCTAATACGGCCAATGTGTATTAGTACGGACGACCAGCTAAACTGAAAGCAAATGTGGAGTGCTGGGCTCGAACTGACGAGCACAGCGTCTCCAGCATTTCGTGGTGAGCGCCTTGCCCACTACGCCACGTAGCCGCCAGTCATTGTACTTTTTTTTTAGAGCCGCAGCTCAATACAGGTAGTGGGCAACTCACTTGCGTCATTCAGCAGGTATTGCTGATTAGCTCAAACACTGTGCTGTCATTATGATGTAGGAAGTAACATGATGTAACTCAGCGACATGATGACAATGAAAAATATCAAGGCCTTTAGTGAGCCTTTACATTTTCATAATTTCACTCAGTTGTGTTTATCTTCCTGTTATAATGTACATCATTAACTCTTTAACTGAATAGCACTCAAACCAAATTGTACAAGATTGTTTATAGTTTTGTGATATGTGAGATTGTGAGGATAATTAAATCTGTTGTTTTTTGGGTGGATTGTTCCTTATGTTTTGAGATGGCTTGTTTTCAAATCTCATTTGATTGTGCTTTGAGTGTTCTATCCATTCATATATGGCAGAGCAATAAAATAAATACTTGGGAGGTAACATTTACTGCAGAGACCCAATACCTGGTGAGGTCGTTGCGATAGCGGCTCCTACTAGTCAGGATCCAATAGGAGCCTGTTCAGCAGGGAATGGATCTGGGGGAAGATGGTGTGAACCACCATGTTACACTCTCCCAGTGATACTCCACGCTGTCAAGTGGAAAGAAGTGTATCAGAGGAGGCATGTGGTCATCTACACCCTCCCTAGACCAACATGTGGGCAGCGTAACAACCAGGGGGGAATAGACTAAATTGGGGTACTGGGAAAACTGATAGAAAGGTGTGTCGTCTGACGTGTCCCACCCTCCTCATGTATATGTTCTCCTCCACAGCTGCTCCAGGCATCATCTCTGCCAACCCCTACGCAGGCGCCCACTTCCCCCCACACTTCGCCATTCAGCAAGGTTGGTGTTCATCTATGCTTCTGCATTCATTAAATGTCTGGAAGGGACATTGTCCCTATGCTAACTTTCAACTGTATGACCACTGTAGAATAATTGCATGGCCAATGGCATCCTCAAAAATATAAAACGTGTATCATCCTATGATTTAATTATATCATTTTGACATATTGGACTCATGCACTGTTGCCTTCTTTTACTCATCCATTAATTTGTTCCCGTCACCTAATCATTAGGTGTGTCTCCTATGTATTGGCCCTCCCCAGGACTGGCCATGCCTGCGATGCCTGGAGGCCTGGCGTCTCTGTCCATGCCTGGGTCTGTGGCGGCCAATGCAGGCCGGCTAGGCTTCCCAGGCTTCCCCGCTGGGCACTGCGTCATGCTGATCAGCAACCTTAACCCAGAGGTTAGTGGTTTCCCTGCTCTCTGTCAGCGTAGAGGTCTCAGTTACATGTCACAGCACAGCAACGTGATTCACAGCCTCACATAATGCACACACATTCAAGTCAGCCTTGAGGAAACACCATAAAAGGCAGTTTTCCTCGGACATTACAGCCTCTGTCTCTTTTTCCTTTTTGAAAATCCCTCCCAGCGAGGGGGTTGATGAGCAGTGTGTAGTGTAGTACTTGGGTTAAAGTAGACTCTGCTGTCCAGACTTAAAGGGGACATATTATGTATCTTTTCAACAGTTGTATTTAATTTTTATTTAACCAGATAAAAACTCATTAAGATTAGAATCTCTTTTACAAGAGTGACCTGGCCAAGAAGGACAGCAAAAGTACATTAGTTTCAGACAAAAAAAACATTAAAACATTCAGACAAATGTGTTCATGGTTTTAGACACACAGTTCCAAGGAAAGAAAATACTGTCAATTAAAACATGTACAGTTTCCTATGGTCTCAGATTCCATGGTCTTCATCATATGTTTAAATTAATTTAGAGTTAATGTTTCCTGTAGTTTAAGCTTACAATTACAAGTATACAATTTCCTTGCATCTGTGGAACACGTTTGTCAATTTATTTAGCAAAGAAACCTATTTATTGTCCACTACCTCTTTTCTTCCCATGTATTGAACAGATTTAAACCCTGGACAAAGGGCAAATGCACAAATGGCAAATGTCGGCGCCAAAATAACATTTCAGATCGACCAAATCCATAAAAAAGGACGAGGCAATTTTCCATATTATGCATGCTTTAATGGACCACACCGGCCTTATTTTAAGTCTTTGCCAATTCTACGTTAAGCCCCTTCACATTTTTTGTGTTGTCGTCTACATACAATCTGGATATTTGGAGGTATCACAATTTGCCTTGAAGGCCTGCCCTTGAATCACATTTGCCTAATTTTGTGTCGAGTATAATTTCTGATGCAACATCTCGCTCACTGTTTCTTTTTAACTACATTAACATTGTTTTTTATTCTTTGAGAAGCCACTCGAATACAAAGTTATAGGATCTGTTTTAAGAAATCCAAACAAATGACAAATGTTATTGGTTGATTTTTAATTATACCCAGGTCCTTAACTTTGCCTCAGCATCTTGTGTGTAATATAACATAATATAACATCCACTTCATCAAAACATTTTGTATTTCCTTGTATACTGATGTTTTTATACCTCCATTTCCTTGTTTCTCTCCCTCCTCCCCCTCTCCCCCTTTTTTATGTAATACCTTGACTATGAATCCTTTTTTTTCCTGTTAATTCTAGAGCCCGACCAATATTGGCTTATCACAGATATATCGGTATCTGCGTTTGTTACCGACATCCCGCCGTTTGATCAACCATATTTTAAAGGGGTCTAAGCAGGCCCATTTTTTAACTGCCAGGCTAATGTATGCTGTATGTCACACAATTTTAGCATGCAGTACAAATAGCTTACTTTAGCCTTTCTTACACACATATATACACACATATATATTTCTACACACATTTTTATATACACACACACATATATACTGTCAAATATCTCGCCTCCAGTTGCATATCTTTGTCATAACTCTTTGATAACTAAGTTTGAGGGTTCCTTGCAAAAAAATTAAAAATAATCCAGTATCAGTCGGGCTCTGCTGACTGCACGTCCCATGTGTCGAACCACCTCACTCCGTGTGCCTGTTAATAACGTGCCACAACACGCACCAACACACACAACGTGGCTATCCACCTCTTGATACTTGTAATAAATGTACCCACCGCTTCCACATAGTTTTTTAATTTAATTTTTTTTACCCTTTTATACAAGTTGATTAACCCTTTATGATTGAACAACCCTTGTTTTTTTGCCATTACCCATGGAACTGCCTTCGCTGTGGATGATCTGTTGAACCTCCATTCTCCTGCCTCCGATCTTTTCCTGTCCCTCTCGCTCCGCTGCCTTCCTCTGCTGTCTTATAAAGAGAGTTACGCCCCAATGCCTCTTTATTCTTTTCGGTATGTTATCATTAGCATCTGTTTATTATTACTACTACTTGTTTGTTCTGTTTTTTCTTTTTATTTATTATTAATTTCTTTATAGATATTTTGTGTTTTGTTTCTTTGCGTGGTGATTGAGTATATTCACACAAAAATTGCAGCATTTCCTCAACAGTCAACTCAAAGTCTTTATTTAGACTGTACTAGCAGACAGCCGACCCAGTGAACAACTCTTAACTGAGAGTTATTTTCTACAAACAAGACTTTTGTTTTTAGTTTTGGTTGGGTTAATTTGCTAGCTAGAAACGGTAGCAAAAGTAACGACACATTGACATTTCAATGGGCAACTGTGTTAAAGATGTCTGCCCCATGTTTGATGCCGTTCGGTCTTCATAATCTACCTCTACCCCACAGTGGAAATCATAACACATCTGTTGTTTTGTTCTTTGCTGTTGGCTAGCATCACAGCCAACGGTTACAGCTAATGCTAGCTAGTGTTAATCAAAGTTAACTTAATTATTTAAAACTAACAAAGTTAGTTAATTAACATACAAATATTTTAGCTGGACTATATTTATGCCGGCATGATTAAATTCAGGTGCTGCAATTTTTGGTGTATTTCATAATTTTTTTTATGGTGTACTCAGTCTTAGTTCCACTATCATTTTGCATGCTGAATTCTCTTACGTTTGCATGCTCTCAACACTGTATCAATTGCTTTTGGTTAATAGTCAAGACTCTCGTAATTTTTGTTGCATACATGGTGGAATCTGCCAGTTTAATTTCCTCTGACCCTTACCCTAATTTCCTCACTTGGATTTCTTGTTTTTAACCAGTTAGTGATTCTTGCCTTCTAAATTGTTTATTTTTTCTCCCCCCCCCCCCCCCCTTCATAAATTAATTAGCATTCCCATGTTATCGCCTCCTCGACAAAAGTACTTCAATACTGTTTCTCCCTTCACCTTCTGGTATTCACATTTTGCAGTTCTACAAAACCTTCAGCAAAGATCCCACACAATGTATAGAATTTCCCCCCCTTTTTCCCCCCATCTAAAGTAGATCAGTTTTTCAGATATTTTACAACATTACTCGATATGCATATTTTCTAGTAGCGAATACAAATTTGCAAGGGTCAGTGGCTTAAAACTCGATTCACTCAGACCTCCACTTTCAGTCGGAATATATCGACTGTGAAGTAGGTCATGCATTTAGGATGCTTTTTTTTTTTTAATTAAAAAAAATGTAAGAGTCTTCTTAAAGCATCCCAGATTGAATTCACCCATGTCTAGAATTAATTTTGATGTACGTTTCTTACACACATACCCCCCCCCCCCCCCCTCTACTGCTCGTTAAGGTGTATATGGTGACGCGATGAGAGTGAAGATCCTGTTCAACAAGAAGGAAAATGCTCTGATTCAGATGGCCGACGGCACTCAGGCTCAACTAGGTAAATGTTCTGGTAAAAACCCAAATGAAAGGAACTTTTTGACTTTCTTTTCCTTGTGGCCCTTGAAGCGTTTAGCCAGTCTGTCCTGTGAATGATTTGTTCTGTGTAATTGTGAAAAAGTATGTAATTGATTTGTATATCGATTAAGCTACTGTCCAGTAAGAGACTTAAAATTAAAGGTGCTATAGATAACATTGAGCCACTAGATGTCCCACTAGAGAGTTGGTTTGTTTCAACTAGCAGCATGTTATACATTTACATTTGTCATTTAGCTGATGCTTTTATCCAAAGTGACTTACAAGTTTTGTACAACAAGACAGCAGGAAGGGTACAACTCTTATCAGCTGAGTAACAATGTTCATCAAAGTGTTGAGTGCTACAGTGTAGGTTAGTATATTAGGACATGACATGTGCATGACAGTAAGGTTAGTTAGGGTTAGATGTTCTTTTAATTTTTAATTTTTTTTAAATTATCCAATCAGGTGCATTCCACATGGAGAAGTAGGGGAGGGGATACATGTAAACAACAACATTCATTTTGGACCTGCCAACATTTCTGAAATGATAAATTAATCGTTTATTTGGGGGAAAAGCAATACTTTTATTCTGCACATTTTCTAAAAGCTCTGTGGATGTGTTATTTAAAAACATAATCATTTGATCTATAGCACCTTTTTAACTGCCACTCTTCTCCTCGTCGCAATCCTCTCGTCATCACTAGCCATGAGCCACCTGAACGGACAGAGGCTCTATGGGAGGCCCCTGCGCGTCACCCTCTCCAAACACACCAGTGTCCAGCTGCCCCGGGAGGGCCATGAGGACCAGGGGCTGACCAAAGACTACAGCAACTCCCCACTGCACCGCTTCAAGAAGCCTGGCTCCAAGAACTACTCTAACATCTTCCCTCCCTCCTCCACCCTGCACCTCTCCAACATCCCGTGAGTAGTTTATACCTGTATCACTGCACACATATTATTTAATACAACTCTGTACTTTACTCGGTAGTACTAATCTATATATTTTATACCCAGTTTAATCACCTGTACATTGTATATTACTATTGCACTTTTCTGTTACATTTGCACTGTACTTGTGCTGCATGATGACAATACATTTGAAACATTGAAACGCCAGTGAAACATTTTGATGGTTTTAAAAAAAATTCAAATATAGATAATGAATTTAAATATGCATTATCAGCTATCCAATTAGTCTTTGTAGTGCCAATGTTTGGCTACTTAAAAATCATTGAACGTACATGGAGAGAGGGTGGGAGATTTTGTGTTCGCAAAATCAACTCCAATGAAGGTAAACTCGCCCAGTGGACTGCTGTGCGCTGCCTCAGGGTTGAGTTAACTGTTTTGGGGCTCAGTTAGCGACTGGTTTAGGTTTTACAGTGACTTTGGTAAACGGGATGGATGTTGATCTTGAGGATGTGATGCATGCGACACATTAAGCCTGTTGGCAGTTACGGTTCGTCTTCATCAATCTCCTGGTAATATTTTAGATATCCAAAATGCTCCCACGCTGGAATGTTGCTGTTTCCAGTTGGCAGTTACGGTTCGTCTTCATCAATCTCCTGGTAATATTTTAGATATCCAAAATGCTCCCACGCTGGAATGTTGCTGTTTCCACAGCATGTCTCCTCTCTGTAAACTCATGCTGTTGGTGGCACTCGCACATAAACACAGCACAGTGAAACAGCGTGACTGAGGGGTTTTTCACAGGGCAATGTCTAACGCAGGGCTTAATAGCTAGATATTGTGGCTTCTAAAATTCTTGGTAATCGTGACGTTTTTTAACGATTAGCAGCGGCTGGGTAAAGGATTATGGTTCAGGTTGTAATCTTTACTCGCTTGTGCTCCTAAATAATCATTCCAGTTCGCACGTATCTATTTCTACTTGCAAATGCAAGTGAAACACTGTGTAATTTAGTACTTGAACATGGACAGTATGTGTTGGTCCTATGGAGTGGAAATTACAACACTGCACAAATATTTCCAGTTTCCTAACTCTGGATTTAGCCATTCACTACATCAACATGACATAATCAACCCTTCAATTCAATCATTTCTTTTGAAAAGGGGGAATCTCTGTTGCCTCCCAGCCTGTCCCTTATCTGGCTTCACTTTGACAAAGAATCCTGAAATCCAGAGTCTCTCTCCCTCTCTCATTGGCTAATGCTCACTACTGCAGAGAGTGATGCCTGTGGACCACCACTCATTCACATGCCTGCGTTACATCATGAGAACGTAAACTCAAGAGATGCACACGCCGAATTTTGCCTTCAAAATGACAGGATGGGGGAATAAAGGGTCTATTGTGTTATCTCTGCTTGCAGACCTGCTGTGGTGGAGGATGACCTCAAGATGGTGTTTGCGAGCTCAGGTGCCATGGTCAAGGCCTTCAAGTTCTTCCAGTAAGTAAAGCACCACCATGTTTATTGATGTTGTGGGTTGTTCTCTCTCTGTCTCACTCATTATCTCTGTCTCCACACACACACACACACACACACACACACACACACACACACACACACACACACACACACACACACACACACACACACACACACACACACAAGGATTGATATGCAGGTCTGGAAAGGATGGGAAATTAATTTGATAATTTTCAGATTGTGAAAAGTTTGGGAAAGAGCACTGACAAGTCTGGACTGTTATTCAGTCTCCATAGAAGTATTACTACATATTGTATAGTTGCCCACTGTCTTTTGACATTGTAATATTTGTTGTTGTGAAGAATAATCTTCAGCTGTAGAGTGTAGTTGCAGCCCTATTAACCTGATACTATTAGCTTGCATCATAGTGAGCACCCACAACATATTTAAATCCAGCAAGTGAAGGCCTGGTAAAGTATGAAACTCTGAAATGGAAAAAAGTGTAGGAACACAACACAAACTATAATCTTTACCATGGGCGGCCATCGCTAACCAACCGACTGTCCCTTTCAGGAAAGACCGCAAAATGGCTCTGATCCAGATGGGGTCAGTGGAGGAAGCCATAGAGTCCCTCATTGAGTTTCACAACCACGACCTGGGAGAGAACCATCATCTGAGGGTCTCTTTCTCCAAGTCCACCATCTGAGGAAAGCAGCCCGACGTCAGTTATTACCTTATGGCAAACAACTCCTGTTAAGTATAGCCCTGAACGAGTGAAATCACTTTCATCATTCCTATCGCATATTTATATACATATCAATACAAATCAACCACATATGGAAAAAGTGTATAGCATATTTTATCGGAGTTCTTAACCAATTCTTGGGTTATCTCTCCGGAGAAGTTAAATTGAGTACCCTAAAACCAAATGCATGGTCAAGTGCATCATTCATGGTAGTGCGCCAGGCTCACAGACAATCGCCTTGCTTCTAGTCAACAAGGAAGAGGCTAGCTTGCAGATTTCAAAATTGGCCTTTGAAGTCTGTCAAGTTTAAATGAAAACCACCAAGCCCCTTGTTAAAATTTCTTTAAAAAAAATTGTTACAAGGATAATAATCTAGCTGAACAGTTTCGAGCATATAGGTGACTTGTGTTTTTCAAATAACTTGTGAAAAAAACACAAAGGAACTTGACGTTCCTCCTCTTGTAATCTTTCAAGAGTGGATGATGCATGTGGTGGTACATTTAATTAGCCCTGCCAGCCTCCACTGAAACAGATTCATCTTTGTGATTTCACACAAAGTCCCACCTGGTTGTTCTCCCGCCCACTCAGGAGCTTTGTGGTGTCTGGCGCTTGGCTCATAGCTCCATGTTTCAGGAGGCACGTGGCGCGTTGGCGAGTCTTCTCTACGGCCGCTGCCACTAAAAACTAAAAGTCTTAAAAGTGTCTTAAAGCTACTCTGTAGTTTTGGGAGGGAAATGTATACCTTGGAAATGTTATTTTAAATACTATATATTTATACAAATTTACTGAATTACCGAATAAACAAACTGTCCTTAGAGGAAAATCGGGTCACCTGGAAAACCGTTTGAAACCTATAATGTTACTGTTGCACCATGTTGTTTATATATATCCTTTAAGGTTTGGTTCACAATGCCTTAAAAATATGTTGTTTTTATATATAAAATGGTGACATCATAATTCTAAGAATTTTCTAATTGGGCAATTTTAAATTAGTAACTTTTCCTCTCAAAATGACAGTGCAGCTTTAATTCAAGAGATAAGCATGAGAAATGAACCAGTGGATTTGCCTTTTCGGTCTCGATTTCATATACTTCCTGTGCCTTATTTCAGAAGTCCTTGACTTTGACTTTCAGTGTAAAAAAAGAAGAAGAAATCTTTCCATCACGTTTCAAACAGGTTTACAGCTGATTTTAGGTTTACCATTTGTATGAGATATATTAGAAATATATCCATATTTTATTGTTTTCAAGTCCTTTTATTTGAGTGTTTTGTACCTTTAACTGCTACCTGTTGTTGTTGTTGTAGTAGTTGGGAATATTCAAACTACAGCTGACCAGCCATTTGAAAAAGAAACTGCAATGAACCCCCCTGTTGCAGGCTGTATGGCTCTTATTACTAGTCTTGTTTACTGTAATTCTAGATGCAAATTATTTGCATTTCTTTTTATATTTTTTATTTCCATGTATGCAATCATTTTTTGTTCAAATCAAAATATTGTAGCAATAAGTCATTCCTTAACTATTGAGTTTATCGCAACCATGGTTAGTGGATCTCGCAGCACTTTGCCTTTTGCAAATTGCCTTGCAAAACCTTTTCTGGAAGATGTCTCTTGTTTGGCCCGTTGGATGTATTTGTAAATCGTGTTACCTTGCTATCTCATCTTATACGCTATAAGTTTGTGATATACTACAGCTCAAAACCAAAAAAGGCCTTCTAGATGCAAAACCCATACACTTGCCTCTGTGTTTCTGTTTTTCTTTTTAAAGAACTTTAATTTCTTTTAGTATTTGACAATGTTTTCCTGTGTGAATACTTTAAAATCTCTTAATACTGATTTCAATGGATCACAAAGGCAGGCACACACAATCACAAAGGCACATGAGGGTTTGTGTGCTGAGGATGTACTAATGCTGGTACTGGACATCAGGCGGATTCCAGGCTAAAATAGGATATGGATATGTGGGAGAATTTCATACTGGAATTTTACAAGTACCACGTGTAGCATGTCGGGAAATCAAAGCAACTTGAATTTTCGCATTTTGTTTCACATACGCCGTTGGATCTCTGTTACGGAGAATAAGACGGCGCTATATCTCAATCGATTTGGCCCAATAGAAATGATTGATAGATGATTGGTACTCTGCATCGCCAATATACATAAAGACTTTGTCCTTTTGGTACAAGCCGAAGGAAGTGGTGTCGGTGCATCCCGTCTGGTCCTTGTGTACGCGTAGCGTCAAAGACTAAACCGATGCTGCATCAAAAGTGCCTTCTATTCTGTGCCGTTTTATTTGTACAGCGAGCATGGATTTCTTCGGCTAAATACATTCTCAATGCAACACGTCATAGAATGTGCTGAACAGAAAGATTACGATGTGCAAATTGGAGACATGTTTGCTGTGGTGCTGTTAGTGTTGAAATCAGACTGATTGCTTTGAAGATATCGAGCACCATCCATGTTGTCTTAATGCTATTTATGTAGACATTCCATCTATGTTAATAGGATAGTCCATGCTTTTTTGATATTTTTTTTAATAAAGCCTATCTGATTTTTTTATAAACTGGACGTCAAAATCACTTGCACTAATGTTTTTAGTTTTTGACATATTGGGAGCATAATGTTAGCCTTTGTTATCATAATACTAGGCGTTAGTTAGGGGGCATGAATATTGCTTGGTAACAGAATTTGAAATTACTTCCATTGGCATGCTTAGTGTGATGCTAACAAATGCTAACATTTTCTGCTACCATGGACTCAAAAACCAAAACACTGGTTTAATTGCTTTTTTAGGGTTCACTTAAATTACTTAGTTTGTAACAGATCAGATAGGCCTCTACAATATTTTGTCTATCACCTTTTCATGGTTAGAATTTATTAACATTGTCAAATGTCCATCTCCAACCCAAATGAGTAGAACAATTCAAATGCTTGGAGTTAATGCACCATGTTATTCTAATCCAAAGCATTGATTGTGGTAATTGGCATGGATTTTACTTCTACATGTTCAGATCATGGCAGAAAGTGGACTTAAAGCTGCTATAACTCTTCTCTGACCACTAGGGGGACCGCGAATCACCGCTATTAACCAACTCTATTTTCCCAAAATGAAGCCTTGTCATGTATAAACATAAAAATGCCTTACTGGTGCAATCTTCTTGTAACTAAAATATGTGCTGATACAACTTTCTCTTGGCCATTTCCTGGTTGTTAAACAAGGTAGGTAAATACTTCACCTACAAATACAATACTGCACAATATTGATGTAAGTAAGAGATGGCTGGAAAAAAAGTTGTCAACAACAAAAATGATTAATAACAGATTTGCTGCTGGTAGCACAGGCTTGTTGACTAGGACACCAACTCAATGAGACCTTCTGGCAGGTGGTCATAAGAGGTTTTGAAAATTAGAAAAATACTGTCGGAAAAGGGTTATTGCAGCTTTAACTAGTAGTTACTCAGCGTTATGTCTGTCACATACTGGTTCTTTACCAAGGAGACAAACATGGTGTGTTGTTGGGATGTGGTTAAGAAAAACTGTACATAATGATTTTTATACCACAGTAGTTATTCAGATGCAATATTGGTTTTATATCTTATGAAACGTGTATATTTTGATTAAATCGTGGGACCATTTACAAGCCTTTCACTTACTGTTATTACACAAAAGGAGAAATTTATTACAGAGAAATTAGTAACCATAACTAAATCAAAATGCGCTGTTCTTATGAAGTGTCTTTTTTTGCCATTTTATTTCTCTTGTGCCCCCAATAAATATCTTCCTTTTTGCTTCTGTTTAACGTTTTTTATTTCAACTCTGCGAGACTTTCGTTAAGTGGGCAGAAGTGCTCTCACTGCAATGTCTGACGATCTGAAAATAATCTCTCATCCAAAAACTCAAGTTATTGACTGTTAATTTGTTTGTTCAATGTTTATGGCCTTCAGTGATGTCATTGAGCAGTAATTGACACAGATTCTGTGTCTTCTGATTACATTACTGGAGGACATATTACAATTCTTTAACGTTCAAATAACTTATTCAAACTCTTGTCAAGTAACTGTTAAACTAAATGTGCAAACTATTTATGGTTTTGGAATATGTGATATGTGCATAATAAATCGGCATTGATTTCTGAAGGGCTGCCATGTCGCCCTGTGGTGGATGCTGTTACATTTCTGAGAAAAGACCAGCTCTCAAGACGTTGGATGACCAATGCCTTAGTTTTAATAAGTGATTGCAGAGATGATACTGAATTGGCTAGGTAATTAACAGTATTGTTAATTGGGTAATTGGTGGCGGTACACAAATCGCAAATGGATTTCATTTGTTTTGTTGATGTGGTTGTGAGACATTTTAACCTCTTAAGCCCGGAGCCCTATTTTCAGAAAATCTGCCTAAAATACATAAGTAAATCAAATATTGCTCCACTTTTACAAGGGCCATTTGCATATTCTTGGTATCTAGGGACATCTATGGACCTCAGTGAATGTATTCCCAGTGTCAGAAATATTGTGTATTACTAGGCTTGCTTAAATTGTGATGAAACAAAGGAGAATATGAATTATGATTGCATCTTTGACAGAAAAACTGCCAATGATCTCGTGCAGATCATGTGTACAAAAGAAATCTAAGGAAATGAATAATGGGAAGATGATTAAACTAATTTCAAGTTGCTACATGCTAAAAATAGGGAAGAGAAACTAACTGCGCTTCAATATATGTCAATAACGTTACGTTGTGTCGTTTATTATCCCGAATAATAAGATATGAAAAAAATTCATACAGAAGTACTTTGCTTGAAACCCCATAGAGGCCCTTGGGAAGTGTTGTTCCGAAAGCTGTCAGTGTCCTCTACAAAATGGCTGCAAAAAAACTACAATTCCCGAAGTTCACATTTTCCAAAATGGCAACTTTCGCGAACGAAATAATACCAAAACGAAAATGAAAATCTATCTAATAACACTATTGGTAAACTAAAGTATTGATGATAATAAACATTATAAATGCTGTTGTGACATGGTTATGTTTATACTTTAATACATTTGAAAAATAAAATTATACTTTTGTCAAACAGTCTGGAGAGATTGATTTATGACATGATGTCATTTGCGGTCCGCCAATGGACCGCACGGGTGGAAGAGATACTAGTATTATCAAGTGAATGGCATAGCCTCAGACTGGGAGAGCTCTTTCCACATCGAGATTACCAACACAGGTGGTCTATGAAATGGTCTCCAACCTGTTACGCAAAAGATGTTTTCGGTTTAGACAAGAGCTCTTCAGAATCAGAAAGGTCTTTATTGCCACATACAAGGAATTTGATTTGGTCGTTTTCTGTGCAACATTAACGGACATAATAAAATAAAATGCAATATGAACTAAATTGAGATAGAAGCACAATAGAATAGAATTATGAAATGGAATAGCCAGGGCTGTACAACACAAAGACAACAGGTTTTCAGCTAACAATTCATATTGCTGGAAATGCGATGATTGGTATTTAGTGATATTATTGGACAAGTAACATGACTAATGAAATGTGAAGGTGGTTGTTTAATAAACAATGCTCCAACTCCTGTGCCATGTGCTGTCTCCAGGGAGCAATAGCGCCTCGTAGTCGTGCAAAATGCTTACTGCACCTGGTATTCAGGCGGTCTCCCATCCAAGTACTGCAATCTGCATGCATGTAGTCACTGTGTGTTGTTGTAGCCACCGGGTAAATCGCGATTTTTTTATTAGTTTGTCATGACCAGTGGTGCGTTATTGAAATCATCTGGGGTGACACGCACCACGTGCACGCGCGCTCCCGGCGCGTGCGCGCGCTCCCGCGAATGCGCATTTAATGTCCCCTCGCTTGGGCACAGACTAAAGACAGTGCCTAATTGCCTCTACGAATGGAATGGAACACGTCTTCACAACAAGGTTAGGTGTGAATGTGTCTGAGAACGTATTTAACACACCTGACGACCGGAGCTATTGATGCAAATAGCGAGTGAGGTTACACACCGTGCTACCCCGTCCCATGAACAACGCATGCCTGGTCATGACAAACCAATTACATAATCCAACATATGTGTAAAGGCACAACATATTCCAGTTAACGGTATATTTTTTTTATGATTCGTTACGGCGCAATCAATACTTCCATGCGTTCGGGGACCTCCATGTTTTGGGGGTATTCATCAGAAAAATCGTATCCGGGATTCGGCTCCCATCAGTCGGGCAAGATCTGCGGGTTTTCAGCCTCTCTCCTCTCTCCTGGAGCTTAAGGGGGAGCCGCGCTCGGCCAATCAGAGAAACGCGGAAGGCGCTCGGCCAATCAGAAAAACGCGGAAGCGCATGTTGGTTGCCGAAAGTGTTCACGCAGTTAGGACAGCTGAAACCCGTCCAATCTTTCGCCGTCGACTAAAGACACTTCTTCAATCAATATCTGAAATGAAAAAAATTATAATAATTCTAAGTTTTCTAACCCTAACTAACCTTACTGTCATGCACTTGTCCTAATATACTAACCTACACTGTAGCACTCAACACTTTGAACATTGTTATTCAGTTATTCATGATATTCTGTACGCGCAAAAAGCTAAAACAAAAGGCTGGCTGTCACAAAACAGTCACATCTAGAGACCTCAAAACCTACTCTAGCGAGGCCTTTAACCTTGAACTGGAGGGTCTGGACTGGTCAGATGAGCTCAATGGTACACTGGTTGAAGAAACATGGCTTGGCTTCAAAACCAAATTTTCAACGATACTAAACAACATGGCCCCCCTAAGAACCACCAGGGTAAAAGATCGCGCGGAGCCGTGGATGCACGCTGAAATACTGACCGCTATGAAAACCAGAGACAAAAATGCTCTGAGTTTCGTAAAAGTCAGTCAAAGCTTACCATAAGCACGAGCAGTGAACTCCAAGCCCACGTGACTTAACTCAAACTGGAAAGAAACAGACTAAGAAATGATGTAAACTCCATGATCAAAACAGCAAAAAAAAAATTCATCAATGACAAAACCGAGGAAAACAAAAACAAACCACGTGAACTTTGGAAATTACTCAATAACCAACTAGGCTGCAGTAAAAAACTTAAAACCAGATTCTCAAACATAAACATAAAGACGGACAACACGCTCATCACAGAAAAGCTGGATGTAGCCAATTACTTAAATAGTTTCTTCACAAACATAGCCACAACACTGGTAAACAAACTACCCTCCCACTCAGGGCATTATGGGGTAGAACACATAGTAGCATACTACAAGAACCTAGGGGTCCACAAAGACGACTTCAAACTGGAAATGGTAACAACAGATGAGGTACTCAAAAAACTGAGCGCCCTCCAACCCAACAAGGCCACTGGCCATGACAACATCCCCTCCAAATTCCTCAGAGACTCAGCAGCCGCCATCACCCCAGTCATCACACACATAATAAACCTCTCCATAAAACAGGGACACGTCCCCAAGGACTTCAAAATTGCGAGAGTGACCCCTCTGCACAAAAAAGGCAGTAATTTAGACCCAGGCAACTACCGCCCTGTTTCTATCCTTACCTCCATCTCGAAAGTCATGGAAAAAATTGTATACGAACAGGTCGAAAAATACCTTGCGGAAAAAAATCGAATCTACGAATTCCAATCTGGCTTCAGAACATCCCACTCCACTGACACATGCCTTCTCTATTTAAACGACCACATCAAACAAGAGGTGGACGCGGGCAAATACTGCGGCATGGTCATGCTGGACCTACAAAAGGCCTTCGACACTGTCAATCACACCATTCTGATTGACAAGCTAAAAGCAATTGGTTTTGATAGTCTATCAGTGAGCTGGATGCAATCCTACCTGGAGGGGAGAGAGCAGATGGTGGAGGTAAACGGTACCCTATCCCCCCCCCTCACAGTAAGCTGTGGTGTTCCACAAGGAAGCATACTAGGTCCGCTACTGTTCCTAATTTATGCAAATGACATGTCGTCAGCTTGTGACTGCAACTTGTTCCTGTTTGCGGACGACTCAGCCCTGCTGGTCTCTGACAAGAACAAGTTACAGGTTGAAAAAACCCTCAGCTCAGAACTAGGCAAAATCTGCATATGGCTCGCTGATAACAAACTATCATTACACATGGGCAAAACAGAGTCCATTCTCTTCGGTTCAAATAACAAACTCAGCAAGACCGACGGCTTCTCAGTTACAGTGGGTGACAATATTGTCACAAGGAAAGAAGATATTACCTACCTGGGTTCCATCCTAGAGGCAAATCTTTCCTGTGACAAAATGGCATCCAATGTAATAAAAAAAGTCAACCAACGAACTCGATTCTTGTACCGGATCTCCTCACTGGTAAACAAGAATACCCTGAAGACTAGCAGGAGCACTCATTCAAGGGTACTACGACTATGCTTGCACCTCATGGTACCAAAGCACCTCAAAGGCGCTAAAAACAAAATTACAAACATCTCAAAACAAACTGGTCAGACTACTGCTTGACCTTACTCCTAGAACCCACCTCACCCCTGCCCACTTTGACAACCTAGGATGGCTTAGAGTAGACGACAGAGTACAGCAACTTGCAATGGGCCTGGTCTACAAGATACACTACACGACCAAGGTACCCATGTACATGTCAAAATACTTCCCAAAGGTCAGTGAATACCACGATCACAACACCAGAGGGAGCTCCACAAATCATGTTAAACCCAGATTCGGCTCAAACAAGGGACTAAACACGTTTCGCAATTATGCCACATCAATGTGGAACGCCCTACCCAAAGCTGTAAAGGAATGTGAATCACTACCCACTTTCAAAAACACTCTCAAAAAACACCTAAGGGAGACTGCAACTCGAAACTGGCCCCTGTAAATGTCCGAACACAACCCCCTCCAATGTACAGTAAATTACCAAGTATGGTCTTGTCAATAATCCAATGTACAGTTTTGTTTGTACAGTTGTACAGTGTCCCCCACCCACCCCTCCTACCCAACCCCCCACTCCTACCCACCCAACCACCTCCAATGTACAGTCCCCCCCCACCCCCACCTACCCAATCCAATGTACAGTTTCTACGTCAAATGTATATACTCTTTTTTTCTGGACTCTTTTTGTATCACAAACAGTACTGTAATTGCAAATCTGGTATGTCATAAATGTATAGATGTAGCAGTACTGTGGGCGGCTAGGTGGTGTAGTGGGCAAGGCACTCGCCACCAGTGTGGAGACGCTAGGATTCGCGTGTTCGAATCCAGCTCTCCACATTGTTTTCAGTTTAGCTGGTCGTCCGCAGTAATACACATTGGCCGTATTACGGGGAGGGAAAACTGAAGGGTGGGGATCGAACGTTGTGAACAAGCGACTCCTACAAGTCGGTTGGTGCGCCTGCGCAGTAGAATCAGGAAGTGTCGGGGGCAGCGTGAGCCTCCCACGCGTTACTCCTCGACACTGAGAGATCGAGCTGCGCAGGTGAAAAGATGCGACTGCTGTTACCTCAAGTACCGGAGGGGACTTGTGCTATGTATGACTTAGTCCACATTGCAGCCGGCTTGTGGGAGGCAAGAAACAGCGTTCGTGACAGGGGAGGGTTGAATTGGATGATACGAAATTGGGATGGGAGAAAATATAGAAAAATGGGAGAAAAAGTGGATAAAAAAAAAAGATGTAGCAGTACTGTCTATCTGTATGTCATGTATGTCATATATGTTACGATGAATTGAAAATGGGGGACCCTGATGTAAACAAGACGAAAGTCTTTCTCTGGTCTGCATCCCCTTAACGCTGTACTGTACTGTACCCATTCTGCAATCTGTTAATAAAGTTTTCAATCAATCAATCAAAGCTGATAGAGTTGTACCCTTCCTGCTGACTTGTTGTACAAAACGTGTACGTCGCTTTGGATAAAAGCGTCAGCTAAATGACTAAATGTAAAATGTAATGCCTGACATCATGCTGTATGTAATGTACCCTCTGCCTGACATCATATGTAATGTACCCTCTGCCTGACATCGTGCTGTATTTGACTGCTTATCTTAGACAGTATAGGCTACTATCAACTGTCCGTCCCCCCCCAGCTCTGACTGCAGTTGAAACTGCACTGCATCGAGCATCTTTATAATTCTGACTAGCATACTCTCTCACACCCTAGCCCACACCAAGGACTATTTACAAATAATTTGGTTAATAGTCCTCGGTTCTGAAGACTATTCATAAAAGTATCTACAGTATCTATAATCTACCATACCCATCTATCTATCCGTCTATAATTTCATATTGTAAATTACTTTGTAAATGACAATCAACTGTTATTTACTGTGTTGGCCCTGTATTCTGATGTGTGCACACAGGGATTGTCAAATCCATAGGCCTACATTCTTGTCATGAGAGCCTGTGTTCTTGATTGAACATTTTATTAACAGATTGCAGAATGGGTACAATACAGTACGGCTCAATACACACAATTGTTAAGGGAATGCAGACCAGAGAAACTGTGCAAATGTTTTTAAGGAAACTGAGGATATAGGGCTACATGGGATGATGACTCGCATGACAGTGGTGAGGATGATTAACGTCAGTGTTGCCTGGGAAGTGTGGTGGTGGATGAGGGTGTGGACTGGGGTTGGGATGTATATGGCGAGGGGATTGATTGATTGAAAACTTTATTAACAGATTGCAGAATGGGTATAATACAGTACGGCTCAATACACACAATTGTTAAGGGGATGCAGACCAGAGAAAGACTTTCGTCTTGTTTACATCAGGGTCCCCCATTTTCAATTCATCATGACATTTATGACATACACGATATACAGATATATATCATGACATTTATTACACAAATCCATCTCTAAACAATGTTTGTATGTCTCTGCAATGGTATGATTCTGGCCTGGTAGGTTAAGCCACCGTTCGACGCAGTTTCTATATCTATCCCACCGTGTCTGTGTAAAATCTAGTACACAGTCTTTCTGAACGGACGTGAGATGCATATAACATTGTTTAGAAAACGTTGCGAACTTTAGGTGTTTTTTGTCCATTTGTCCTGTTCTGATGTAACATTAATCTGTGGGTGTCATTTGTTGTCGCCCGACGGCCGTATCCTCGCAACAAAGAGCTGCTATTGGTCGAGCGCAAGATACGTGACCGAACTCGCACCAATTACGTCAAATAAAACTGCGGTGACCAAGTATCCATTCGCGAGGAAAGATCTAGTCCCGACTTTAAAATGATGATTGCGCAAAAACGGGCAGGATTGTAAATGGAGAACTTTTTATTCCTAAATCTACACCAATCTATCTTTCACCCAGATTGAAAATTGCATAGTCCACCGAGGTGGGAACGGGATGAAACGATACAGCCTTCACCTTACGGCCTAAATGCTAATAGATCGGGCTTCGCTCCCTTTGAATTGTTTATTAATTTATCAATGAGGGAGCAATTGCTGTATGCCTAACAATTCATTTTATTCATGATATTTTCAGGCTTAAAATGCATACTTTATTTAATTTTTTAGGGACACAGAAACACGCACTTACAGAGGAACACTTATTTGGCTGCAACTCTTCTAAGCCAGCAGTGGTCGCTTTAAATAAGTTGAGTGAGCACAGGTATCTGCTGCTGGTTTAGTGAGTAGGGTCCAGCTGCATACCCACATGCATATTCACGGCTGTAGGTAGGGCATTCCACATTGTTGTGGCATAATTGCGAAACGTGTTTAGTCCCTTGTTTGAGCCGAATCTGGGATGAACATGATTTGTGGAGCTCCCTCTGGTGTTGTGGTCATGGAATTCACTGGCCTTTGGGAAGTATTTCGACATGTACATGGGTATCTTATGGTGTAGTGTACAGTATCTTGTAGACCAGGCCCATTGCAAGTTGCTGTACTCTGTCGTCTACTCTAAGCCATCCTAGGTTGTCAAAATGGGCAGCGGTGAGGTGGGTTCTAGGAGTCAGGTAGTAGTAGTAGTTTATTCAGTCATCATCTCACACAATACAATATACACCATCATTTAACAATATTTGATTTTACAGTGACTGAAAAGGTACAGACTGAAGCATAATGCTTATATATGCCTGTCCTATATTCTTAACAAGAATTAAGACTCAAACAGTATTCTAAAAGAAAATAGCAAAAACAGTATTATTCACCCTTGTAGTTTTCAAAAATAGCTTTACAAACCATTTTCTTAAAAACCAAAAGCGAATTACTCATTCTTAACTGTATATCAGCATTGTTCCACAAGTTAACCCCAATAATAGAAATACACCTCCTTTTAATCCCTTTCTTAGCTTTTTGAACAGTAAATTTACAAATATCTCTCAAATCATATTTTCTTTCATGTATTGAAAAAAAAACTTTGCACCCCGTCTGGGAGTAACTTTGCTTTAGCTCTGTACATTTGCATAGTTTTATAATAAACCAAATCATTAAATTTCATAATATGAGACTTTATAAACAATGGATTTGTGTGTTCATAGTAACCAGCCTTGAAAAGGTTCCGAATGGCCCGCTTTTGCAGTAAGACTATTGGATTTACTGTCTTTTTAAATGTCGACCCCCCATACTTCCACACAGTAAGATATGTAAGGAGTATAAGTGAGCAGTAAATGATGTGCAAGGTTTTGTAGTTTAATATATCCTTACATTTATACAATATTGCTACGGACTTAGATATTTTTCCTTAAATATAGTTAACATGTTGTTTCTATGTTAATTTCTGGTCAATAACTACCCCTAGAAATTCTCAGAAACTTTCTATTTTTACATCTTTTTAACTCGATATCCCCCTCCATTTTCTTTTTAAAAACCATAAATTTAGTTCTTAATATTGAGACAATTTATTAATATCAAATTTCAAGCCCTTTCAATATCAAACAAAAGTTCCTTTAAATTACTTCCTGAGCAATATAAATGTATATCTGCAAAAATAACAAACTTAACAGCTCAGCAACATTGCACATATCATTAATATAAAGTATAAAAAGTTTTGGACCCATCACAGATCCCTGGGGTCAAGCAGTAGTCCGACCAGTTTGTTTTGTGATGTTTGTAGTCTTGTTTTTAGGGCCTTTGATACCATGAGGTGCAAGCATAGTCGTATAGTACCCTTGAATGAGTGCTCCCGTTAATATTTTTTTTTATCCACTTTTTCTCCTATTTTTCTATTTTTCTCCCATCCCAATTTCGCTGTGCCAATTCTCCCCTCCCCTGTCTTGAACGTGACTCGCATATGCCCCCCACTGGCCGGTTGTAGGGAGGATAGAAGCCTTGCATCACGTGTCCCCTCTGATACACGAGGAGGCAGCCTGTCACATCTTTTCACCTGCCAGCGCGGACTCTCATTGGCGAGGTGTAACGTGTGGGAGGCTCACACTACCCCAGCCATTTCCTGTCTCTGCTGTGCAGGCGTCCCCCAACCGACCTGTAGGAGTCGCTGTCGACAACGTCCAGATTACCACCCATCGACTTCCACCCGCTAACTCTGCCAATTGAGTTAGTATGACGGCCGGCCCAAGCCGGAGGCAACGCCGACAGCCGGATTCGAACCCGGTGTCATGCGTTGGTGACGAGCGCAATGACCGCTGCGCCACCCAGCCGCCCCTGCTCTCGCTAGTCTTCAGGCCAGGGTATTCTTGTTTACCAGAGAGGAGATCCGGTACAAGAATCTTGTTCGTTGGTTGACTTTGATTACATTGGTTGCCATTTTGTCACAGGAAAGATTTGCCTCTAGGATGGAACTCAGGTATGTAATTTCATCTTTCCTTGTGACAATATTGTCACCCACTGTAACAGAAGCCGTTGGCCTTGCTGAGTTTATTGATCCAAAGAGAACGAGCCAGGTGCAGATTCTGCTGAGGGCTTTTTCAACCTGCAACTTGTCCCTGTCAGAGACCAGCAGGGCTGAGTCGTCCGCAAACAGGATGGTACATTTCCGTTTTGAATACGAGTCGATGGTACATTTCCGTTTTGAATATGAGTCGTTTGAGAGTTCTAGTAATTCCAGAGAAATTCCGCAATAATAGCTCTTTAGTGGAATACACAAAACACGTAATTTTTCGGCTGATTTATAATCGTTTCAAATAAATGCTAGATTATCGATAGTATAATTTATGTGTACTTATGCACGCTAGAGAAGCGGGCTGAAAAATCTATTATCCATGACCTGGTCAGCGCTAACGTCACACGCTGCGACGGCTGAGAAAAAAAAATCAGATTAACCCAATACTGGTCAAATAGAGTCCTTACCTCACATCAGATGTTCTGCAAAAAGATTAATCCAATTCCTGATCGCCATTCCAAATATTAATCGCGTTTATTGATCCAATGTTATAGCACCAAAACACATAATCGACGCTGCTCCGAGCCTCGCCAGTGAATGACAACACGATACTGCTTGCCAGAGAAGGGGAAAACCCCGGACCGGACTTTTTTTCTGAGGCACATGCCCACCCAATCCAATCCAATGATGTGCATTACCATCCGGGAGACGATAGGCGGCGGTATTTGCCTTTTTCGAGCTCAGACCCATCAACAATGATAACGTCAGGCTGGATGGATGAAAAAAGAATAGATATCGCTAATAAAAGAAATAACAATGAAACGAAACTAGTCATTGGCACTCAACGCATGGCGAGTTAGCACGACTAATCTCGTCGTTGGCACTCAATGTGTTAATGGGATAAATGCTATAGTGTGTCGAATAGTAATAGACAGTTGTATATTTAATAAAAAATCATTTATTATAATAGTCAAATAAAGTTGCGTCTCTGAAACCATCTCCAGGATTGATATTAAATACATTACATGATATTGAGAAGAGTCACTCACACCCAGAAATACATGGTCCATATACACACAAATATATACAGAAACAGGACTTGTGTACTGCAAAAACATCCCCAGTTGCTGAGCCAGTGGGGACTTACATATTCCAAAATTATTTAAATATCTTTAATGGAAAACAATTTAAAAACAACAAACAGGGCTGATAGTGGCGGTCCTGGGATACTTAGCCCTCACTCGTGGTAATTTTTGCTCTTCTGGAGAGTTCATGAATCAGTTTCTGCAAAGACAGCATCCAGTTCAAATAAAGTTACCAATTGTTCACTGCCCTTTACAGATAATTAAACTGTGGCCAGTTAGCCATGTTGATGACATTGTGCCATATTGGTTGTAAAGTCATAACATGTTATGAGAATACTATAAAGAAAACTAGGGATGCACCGATCCGATTTTTTCAGTCCCGATACCGATACCTGGGTATCGGCCGATAACATTGTTAAAACTTTTTTTCAAAAAAGTAAAAAAAAATATTCCAAGTATTTTTTAAATTTATATTAAAATATATTTAGTTTTTAAGAATTGTAAAGGATCACAAGTGTGTTTTTGATTTGTTGTAAACAAAAGACAGAAAATAAATTCATTCATTCAATTAATAAACTGTATGCCTCACTGTCACTGTGTGGAAGAGACTGGGATCATTCTTTTGTGCAAGGCAACATCAGGCTTGACTTAAAACATTACTTTCCTAACTTAGTGAAACTAAATGTAACAAATTAAGATATAAATGTACTGAAGTTATTTTATTTATTATTATATTAGAAACAAATATTACAGAAACCCGATCCAGCTATTTTAGTGTTATCGGCGGCTGATACCAATATCGGATTTGGTGCATCCCTAAAGAAAACATGCACAAGAGCCATTATATCCACATTTCTTGTGGAAAAATAACATTGAATTACCATAAGCATCTTAATCTGGCGACGTGCCACATCGTCCAACAACTCCAGGTTAATGTCATCCTTGGTCTCCTCAGAAAAGCTCAACATCTGGGGAAAGGAGAAAACTGGTTAAAATACAATCAATCACAACCCAAACACTCAAGACTTTGTACCAGCTTCTGGAATCCTGACAAATTTAGCACTAGACCCACCATACACCGAGACCACAAACAAGGAATGGTCCTTTTTCATGCCCCCAGAACAAGCTTCTCCATCCGCTACCATCCTTGATGGAACTTATTCATAACAGATTTATTCTGCCCATAGTCGCACACATATCCCAGACCAACAAACTGTCTTGCACAAATTAATTTGGTTTCAGAGTTTGTGTGAAAGAGCTTGATGCGATGTCACATTCCAGCCAGGGATATTTGTTTTGCCATATCAATATGGGGTAATTAGTTCTTGTTTGATCTATATATGGAAACGCTTTTTGGAAATCGTTTAACCCATTGTAAATTAGTATGACTGTACTTCAGCGTTTACAAACATTACCAATGTAAACACTCTTTTATGGATACAATATAAAGCCACTATTTAATTTACCTGTTTCATTAGTAATTTTATCAAGAGAACCCAGTCAATTAGAAGAAAAAGGTAAAAGATGTTATGGTCTGCTACCCAGGTGGTGGAGTCGGCAACCAATTTGCTTACATTTGAATCACTGATAAATGAAAAAGTATCCAAGATGGGTTACCATCACCTAATCAAATGCTTTCATCCACAATGCCTCTGGTGTGTTACTTTTTTACCTCTCCATCAGACGTGGTTAAGGTAATGTGTGGATTAGAGCCCATCGCTGAACAAGACCGATCATCCGAACTGGCAGATGAGAGCAAGTTAGACCTGGGACAAACACAGATCACACCAATTTAATGTACTGGTACTACAGGGTACATTTAATGTAGGACATTATCTGTCCACACCAACTTGTTGAAACAGTCCCTAAAAAATATATTGCAACTCATTCAATAATTAACTCGCTTCAACTTTTACAATTACAGATGTTTAATTAAATTGTCATGTTTATGGCCAAACAGCAACCTTTTGTTGTACAAAACTTTTAAGTCATTGTGGAGCGAAGACCAGCCTGCTTTGATACATGCCGACAAACCTGGATTTGGGTATTTCTGGCATAGATTGGTCACTGCTCTTGAGCTGTCGGCCCCCAGTTCGCTTGGCAGTGGTCCTGTGGAAATCAAGAGGAACTTCAGAACTCTGCACAAGCGTTCGGTCAATACAAGCAATTATCAATACACTTGAGGATTACCTGAGGCTCCCTGTGCTGTTACTGTAGCCTAGTGTTCTGGTTATCTTGGCTCCTTCCCCTCCCTGAAAAGAAAAACAAGATCAGCAGGTTTACCAAAATGCTGGAAACGGGCACTTGTCCTGTCAGGAAAGGCGGACTGAGCTTTTCCACCCAACATTATTCACTTGTTACATCCATCTTATAAATGTGCTGCAAGTGGTATTTTTTTGTTTATTAAAATAAGTAGTCTACATGTTAAAATAATAGCTCTACACTTCAGACAGCCATCAGAGATAGTGTGTATGGTCAGTAACATGAGTTTCCCAGTCCCTCCGCAGTAAGTGGAAAATACATTTTCTGGTATCCCGTTCCCACTTTATCGAATCAGGAGAGAGAACTTCACTGCATCCTTGAAACAAGTAAAATAATCTACCAGTGAGCAAGTGTGTCTTAATAAGTAAAACTGTATCTAGGGTTCTCTCTCCTGATTGGATAATGTGGGAAGGGATACCAGAAAATGTTTTCGGTTTACTGTAGACCTATGTTACTGACCAAAAACTCCATCCGTGATGTTGGGATGTAGAGCTATTGAACACATTTTAACAAGAAAATACCACTTACAGCATCATTAATGAGTCTTGTGTGTACAAAGCTGAGAAACAAGCGTTAGGACACCATTCTATAACTAACAACCCGTTTGGAAACCTACTGACCATTTGTGATGTCGGTTTCAAGACCAATGTGAACCAACTACCTTTTTGGTCTTTTTCTGAGTTTTGACGATTTGGTTAGGACCATCACTTTGTTTCACTGCAGGAGAACAGAATGTAAAAAAAAAATATTAAAATGTGGTTTGGGCAGTAAAATAAACATGTGCCATTTAAATGTGGCATTGAGCCGCGCCCGTGAGTCAGTGTGCACTGCACAATACTAGCCAACACCCAACAGCGCCCTCTAGGCAAAATATATAGCTATAGTATATAGCTATAGCATATTATTATATAGTGCAATTTATTATACCCAGACTTCTTCCAGACCTCTCTTGGCAGAGCCTAAGGTGTGGCCAGCAATCAGCCTTTTCCCTGTCTCCACTCAACTCCAACATCATGTATATTTGCATATCGTACGTCACAAATGTAACAGTACTATATACCTGTATTATGTCATGTATGTCCCTATGTCATGATGTCATAAATGTCACTATGAATTGAAAATGGGGGACCCTGATGTAAACAAGACAAAAGTCTCTCTGGTCTGCATCCCCTTAACAAGTGTGTATTGAGCCATACTGGATTGTACCAATTCTGCAATCTGTTAAAAGTTTTTCATTCATTCATTCATCAAACCAACAAAATGTTAAAGTGCAAAATGTTAAAGCTCTTTTGCCTAGAGCCAGAGGTTGCCGTTTGAAGGCATTACGGATTATATTTTCATCAAGGTCATTACAGACAGTGTGTACCCATCACATAAAAAATCTGTAAACTGTGAAAAGGGCCTTGTACTGCTAACAGATGTCTCAGGGGAAATATATGAAGGTCAAATAAAACAGGATTAAGAAGATTACTTAACTTTACCCCTTTTGCTGGACATCTTCGTCAGGGGTTGGTTGAACTCAGGGCACGCAGTCTGAAATTTTAGGACAAGTGATGTAGTCTAATAATTTTATATACCACCAAATGTCAACCTGTATCCATAAAACGCCAGAACTCACCTGCATGGCAATTGTAATATCACCTGCGGAAACCTCTTCTGCTGCAAGCACATGAGGAATGTGTTGTTCCATGCAAAAGATAAACACATCATTTTGACGCACGGCTGAACATCTGAATTTCATGATAGCTTACCACTTGTTAAATCTGCTAGACGTGTGATTTGCAGAGAAGGTGGCATCTTCAAAAGTTCCACTTTGAAGACTCTGTCCACCGTTGCCAACATATCTTCCATTTTTCTCTCCATCTCCATGATGCGGGAATTGGCTGTGAATTAATGAATGAATGAAAAACTTTATTAACAGATTGCAGAATGGGTACAGTACAGCTCAATACACACAATTGTTAAGGGGATGCAGACCAGAGAAAGACGTTTGTCTTGTTTACATCAGGGTCCCCCATTTTCAATTCATAGGGACATACATGACATATGATACAGATATATAGTACTGCTACATTTGTGACATATACGATATGCAAATATGCAGTACTGTAGTAGGGGAACCAGTCACACCGTTCAGGACAATGGAACATCTAGGGGGGGGGGGGGGGATTCATTGACATTTCACGGGCCAAAATGAGCATCCAAACCTTCTTTCTCAAACTGTTGAATGAAAATATCTAATTTCTTTTGACGCATTTCTTTGGCATCATCAGCACTTTGGTTTCCCTTTCTCGTTCTTCTCTGCGCCATTGTTTTGGTCAATCCACGCTGTCGCCGAGGAACTTCATTTTATTGTAGCTCAACGGGTCAACAGGTGTTTCTCTGATCCGCTAATAGGGTGACGTCACGTATTTGTTGCGACAGCCCTCAGATGAAAGCGCTCTTGTTGTTCGCTGCTGCCCTCTAGTGTTCAAAAGGAATACTTTTGACAAACAAAAGTACAATAAAATACCAAATCATTATAATAATAATAATACACGACACCAGAGTATTATTCCGGTTATACAATGGCCATTTGCCAAAGACAAAAGAGCCATTTATTCACATGTTCAACATTAATATATAAAGACATGTTATTTTATGGTTTGCTCACTGCTGACTTTCATTATAGTACCTCTCTGCGCTACCGTAGCAGCAACTGATTGACAACCACTTGTCAGTGACAATGATCCAGAAAGCTATTAGGCTAGCAAGCCCTTCTGTCACTAACGTGGCCTATGGTTAACAAACAGTGTAACAAGCTTGAAATAATAAATAAACATGTCAGAAATAAAGATGAGGGAAACTGGAACAGTGTCAAATTCAAAATGTTGTATTACACACAAAAAAGGAGCAAACAAATGGGGAATTATATTGCAACATACAACAAAACCATATCAAGCCAATTGGAACAGTCCTGTCAGCATTTCAGTCCATTAACAACTAGCACTGCTCTTTAGAGCCAGTAGTGTCAAATCTTTGATTGTCCAAAAAGAGAAGTCCTGTGTCGATCCACATCCCAAAAAGGTAAGAGAACTGTAAACCAATAGGGGGAAAAACTGCAGCTGAACTGTCCTTGGTTTGGGTTTTTGGAGATTGTATTAGGAGGCTTTAGCAATCCCTCCTTCCCACTCACACTATATAAGCCAATGCCATCTCCATGAGGCACAGATGGCACCCTGAGGGTTAGGAACGCCCCTAACCACACCCATTCCTGGGACCTGAAAGGTCAAGTGACCCATATATCCTGAGATTGCCCATCATACTGAATATCATAACATATTGGGCCCACACATATTGATATCTTCCTCATAATGTAACGCATGTTACAAGCTGACAGTATGTTTGACAAAAAGGCTGGCTTGCTTGCCAGACATCTCATTGTCCCCAAATTAATAACTTTTTTTTCACATCAAATATCAGTTGTAGTCTCACAGTTCGAGGATGGGATGTGCCATCATCATAAATTAAGGGATTATGCAAATCCAGGAATAAATTGTCTCTCCACATAACATTCTGCTTTGCTAGCTCTTATCTTGGAAAAGGCATAATCACCCAAAAGAATAACACTGCATGCATAATCGCAGAATAACAATACGTGCGTAAAACACAGCAGTGCAAAACAATAATGTAGCATAATCCTACCTGGACAGCAACATTGTTGCAAACATTGCCTCACATAATTAACACTATTTAGACAGACTACATATTTGTGCAAGACTTTTTCTTAGGGTGACCATATTTTCAAACCCAAAAACTGGGACACTTAAAATATATGTACTTTTTTGTGTGTGCATTCATGAATTCAGATATGTGGTGCATTGTTGATGTTTTCAGCCCCGCACATGCGCAGTGGCAATTTTTGGGGGACATCAGACCTATCAATAGATAGGTAGGTAGATAGATAGATAGATAGATAGATAGATAGATAGATAGATAGATAGATAGATAGATAGATAGATAGATAGATAATAGGTTTTCATATAGAATGCATTGCAATTAAAAAACTCTCCCAGGGTTTGCTTGTTTTTTGGCCTTATTGTGCATATAATTTAATATTTTTTGTAAAAATTATGCCATGAGGAATCAACATGGCTGCACCAGAAATAGCCATTTTAGGCCATCGAGAAACATCAGTTTTCAGCCCCCGCATGTGCATACGGTCATGGTCATCAATCATAGACCATAATAGTAACGTTCCTGTTCCTATAAATGAGAGTCTTGTGACACAAGTGGGAGGTCATGAGAGGCCCTCTTCCCTTGTGTCACGAGACTCTCATTTATACAGGAATGCCACTGGTGTTACTGGTGTGGAGTAACACCAGTGACAATTTGGAGAAAAACTACAATCTTTACAAAACAGCTGCCATGTGTCAGACATTGTATCTTCAGTCATATAGACCTGTTCGCCGTATACGTCAGACTCAGGGCTAGATCCACAAAGAATGGATTGCACGGAGCAAGTTGCACCCTTACTTAAAATTCATTATGAATTGAAAATGGGGCACCCTGATGTAAACAAGACCAACGTCTTTCTCTGGTCTGCATCCCCTTAACAATTGTGTGTATTGAGCCGTACTGTATTGTACCCATTCTGCAATCTGTTAATACAATTTTCATTCAATCAATCCAAAAGTATATATCCAAAAAATTGGTATGGCTTGAAAAACACCCCGGGTCCATAGCCTGAAGTCTTATGTAGTACATGTGTGAGGTTTGGTTCTTTCCCCACCACGGGCTTCTTAAAGTACTGTGATGATTGGTCCGCTCCCCACCCACTCGCTCCGTTCCTTTAAGGTACTTTGTTGATTTATTGCATTCCCTGCCTCGCTCCGTTCCTTTAAGGTACTGTGAGGATTCTGCGTTTGATTGGTCCGTGCCGAACACACACTTCTAAGTCAAGTATCAATTACCATCACGCACCTGATGTGTGTTCTAATCAGCGCCCCAAGAGGCTTTATAGACTCTGATTCCCCTAGTATCGATGTTGGATCGTTTTGAAACATTCCCTGCATTTGCCTGTTCCTTCCCGTCGCTGCTTTCCCTGTTCTGTTGCTTCCCAGGACTCTCGAGAATTATTCCATTTGGAGAACCTGCTTCCCCGTTACGAAGCGGCCGCCTCTTTTGATCTGCCCGCTTTGCGCGTTGCGCTCTGGTGAGTTTTTGTAAACAGTCTTTTGGATCTATCGTTTTTTGTGTGTTTGTAAAGCACCGAAGAGATCCTGTTTTTTGTTCATACTGTTCTCACCTTTTTGTCTGTTGGAATTACACGTTTGGATTACCTAATTGTTTTCACTCTGGACACTGCTCACTGTGTGTTTCACACCGAAGATCTGTCACTTGGATTATTTGTTTGGACAATTCACCTCACCAGTCACCTGTCAGTTTCAATTGTGCGCTGAGCTAACTCGGATTCTCTCTCTCCCTCTCCGCCTCCATCCGGAGTATATGCTGGGAGGATCTGCAGAGCGGCTCAGACGTCACGGACAAATTCCACAACATCACCTTCTGGGAGAAGCTGCAGAGCAGCAAACATTCCTCACATGCCTGTTTCCCAGTTTGTTCTGTTCACCACCTAATTCATTCTTGTTACTCAGTAAATAAACTCGCCCTTGAGTTTGGCTAACTCTGAAACAACTCTCTCTGTGCCGTTTGCGTTTGGGGTCGGTTTCAAACCATAACATTACGATCCAACCATGACGACCCCAGCCGACACAGAGAGAGTCAGCACAGCATTGGCAGTCCAGCTAGAGTCAACCAAGGAACACAGCCTACAGCTAGATGCGGCTGCGGCTGCTGTACAGGAACTTCGAGAGCAGGTCCTGCTTATTCAGGGGTCCCTGGGGGCTCTGGCTAGCCAGCAGTCTAGTATTCTCCTCCACTTACAAGCACTGAGTGAAACCATTAACACCTTGCTTGCAACCCCACTTCCTTCAGGAGCCTCACCCGCAGCATCACCCGCAGCCCTGGCAGGCCCCGCGCCTCCCGATCCCGCACCTCGGGAGCCCCGTCTCTCCGAACCACGGCTGTTCGACGGTAACTTCGAGGATTGTGCCACATTCATCATGCAATGTGAGTTGGTTTTTCGTCATCAACCCAGTCGTTTCACTTCAAGGGGAGCCCAAGTGGCCTACATGACTAACTTGCTCTCAGGCCGGGCAGCCCAGTGGGTCACTTCCTCCTGGGCAATGGAGGCAGACTTCTGTTTCTCCTACCCAGACTTCGTGGCTGAGCTCCGCAGGGTTTTCCACCATCCAGCCCGTGGTCTGGACCCTGGAGCCCGGTTGGGTACCTTCCGGCAGGGCAGCGGCGGGGTTACCGACTACGTGCTGGAGTTCAGACTGGCGGCTACGGAGAGCGGTTGGAACGACCAAGCACTTCGTCTTACCTTCATGAGGGGGCTCAACGACGCAGTCAGGGACCAGCTCGTGACCCGTGAGGAACCTGAGTCCCTCGAGGACCTGATCAGCCTCGCTATCCGCATCGACGGACGCCTCCGGGAGGGAAGGCGTGAGCGAGCACGACGGGGATCCCCAGACGTACCCCCCGAGGACCACGACCTCGAGGAGGTTTTCAGTACCCCAGACGTACCCCCCGAGTACCACGACCTCGAGGAGGTTTTCAGTGAGTCCAGGCCTCAGGTCTTTCCGCCTCACCGGCCTTTCGACTGTGCCATCGACCTCCGCTCAGGGGCTCCCTTTCCCGGCGGCCGCCTCTACGGTGCTGACCGTCCTGCCCCCTCCGTGACTGGTGGGTTTGTTCCCTCCCGAGCCGTGACCGAGGAGGAACCCATGCAGCTGGGACGCAACCGCCTTAGCCCGGCCGAACGGGAGTCCAGGCTCAGGTCCGGCCGTTGCCTCTACTGTGGCCGGTATGGACACCGTGTCTTCAATTGCCCTACCCGGCCAAGAAGACCAGGCTCGCCGGGACCCCGGGAGATCCTAGTGAGCCGTTTTTCCTGTTCCCCCACCCGTGCACCACCTAACCGTCTGGCGGACGTCACCCTAGCCTGGGCGGACCAGCGGGCGACGGTGGGTGCACTCATGGACTCTGGTGCTGATGGGAGTTTCATGGACGTTGGGTTTGCCACCCGGGCCAACATTCCACTTGAGGACCTCGAGAGGCCCTTGGAGGTCTTCGCGCTGGATCATCGCCGCCTGGCTGACGTCACTCAACGCACCTGTCCAGTCCTTCTCACCGTTGCTGGTAACCACGTTGAGAGGCTCCAGTTTTTCGTCACCAGCTCTCCTCTTGTCCCTGTGGTCCTGGGCAGGCCCTGGCTCGCGCTGCACAAGCCCCACATCGCCTGGTCCTCCGGTACCATCAAGGGGTGGAGCTCCTCCTGTCGTGCCCAGTGTCTTCAGGTGCCGTCCAGCCCCCTCGCCGGGTCCCAGTCCCCGTCTCCGGCCTCCCTCGCCGGTCCTCTGTCCCCGTGCCCGGCCTCCGCTGTCGGGCCCCAGTCCCCGTCTCCGGCCTCCCTCGCCGGTCCTCTGTCCCCGTGCCCGGCCTCCGCTGTCGGGCCCCAGTCCCCGTCTCCGGCCTCCCTCGCCGGTCCTCTGTCCCCGTGCCCGGCCTCCGCTGTCGGGTCCCAGTCCCCGTCTCCGGCCTCCCTCGCCGGTCCTCTGTCCCCGTGCCCGGCCTCCGCTGTCGGGCCCCAGTCCCCGTCTCCGGCCTCCCTCGCCGGTCCTCTGTCTTTGTCCCCCTCTCCAGTGCCCCTGATCGCCGGCTTCCTTCGGTCCCGTCCGGGCAGGCCGGGGCCGAGTGGGTCGCCGGGTGGCTCCCGTGGAGGGGGGAGTACTGTGAGGTTTGGTTCTTTCCCCACCACAGGCTTCTTAAAGTACTGTGATGATTGGTCCGCTCCCCACCCACTCGCTCCGTTCCTTTAAGGTACTTTGTTGATTTATTGCATTCCCTGCCTCGCTCCATTCCTTTAAGGTACTGTGAGGATTCTGCGTTTGATTGGTCCGTGCCGAACACACACTTCTAAGTCAAGTATCAATTACCATCACGCACCTGATGTGTGTTCTAATCAGCGCCCCAAGAGGCTTTATAGACTCTGATTCCCCTAGTATCGATGTTGGATCGTTTTGAAACATTCCCTGCATTTGCCTGTTCCTTTCCCTGTTCTGTTGCTTCCCAGGACTCTCGAGAAATATTCCGTTTGGAGAACCTGCTTCCCCGTTACGAAGCGGCCGCCTCTTTTGATCTGCCCGCTTTGCGCGTTGCGCTCTGGTGAGTTTTTGTAAACAGTCTTTTGGATCTATCGTTTTTTGTGTTTGTAAAGCACCGAAGAGATCCTGTTTTTTGTTCATACTGTTCTCACCGTTTTGTCTGTTGGAATTACACGTTTGGATTACCTAATTGTTTTCACTCTGGACACTGCTCACTGTGTGTTTCACACCGAAGATCTGTCACTTGGATTATTTGTTTGGACAATTCACCTTACCAGTCACCTGTCAGTTTCAATTGTGCGCTGAGCTAACTCGGATTCTCTCTCTCCCTCTCCGCCTCCATCCGGAGTATATGCTGGGAGGATCTGCAGAGCGGCTCAGACGTCACGGACAAATTCCACAACATCACCTTCTGGGAGAAGCTGCAGAGCAGCAAACATTCCTCACATGCCTGTTTCCCAGTTTGTTCTGTTCACCACCTAATTCATTCTTGTTACTCAGTAAATAAACACGCCCTTGAGTTTGGCTAACTCTGAAACAACTCTCTCTGTGCCGTTTGGGGTCGGTTTCAAACCATAACAACATGTCCAAATTTCATAAGAATCCGCTCAGAAATGAGTGATTAGGAGCGATAAAAAGAAAAGAAAAAGAAAAAGCTCTGCAGGTTTCAGTTTCCTCATTGACTCCAATGCATTCTGCGTTTTTTTCTCTTCCTGTTTTCGCTCATGACATTTCACCTAGATCCCTGATTCGCTCATCCCCATGTGGGGTATCATTGGAAAGCCACACTCATTGCTTACAAACCTGTCCAATAATTTTCGAGATCACCAAATTATTGACAGAGCTAGAGCCTCGGGAGTCGGCGGTGGTATTCGAACAAATTTAAAGTCTGCCGTGTACTTTGGCGCACGTGAATGAATGAATGAATGAGAACTTTATTTAACAGCTTGCAGAATGGGTACAGTACGGCTCAATACATACAATTGTTAAGGGGATGCAGACCTGAGAAAGACGTTTGTCTTGTTTCCATCAGGGTCCCCCATTTTCAATTCATATAGACATTTATGACATACACAACATACATGACATTTATGGCATAGGGACATATAGGTATTTAGTACTGATACATTTGTGACATAAACGGTATTCAAATATACAGTACTGTTACCCCTAGATCCTGACAGAGTATATACATATGATGGGGAGGGGACTGTACATTAGGAGGGGGTGGGTGGGTGGGAGAGAAATATACATACGGCGGGGAGGGAATATATACATGCGGTGGGGAGGAGACTGTCTATTAGGAGGTGGTGGGGGTTTTGGGCATTTACGGTGGCCAGTTTCGAATTGCAGCCTCCCGTAGGTGCTCTTTAAGAGCGGTTTTGAATGTGGGCAGGGATTCACATTCCTTTACAGCTTTGGGTAGGGCATTCCACATTGTTGTGGCATAATTGCGACAACGTCTCACATATCGGCATGTAACTTGAGAACCGCTAAACAGATTTTATCGCCTGACGGCACGAACACACCAAACGCGGGATGCGGGCGTGAGGTGGGCGAGCTATCATTGCTTCACTTTCGCTCCCATGTTAACTCATTGAGTGCCAAAAACTAGATATCTCGTTTCTGACAACCAACGCTTGAGCGCCAATAACGAGATATCTCGTTTTTCCTTCCTTTTTCCTTTTTTTCATTATTATTCTAAACACTCGCGCGTGCTTTTGTGAGTGTGCCTGGGACGAATCCCAACAGGTGGCAGTATTGCCTACCTTTTGAACTGTATGGGCCAGTTTAGTGTGGGGCCGCCCCAAAGCATTAGGGAGCGAGCAGCAGTGAACAAACTACAGCCAACTAACGTTCGACAATGGCGATCGCCTAGAGCGAACTATTGGATATTATGAAGAAGAAGACGAAACGGATGATATGGATGATGATTATGGATGATAAGGTGTGTTTTCACCAGACTATGTTGGACTCAGCACTTCTGGTAAATCATAAAAATACTATAGTCCGTGGTATAGTCTGGCCCGAGCACACAATAGTAGCCTGCAATGCAATGGCGAGCAAACTATTGGAGATGATGAAGAAGAAGACAACGGAGGAGGGCCACCTAACGTTATATGTATTGATCCTGTTCTGATCCAAGACACTTGGAGAGAGAGTGGAGTACCTGCTGACAAAGGTAACGTCTATTTTACATCTATTTTACCGAACCCCATCATAAAACATGCTTTTGTAATGATCGCAGCGTTGGAAAAATATAGAATATACGATGGGTCCGCAAACCGTGAAAATGGTCAATAACGCTGGCGCCAGGGAGTAAAGTTGGAAAAACAGCGTGGCGGTCAACGGGCTGTTCACACCGGCCGCTGGCGGGCGGGCAGCGAATTTTTCCGCTTTGGTTGGAATTTGAGGCGTGCGCCACGTGCATTTTCACAGAAATACACTCAATATCTGCATTATTACCACACATATAGATGTTGTTCAACCAGCTAATGTGTCTGTATCTTTCCCAATACAAATAAACCATACTATACTTTTTCAGGAGTACAGTCACACTGATTTCACCATTCTAAAATTCATTCTAACATTTTAATTAATGAGATAATAACGGGTTAAACATGCAAAATGGACAATTACAGAATAGAACACGAACTGGAAATCTTAAGAAAATCTTCAAACGGGGACTGACTTCGCTTAATATAGACTAGGCATTTACAGCTGTTCCAATGTAAATGTGCGCTAGTTTGTCCGCTCTGAAGTCGGACTCTGTGTGGATGGCCACGCGAGCTGTTCTCGCACGAAACCTGCGCGGGCCTCTGGTCTGTCCCCGGCGTTACACACAATTAAATTTTTAATTCTGGTTCAGACCTTCTAGCAATACTAGAATATAAACTTAATTTTGGTGTAAGAGCTCACCTAAACATTGTATGGCCCCACTAAGTGGGAACATTTAAATTAAATGGTATCTATTCTAATCTACTGTATATCAATTAGTTTAGCTGAATGATTTACCTACTAAATCCACATGGTGTCAGTCTTGTACATAGTATCTGTCACAGCAATATCTGGGGATGGAATTTAGGCCTCTTTTTATCTAGTTATTTTTCAGAATAAGAAAAACATCCTATTAAAATAATTATAATGGCAACACACGCACACGCACGCACACACGCACACACACGCACACACACGCACGCACACACACGCACACACACACACACACACACACACACACACACACACACACACACACACACACACACACACACACACACACACACACACACACACACACACACACACACACACACACACACACACACACACACACACACACACACACACACACACACACACACACACACACACACACACACACACACACACACACACACACACACACACACACACACACACACACACACACACACACACACACACACACACACACACACACACACACACACACACACACACACACACACACACACACACACACACACACACACACACACACACACACACACACACACACACACACACACACACACACACACACACACACACACACACACACACACACACACACACACACACACACACACACACACACACACACACACACACACACACACACACACACACACACACACACACACACACACACACACACACACACACACACACACACACACACACACACACACACACACACACACACACACACACACACACACACACACACACACACACACACACACACACACACACACACACACACACACACACACACACACACACACACACACACACACACACACACACACACACACACACACACACACACACACACACACACACACACACACACACACACACACACACACACACACACACACACACACACACACACACACACACACACACACACACACACACACACACACACACACACACACACACACACACACACACACACACACACACACACACACACACACACACACACACACACACACACACACACACACACACACACACACACACACACACACACACACACACACACACACACACACACACACACACACACACACACACACACACACACACACACACACACACACACACACACACACACACACACACACACACACACACACACACACACACACACACACACACACACACACACACACACACACACACACACACACACACACACACACACACACACACACACACACACACACACACACACACACACACACTACCACCACCACCGGAATGACTTAATTTGTATTCACTACTTGACCCCTTGCTCCTGTTCCTCTGTGGACTGACAGGTATAGACGCTGCTAGAATACATAATCTGAGTGGGGGTTTTTCAGCAAAAAACATCAAAGACATGTTTACGGGACATCAAAGACCAAAGAAAATTACTAAAATATGTCCTCTTTCTCTCTTCTGTTGTGTGTTTACTGTGTACAATGTCTGAGAGTGAAACTGTATAAACGTATTGTGTGTTTGCTGTGTATGTGTCTGAGAGAGATACTGTATAATCCTATTGTGCGTTTATTGTTTACAGTGTCTGAGAGAGATACTGTATAAATGTATTGTGTGTTTACTGTGTATGTGTCTGAGAGATACTGTATAATCCTATTGTGTGTTTACTGTGTACAGTGTCTGAGAGAGATACTGTATAAAAGTATTGTGTGTTTACTGTGTACGATATCTGAGAGAGATACTGTATAAACACATTGTGTGTTTACTGTGCACAGTGTCGAGAGATACTGTATAATCATATTGTGTGTTTACTGTGTAGTGTCTGAGAGAGATACTGTATAAACGTGTTACTATCACTGTCTCCGCTCTCTCTTGTCTCTCTGGGGAGCAGTGCATCCACCTCTCCTGCCACGCGCCCCACATCCCTCGAACAAAACCATGATTAATTCAACTTAAAAGGCCTTCGGTCTGGCACTTTTAGTGTGTGTGTGTGTGTGTGTGTGTTCAAGTTCAAGTTCAAGTTCTTTAATAGTTGTCATACAGAAGTACAGAATACTTTCATACAAAATGCTTCTTACTGTTACGCTCCAGAGACTGTGCTAGACAAGATAGTATCAAATAACATAATAACATAATATAGCATGAATTTAGAAGAAGAAAATGAGGTCACAGTGTTCGGTATAGACATATGTACAATGTTCTGAGTTACCATATAATATACAATACACAATACTATGCAGTGTACTAATGTACAGTACTATCTAGTGCAAAGCAGAAATGGGATGAGGTACAATTTTAGGTACAATTTACAGTAAGGTGTACGAGTTGTAGTGCAATCCTTCATCCATAAATATAAAGTGTGGGGAGTGGGTGCTACAGTGTGTTTGTTTAAAGTGGGTGTGTGCTATAAGTGTGTGGAGTGGGTGCTACAGTGTGTTTGTTTAAAGTGAGTGTGTGCGTGTGGATGTGTGTGCTATGTGCGTTTGGTGGTTGTTGTTGTGTAGTGTTCATTCATTGTTCGTTTAGCAGCCTGATGGCCTGGGGATAGAAGCTTCTTCTGAGTCTTTCTGTGCTCGCCTTGAGACTCCTGTATCGCTTGCCTGACCGCAGCAGTTCAAAGAGGCAGTTGTTCGGGTGACTGGAGTCTTTAATGATTCTCTTAGCCTTGCCCTTGCAACGCTTGTAGTAAATGTTCTGGAGGGTGGGGAGCCCCCCTCCAATTGTGCGTTCGGCTGAACGTGTCACTCTTTGTAGTCTGCTTTGGTCTTGTGCAGTGCTATTCCCAAACCAGGAGGTGATGTTGCCGGTCAAGATGCTCTCTATTGTACATGAGTAGAAGTTCTTAAGGATCTTCTGGCTGACTTGGAACTTCCTTAGGCGCCTGAGGAAGTAGAGGCGTTGTCGTGCCTTCTTCACAACACTGTTAATGTGTGTGGTCCATGTCAAGTCCTCGGATATGTAGGCTCCGAGGTACTTAAAGCTGTTGACTCTCTCAACCGGTGCCCCGTCGATGCTGAGGGGGCTGTAGTCCTTGACCCCCGACCTCCTGAAGTCCACAATCATCTCCTTTGTTTTGCTGACGTTCAGGGAGAGGCTGTTTTCCTGGCACCATCCCGCCAGGACCTTGACCTCTTCCAGGTAGGCCCTCTCGTCGTTGGCAGAGATCAGGCCCACCACCACTGTGTCGTCAGCAAATTTGACGATTGTATTGCTACTCCGCTGAGCCACACAGTCGTGTGTGTACAGGGAGTAGAGGAGGGGACTCAGAACACAGCCCTGGGGGGCCCCTATGTTGAGGGTGATGGATGAGGAGGTGCAGTTGCCTGCTCTCACCACCTGGGGTCTGCCAGTCAGGAAGTCCAAGACCCACTGGCAGAGGTCATAGCCCAAGCCCAGGTCCCTGAGCTTGGCTATGAGTATGGAGGGGACTATGGTATTGAATGCCGAGCTGTAGTCGATGAATAGCATTCTCACATAGTTCCCCTGCCTCTTGTCCAGGTGTGATGCTGCTGTGTGCAGCACATGGGATATGGCGTCCTCCGTGGACCTGTTGGGGCGGTATGCAAATTGCAGGGGGTCCATGTTGATGGGGAGGGAGGAGCAGATGTAGCCCTTTACTAGCTTCTCAAAGCACTTCATGGCTATGGAGGTGAGAGCTACAGGGCGGTAGTCGTTGAGGCAAGCAGGCTTGGATTTTTTGGGTACAGGGATAATAGTGGACTTCTTCAGGCAGGTGGGGATGACAGCCTGTTCTAAGGACAGGTTAAATATGTCAGTGAATACTGTGTGTGTGTGTGTGTGTGTGTGTGTGTGTGTGTGTGTGTGTGTGTGTGTGTGTGTGTGTGTGTGTGTGTGTGTGTGTGTGTGTGTGTGTGTGTGTGTGTGTGTGTGTGTGTGTGTGTGTGTGTGTGTGTGTGTGTGTGTGTGTGTGTGTGTGTGTGTGTGTGTGTGTGTGTGTGTGTGTGTGTGTGTGTGTGTGTGTGTGTGTGTGTGTGTGTGTGTGTGTGTGTGTGTGTGTGTGTGTGTGTGTGTGTGTGTGTGTGTGTGTGTGTGTGTGTGTGTGTGTGTGTGTGTGTGTGTGTGTGTGTGTGTGTGTGTGTGTGTGTGTGTGTGTGTGTGTGTGTGTGTGTGTGTGTGTGTGTGTGTGTGTGTGTGTGTGTGTGTGTGTGTGTGTGTGTGTGTGTGTGTGTGTGTGTGTGTGTGTGTGTGTGTGTGTGTGTGTGTGTGTGTGTGTGTGTGTGTGTGTGTGTGTGTGTGTGTGTGTGTGTGTGTGTGTGTGTGTGTGTGTGTGTGTGTGTGTGTGTGTGTGTGTGTGTGTGTGTGTGTGTGTGTGTGTGTGTGTGTGTGTGTGTGTGTGTGTGTGTGTGTGTGTGTGTGTGTGTGTGTGTGTGTGTGTGTGTGTGTGTGTGTGTGTGTGTGTGTGTGTGTGTGTGTGTGTGTGTGTGTGTGTGTGTGTGTGTGTGTGTGTGTGTGTGTGTGTGTGTGTGTGTGTGTGTGTGTGTGTGTGTGTGTGTGTGTGTGTGTGTGTGTGTGTGTGTGTGTGTGTGTGTGTGTGTGTGTGTGTGTGTGTGTGTGTGTGTGTGTGTGTGTGTGTGTGTGTGTGTGTGTGTGTGTGTGTGTGTGTGTGTGTGTGTGTGTGTGTGTGTGTGTGTGTGTGTGTGTGTGTGTGTGTGTGTGTGCATGCCTGTGCGACTGGTTGAAAACAAGGTGTGAGCCAATGCTTATGTGTGTGTGTGCTTACATGCATGCCTGTGTGTATGTGTGTGCCGCGCATGTATGTGCGTGTGAGAGAGAGAGAATGTGTGTTCATGCATGCCTGTGTGTTCATGTGACTGGTTGAAAACGAGGTGTGACTGTGAGCCCATGCTTACGTGTGTGTGTGTGTGTGTGTATGTGTGTGTGTGTGTGTGTGCATGTGCGCGCATGTGTAGCTGGAATAGAGCTTATGGCAGGGTTTCACAAGCCCAAGAGAAAGCAGCCAAGGTTAAGAAGACACACTGTCCTCACTGACTGCTGCTGATGGACACACTGTCCTCACTGACTGCTGATGGACACACTGTCCTCACTGACTGCTGATGGACACACTGTCCTCACTGACTGCTGATGGACACACTGTCCTCACTGACTGCTGATGGACACACTGTCCTCACTGACTGCTGATGGACACACTGTCCTCACTGACTGCTGATGGACACACTGTCCTCACTGACTGCTGATGGACACACTGTCCTCACTGACTGCTGATGGACACACTGTCCTCACTGACTGCTGATGGACACACTGTCCTCACTAGCTGCTGCTGATGGACACACTGTCCTCACTGACTGCTGATGGACACACTGTCCTCACTAGCTGCTGCTGATGGACACACTGTCCTCACTAGCTGCTGCTGATGGACACACTGTCCTCACTAAACATCACTCAGCAGAACTCTCTCTGGACCGATGGGAACCTGGTAGTCTTTATGAAGGTCCCCGTGACCAAGACGTCTGTCACAACCTCAGTCAGGCTTTAACCCTTTCACTACCACACTACAGAAGGTTAACCTTTCACTACCACACTACTAGATGGTTAACCGTCTGTCGTGTGGTAGTGAAAGGGTTAACCTTCTGTAGTGTGGTAGTGAAAGGGTTAACACTTTTTCGTGTGACAGTGAAAGGGTTAACCTGTATTGTCGCAGTGAAAGGGTTAACCATTTGGTAGGGGAAGGGGTTAATATGTTTTTTGTTTTCTGATATTAACTCTCCTGTCATTTCAGACCTGGACACTCCCTCCTGCATCACCTGCCGATCACATACACCTGTTTGTTTCCCTTGCTCCCTGCCAGATTGTCTAGTGTCTTACCTAGCTATCCAGCGTTCTTCTATTTGAGTCATCCGTTTCTGCTTTGACCCTCCCTGTTGGATTTTGTATTTCGACTTCTCCTCCGGCCTGCTCCCTTATTGGATTTGTTTGCCACATGGACTGATATTCTGGTATTGACCTCTGCTTACCCATTAAACTGTTTCTGCCTGCCACATCTGAACTGTCACAGTGTCGTTGCTGTTGGGTTCTTGTTTGGCATACTGTGGGCCGTTTTTTTAGCCACAATAAAGTTTGCTTTGTGACGAATAAGAGTCACGCTTCATTCCTCATGGATGGATTGTAGTAAACACTGTTAAAGTTAGAGGTTATATATGATTGCAAGTAACTGAGTAAGTAACTGACCTAACTGTCTAACTGTATATAACTGATTCCACAAGAGGGCGCTATAGGCGGAGCCGTTAATGCTGCCACCAGGTAGAGGGTATTTAAGGAGATGTCGACTCCCCCTCTGTCTCTTCCACCTTCACTCTCAGAGGAGAAGGATGTATCATGTACTCAGTGGCGGCTCGCCACTAGGGGCGCTAGGGCGCCGACCCCCCTGGTGAACCCTGGTTAAAATAGAGAAGAACAAGACATTTAATTTTTTTGTTTTTTGTTTTATAGCCCTATAAATAATATAAACATGTTTAAAATGAATAATATTTACTCATTTTAAGTATGTTTGTGTTTCCAATGCACAATATAACGTTAATATATAAAAAAAAAAAAAATCGTTTTCCTGAACAGGAAGTGACTCACTGAGCATAGCCGCATTTCTCCCCGGGCTAGACGCAATAACGCTCTGAGTGCGTCATCGCTGTATCCGTCGCAGCCAATCAGTGCGTAACGCGCTGTGCGTTGAAATATGATGTATTATGTTGGAAACCGGGCGCGATTTGAAGCGGTCTAGGCAAACATCCATAGCAGCGTCAAGAATTTCCGTAGCCGCATTTCGCGGAGACGCTCTCTGATTGGCCGACGTCAGTTTTTTCCCGTAGCCGCATTTCGCGGAGACGCTCTCTGATTGGCCGACGCCACTTTCTATGTTCCAATTCTAGATTTCTAGGTTGATAGTTGTGTGTTGTTGTGATATGCAGCTATTTGTCTTAGAGCGTGACGGCAAGTTCTTTCGACGGTTAAGCTTAGGCACTCTTTCAAAGTTGGTTAAGGTTAGAGTTTGTCTTAGAGCAGGGCGATAGAACGCCAGGTAGTTTGCAGGCTGTTAGATGCGGAAATGGGCAAAGAAATCAAGTACTTGTGCTTGTGTTGTGTGGTGCTAACACTAACAGCTAACACTTGGCTAACAAGCTATATGGCGGATGCAGTCTGGACAGTGGACAGTGGTCTGGATATACATCAACAGTGGATTATACACTTTATCAAGCCCTCCTGCCCTGGACGTTTCAACTAAACAGTAAGTCTCTCTCGCTCTCTCTCTCGCTCTCGCTACACAGCTGTCTCCGAGAAATGCGGCTACGGAAATTATTGACTGTGCTTGCTGAGACGATAATAGGCTAGCGATGCAAAACGCGCTGCTGTGTTGTGAACTATAACATTAATTTAGCTGCTGCTGATGCATAATGAATGAATGGTGAGTTGTTTAAAATGATATACATGTGTTAATTATTTTATTGGATTGATCCGAGAGACAGAGAGAGATTGCTCCAGAGCATCTCAGAGCATTACATTTTCAACTCGACCTAACGTGAACCCCCGGCTGCGACCCACCAGGCTGCGATAGTAGGAGCTGCTACTGATGTACTGCTGTGGAGCATGTGAAATAAACCACGCCGTTTATGGCTAAAGATAGAAACCATGCCTCATGAACATATTATTGTCGCCCCATAGCAGACTCTGTCAACAGGTTATGGGCCCAGATCACGCAGGGGCGAAATAATAAAAGGTAGCAAGTTTAGCTGAAGTATAGGCTAGGTTAGCACCAGGAGCACTGCATGGCTAGACGCTAGGCCAACAAGAGCTAATGCTACGCCTACCATCAACAAGAGGATGGCGACAAAAGGAAAGAGCAAATGGCCCTCGTTCAACGGAAGAGCCGAGGACTATGAGCTCTGGGAAGAGCGCATGTTGTGCTGCATCATGCACGGTGTGGGACTGAAGACGACGATCTTGACGGCCCCCACGGGAGAAGTAACGGCGGAAGCGCAAGCCCTGGACGACAAGCATAATGCAGATGCATACTGTGAGTTAGCACCACTGCTTGACGACACAAGCTTGGGGCTGATATTCCGCGACACTAAGGACAAAGGCAGAGAAAGCCTGGAAGTGTTGAGAGAACATTATATTGAGCAAGGAAGACCCAGAGTCGTGTCCCTCTACATAACACTAACAGCACTGAAGAAGGGGCACACCGAGACTGTGACCGAATACGTCATCAGAGCTGAGCAGATCATTACGGCGTTGAAGAGTGCAGGAGAAGCACCAAGCGATGGGCTAATGATGGCGATGGTGATGAGGGGACTACCGGAGCTGTACGAACCGTTCACACTCCTGGTAACACACGGTTCAGCGGACATGACGCTGGGAAAGTTCAAGGCCAAGTTACGAAATTTCGAGGCCAGGGTAGATATCCACGGGGCACACAGACAGAGTGTGCATGAAGAAACGCGACCAGAGCGCGCGGTATGCGCATGGACAAGATGGCGGCAGTGGACAAGATGGCCGGCGACGGTGGACGTGAGACGAATTGAGACGACGCCCGGAGAGTAGCAGGACAAGAAGACTTCATCTTTGGGGCGCAGACAGCGTATGTCACCAGGCCAACGCAGCTGCAGTAGGCCCAAAGGAAGGGACTGATCGTGGACACAGGTGCGTCGTCCCACGTCATCAACGACAGGAGTCGGTTCAAGAACTTTGACAACACTTTCGACCCGGAGAGACACAGCATGGAGCTGGCAGACGGGAAGCGCACCTACGGGTTGGCGCAAGAGAGAGGAGACGCACAGGTATGAACGCTTTCTACGTACCCTCGTTCCCACAATAACTATTCTCTGTAATAGCTGCTACTGCGAACGGTGCCAAAGTATTCTTCAATGAAGGTAAAACATTTCTTGTAGAGCCTGACGGTACACGATTTAACATAAAGGTGTACAAGAGAATGTATTATCTACAAACAGAGTGTAATGACAACGACAAGTGTAATAATAATAATGATATGTGTAACGTGACTGTCAGTCACGATATTCAGCCATGGCATGAGATTATGGGTCATTGTAATTACGAGGATTTACTGAAACTGCAAGCAGTGACAGAAGGCATGCACATTGAAGGTGAAAAGTGTAGACCTGACAGAGAATATGTAGTGTGCATAAAGGGGAAGTTTACTCAATCGGGAAACAGAAATCCCACAGAAAAAGTAAAGGTACCACTTGCGCTAGTTAAGACAGATCTAGCCGGTCCAGTAAGCAACGAGTCCATAGGAGGCTTTAGATATGTACAGTCTTTTACAGATGTGTGTACAGGGGCAGTGTTTGTTTACTTTCTCAAAGCAAAGGGTGACACACTACAGGCCACAGAGAAATTCCTGGCAGACGTAGCCCCTTATGGTAACATAAGATGCTTGAGGTCCGACAACGGAACCGAGTTCACAAATAGAGAGTTCCAATCACTGTTGAGAAGGAACAAGATAAGACACGAGACGTCATGTCCATACTCCCCACACCAGAACGGAGTGGCAGAGAGGGAATGACGCACTCTTTTCGAAATGGCTAGGTGTAAGCTAGTAGATAGTAACTTACCTAAGAGTCTATGGCATTATGCGGTGCAAGAAGCCGTTTACACCAGAAACAGGTGCTTTAATAAGCACACGGGCACCACCCCATATACAGCACTGACAGGAAAGAAGTGTAATCTAGCTAGAATGCACCGATTTGGATCAGTGTGTTATGCTTACCAGCAGGACAGAGAAAAGCTCGAGTTCAGATGTGAAAAAGGACTCTTTGTAGGGCACGACAAAGGAAGCCCCGCTTTCCTAGTTTATTATCCCGGTAAAGGGAGAGTGCAGAAACACAGGCTAGTCAAGTTTGTCACAAAGACAACATGTGAGAACGAGACACAGACAGAGGAGCCAGAGCTGGACTCCAGAGTAAGGTGTGAAGAAACAGAGACACCTCAGCCTAGTGTACTTAGCACGGTCGTACAGACAGACAGTCAGCAACCCCCAGAGGACGATGACGAGGAGCACCCGAGGGTGACGTCACGTGCCCCAAGCAGTGGGAGTTATCCCTCAAGGGAACACAAACCCCCAAAGTATCTGACAGATTATGCCTGGAGAGAAAGTGACGAGGATGACAGTACACTTACCAGCATTGATTACTGCTACAGAGTAGTCAGTGGAGTACCTCAGACCTTTAAAGAGGCCATAGTGTCCCCTGAATCAAGTAAATGGGAGAGAGCAATGGATGAGGAGATGAGGTCCCTAGAGGACAACCACACCTTTACTCTAACCAAGTTACCAGAGGGCAGACACACAGTGGGAGGGAAATGGGTGTACTCAATCAAGGAGGGTATTGAAGGCCACGACAAGTACAAAGCCAGGTTTGTAGCTAAATGTTTAAATACTGAAGGAGGGTACTCCATGTTTAAATACGGAAGGAGGGTGGCTACATGCTTAAATGCAGAAGGAGGATACTCCAGGTTTAAATACAGAAGGAGTGGATTCCATGTTTAAATACAGAGGTGGATTATATGTTTAAATACAGAAGTGGATGATTTACCAGATTCAAAATGCTTTAATTGAGACATTTTCTAGGCATGGACTTTGAACAGTCTGCCAATTGTGTAAAAATATCCCAGAAGAGATATGTGGAAAAGATCCTGAAACGTTTTGACATGCAAGAATGTAGAACAAGGGAAACACCATGTGATCAAAAACTAGACTACCAAGAGGATGCTCAGAGATTGACTGAAGCTGTAGGTAGCCTCATTTATGTACTCGCCCTGACTTATGTTTTGTAGTGAGTAAATTGTCACAGCATTTTGCTGATCCCACAGAGGAGCACTGGATTACAGCAAAACACATTTTTCGTTATCTCAAAGGTACAGCAGATAAACAGCTTTGTTTCAGAAAGAGCAGCGAAGGCTTAGGGCTTAAAGCCTACAGTGATGCAGACTGGGCAGCAGACACCACAGACAGAAGAAGTACCACAGGGTATTGTGTGAGTTTGAGCACAAACAGCTCACTGGTTTTGTGGAAAACAAAGAAGCAGCCCACAGTGGCACTATCAACTTGTGAAGCCGAATACATGGCTCTAGCTATGACAATACAGGAATGTATTTATCTAGAACAACTGCTTGAAGGAATGGATACCTATGTGTATAAGAAGACTGTTGTTTTACCCTTCCGGTTTTAGCACAATATGTAGTGCACGCATTTTGCAATTGCTCCGCTCCCACCAACGCTAATTTCGTTTAAAAACATTATTTGGACAGTAAAGAAAGAGAATAGACCACATCGTATGTATTGATAAGACCCTCTACTAACCATATCAAAAGACAAAATGGTTAAAGGTAGAAGGACGGTAGGGAAACAAACTACGGTAACTTCAGCGGCGCAGGACGTAATAAAACTAAGAAGACGCGTCCTAACCGACGCTGGTTCTGAGCCGACGGCCACAAGCTCCGAAGAGGAGAATGAAGAGGAAAATTTACCGGGACCATCGATTACGGTCCCCGAAAGAGAGTTAATAGATACCAACATAACAGAAGGGACAGAATCAAGCTCCGTGAAAGAGAGAGCAGCCAAATATCTGGATAAAAGAATACCAATAGCAAAAGATTCCACCGTCACCGTCACTGCATCTATGCCGCCAATTGAAGCAAGCAGTACTACCACTCCACCCGATTTCAACACACTGACTAACCTGATGGTAGAACAGTCTAACCTGATGAAAGAACAGATTACACACATCAAGGCGCTCGAGGCAAACGTCGATGCTAAATTCGATCGCATCGATGCTAAATTCGATCGCATCGATGAGAAATTAGAAGAAGTCAAGAAAGCGATCGATGCACAGTCAAAGCGAATCACGTCAGTGGAGAATACGGTGACAGAAATTACACAGGCAGTCAAGGCGAACGAAGGTGGCATGACAGAGATGGAAAAAGAAATAGAAAGTGTGAAAGAAGAATACCGGAGAGAAATACAAGTGCTTAAAAACGAAGCGACGGAGAGGCTACTAGAATCCCAACGCTACCACAGGCGGAATAACATCCGCATTGTGGGGCTTGATGAAACAGTAAACTGCGAAGATGCCAACTTTCCAACAGTGCTATCAACGATTTTGGGTAACAACGTTCCAAACACAGTGCCAGAAGTGGACCATGTTTACAGAATCGGTTCTCGGGGGAATAGAAGCATCGGGCCAAGAGTCATCATTGTCACTCTGCGGAAGACTACAACAAGGGATGACATCATCAAATTTGCTCGCATCCAACGTGGGAATCTGAATTATGGTGATAAACCAATATTTATCTACGAAGATTTGAGCAAAGAAGCCATCATTCGACGTCTACCATACAAGGAGGTGATGCAAAAGCTGTTCAAATCTGGTCACAAGCCAAGGTTATCATACCCGGCGCTGTTATCATTCGTGGGCAGTGACGGCCTCAGGTCTGGTGTATACACACCTAAAGAAGCTGAGGATTTTCTGAAGCGAAATGGAGCTAATAACCCAAGGCAGGACGACAATGCCGGAAACAGATAAGCCTCTTTCTCAATGTATACCAGTGTTAGAATGACTTTATTGTGTTCATCAAGGTAGAAGACGATATGCAAGCCGTCTATAACAATGTGTACTGTGTATAATACGATTCGTAATACATTATAATTTCAGACTCTGGTCTCTGGGGAGACAAATACATATCATTGCAAAAAGATCTATCTGGAATATTCTGGGTTTATCGCTCAAATGCCCTGGGTCTCTTGGATCATTCTGGAACATAAAAATAGTCTATTGCACTAGTATACTCTACAACCTTCTAGAATATAAGGCACCATGACAACGAAGGCCTACAACTCTAACAATAAACATCCGGTGTGTATACACATAGAGATAATCAATTGAATGAAGTTCAATCTGTCCTTAATAATACTTTAAAAATTAACCACACCTAAACGTATGAACACTACAAGGTTATTCTAACAATTTAAGTAATCACTCCATTGATGGTGACTGGCACATTGAAGCTCTAAAAGGCTCTGCTTATCTATCTTATCTAACCTGTTAATTCGGTTCTAGTGGCTTCTCCACGTTGATAATTATTCTATCTCTCATTCCTTATCTATATCTTTCCTTTAATTTTTATTTTATTTAATTTTTTCTTCTCATTACTCTATTTTTTATATATATTTTACCTTACATTGTTCTTTTCCACTGTTCTTCACATTAAGGTGTCAATATTGCTCTACAATCTTTTCCTTTTTTCCTTTTTTCCCACACGTTAGTGGAGGGTTCAAATGAATATGTCGATGAAAGTTTGTTCTCTTTTTTTATTTTTTATTTTTTGTCATTTATCACAATACTTCATTACAGTAAGGGAAGGTGCAAGACCAAAAGCGACATTCTATTGCAATAGAATGGAAATGTTAGATCCTATGGCAATTAGCATAGGAAGATTAAGATTACAATGCTCATTTTGGGCAATCCGGCAGACTATGGGAGAAAGTCAATCGCGGAGGATGTGTTTTTGGAACACAGGCCTGTACGACTTTCTGGGTGAGGGGAAAATAGGGGATTTTTATTTGTATATATATATGTTTTTAAGCTCAGCTCTCAACGGGACCTCACTAATTGGATGTACATCTATTGTAGCTTCGCACTCCAGAAGCATTACCAAAAACTACACAAAAACATGCATAGATTATGGCTAGTTTGAATATAATGGTATGGAACACCGGTGGGATAAACAAACAACACAAACGCAAAAGCGTGCTCACACTGATGAAAAAAGAACATGTGGACGTGGCTCTATTAAGCGAAACGCACATTTTAGAGGAAGACATAAATACGTTAGCGGATAACATATACCATAATATTAGTCACTCATCTTTTGTTACGAGAACTAGAGGGGTAGCCATAGTCGTCAGACGCAAATTAAATATAGAATTGAAAGGGGTATGGTCGGATGCTGAGGGGCGCATAACTATAGCTAGGATTATACACAATAACAGGAAAATTGCGTTGGCAGCGGTATATGCCCCAAATTTGTACGAAGTGGGTTTCTTTACTTCACTAACCGGAGAAATGTTAAACCATCCCGAGTACTCATATATAATAGGTGCGGATTTTAATGCCATTTGGAACCCAAGGATGGACAAAACTTACCTTACCTTTTCCAGCGAACAAAAAAATTCATCTAAAGCATTGAAAGATTGGTCAAAATCAACAGGGGTAATTGATTTATGGCGTTCACTTAATCCCATGACCCGCAAGTACTCCTGTCGTTCGGCGAGACACAACACACTATCCAGAATTGATTACGTCTTTGCATCCCCGAGAATATTTGATAAATATGAAGTGGAAATGACACCCAATGCGTTATCAGATCACTGCTACTTAATCCTGAAAGCAACATTTGGTACAGGTACACTATCTTCCCGGGCCCCAAGATGGCGTTTTAATTCTATGCTGCTTAACAACAAGGAATTCATTACACAAATTAAAGAAGCTCTCACAATATTCCTACGGGATAATGCAAACTCGGTGCAAGATCCCAGAATATTATGGATGTCGGTAAAGAGTATGATCAAGGATTTCACGGATAGATTTTCCTCCATATTGCGCAAAAATCAAAGCACAAAACTGTCTGAAATGGAAACTCTTTACTCAACTCTTTTTAATTCTTTAAAATACAACAACTCTACTAGACTAGAAAACCAAGTTAACATTCTAAAGACAGAGATCAAAGCAATATACAGACAAAAATCGGAACTGCAAATACGCAGCACAAGACAACAGCAGTACTTCCAAGGATCTAAACCTAGTCACCTATTAGCCATGCGACTAAGAGTTAATGCAAAATTTGCAGATATAACTGCCATTAGGAAACAACAAGCTCTAGTAACAGAACCCGAAATAATAAACGATACATTCAAAGAATTCTACTCCGATTTGTATAATTCAGAGACGACCTTTGATCAAGACAAATTAGACACATATCTTAATCAAATTACTCTCCCTAAACTTTCGGAGGACGACGCTAAACAGTTAGAAGCACCGATCACATTAGAAGAACTCAAAAAGGCCATATCCGGAATGAAAAACGGCAAGGCTCCCGGAATTGACGGTATCCCATCAGAAATGTACATTTCTTGCTGGGACATATTTGGACCCCTATTACTAAATATGATCTTATACTCAGTCAAAGAGGGAAGCTTCCATAAACACCAAAATATCGCACTCATTTCAGTTCTTCACAAAAAAGACAAAGACCCCACTGAGTGCGGTAGTTACCGACCTTTAAGCCTCCTCGGAACCGATGTCAAACTGTACTCTAAGATATTAGCCATCAGATTGCAAAAGCATATGACGTCTTTAGTTCACCCGGACCAAACAGGCTTCATAAAAGGTCGCCTGATCAATGATAACATAAGGCGAATACTGCACGTACTAGACGCAGACAAAGAGGACACCACACCTAAGGCGATGCTATCCCTGGATGCTATGAAAGCATTTGACAGGTTGGAATGGTCGTTTCTATGGGCAGTATTAGAAAGGATGGGGTTAGGAAAAGGATTCATTGATATGATTAAAGTACTATACAAGGACCCATCGGCCAGGATTACAACAGGCACATTCATCTCCGATATCTTTCCGGTATCACGCTCAGCCAGACAGGGTTGCCCTCTTAGTCCCGGACTATTCGATCTATCATTAGAACCTTTAGCACAATTTATAAGACAATCCCAACACATAGAACCAATAGTAATCAAGGGCACACAACATAAAATTAGTTTATATGCGGACGACGTAATATTGTTCATGCAAAACCCCAACAACACATTGCCGCATATACTCAAGTTGATAGAGAACTTTGGTGATTTATCGGGATTTAAAATAAATTGGCCTAAGTCGGCTTTTCTTCCTCTTAACATCAGTGCAAAAAAAGACACAACCCTCCCAGGTGCGATACCCATGGTCAAACATTTTAGATGCTTGGGAGTGGAAATATTTCCCACCATAAGACAAACGGTGAAGCACAATTACACAAAAATACAGAACAAAATCAAAGACGACCTGGACAGGTGGGCAAAACTTAAAAACTCAGTACAGGCAAGGGTATCAATAGTTAAGATGGATGTATTACCAAGAATCAATTTCTTCAGCTCAATGCTTCCGTTACCTCCTCCAGAGGGCTACTGGAAAAGATTACAAACCTCCACATACAAATTTATTTGGAATAACAAACCACCTCGCATAAAAAGATCCACCGCACAGAGAAATAAAGCAGACGGTGGCATGGCAGTTCCAGATTTTTTACAATATTTTAAGGCCTTCACATTAAGACCACTGAAGATATGGTTTGACCCCCAGGCTTTGGTATCTTGGAGAGATTTAGAAGAAAACATAGTAGCCCCACAGAGACTAAAAGACATAGCACACACTAAACTTTCAATCAAGCATTGTGAGCGAGAATTTGGCCCAATAATTACCCATGCAATCAGAACATGGCGGGAAACACAAAAGAAATATCCTAACCCTCAAGAATGGCATAATCACACTCCCATATTCAATAACAATGCACTCTTAATGCGAAAACGCCCTATAAGATTCCCTATATGGGAAGAGCAAGGCATACACTCATTAGGGGATATTTTTAATAACAAGGGCCTCTGTAGTTATGTCGAAATATGCACAAAGTTTAACCTCACCGAGTCCACATGGCTTTTTTACATACAGTTACGACTTTGTCTGAGGTCTCACGGTGTTCCATTACTCATACCAATTGAACACCACAGATACCACACATTTTTCTATGAAAGAGAAACATTGGGAGGTTTTGTATCAGGTTTTTATTATCAATTACTAACGTCCTCGTATGAAACCCTTCAACTAGACACTGTCTGGAGGAGGGATATACCAGACCTGGAAAATGACTTTGATTGGCAAGGAGCCTGGGCAAATGTCCAACTTACATCAAGGAACCCGGATCATCAACAAATCAATCTGAACTATATTCACAGGACATACTTGACTCCTATAAGACTGTGCAAAATGGGGCTTAAACAAGACTCCAAATGCTCCCAATGTACAAATGGGGACGAAGGAACATTTATGCACATGTATTGGGACTGCCCACCAGTTAAGGCATTCTGGAAAGATGTGTCCCAACAATTATCAATACTCGTATCTTGGAATATACCTGTACACCCCTCGGTATTACTATTGAATGATGTTTTTGAGTTTGCAGTGAATCCACAACTAAAGAGATTGGTTTTATCGGGTATCACAGTAGCTAAAAAACTGATCGCATCACGTTGGTTTCAACCGGAAAAAATGTGCCGAAAAGTGTGGTTTCTTACATATCTCGATGTGATATATCAAGAAATATCTACAGCAAGAATTCTGGCTCTCAATGAATCCAAAATGTCAATGTGGTTAGAAGTGGTGGAGAGAATAAAAGCTAGCTTATAATGGTAGTGTCTGGTTAGGAGTGAGGGATAATGGAGGTACTATCCAAGAGGGGGTCCGGGAGGGGGGGGTTCGAGCTGGAGCATATGTGTGTAGGGTTTTAGAAAATAGGTATTAGGGGTATATTATATACTAACATTTATATAATTGTAATTTCGCTGGATATACACTGTATACGGTTAAAATGTTATTATAGACTAATTTTGTTTTATCTTGTTTCTGTACTTGCATATATTTTAACCACCTTTACTGAAAGTTTCATTATGCATTGTGTGTTGAGTACTGACTTTTAATAATTTTTGTTTTGCAATAATAAAAAAAAAAGAAAAAAAAAAAAGAAAAAAAAAAGAAGACTGTTGTTTATGAGGACAACCAGGGAACCATTGCGATTGCTAGAAACCCTGTGTGCCGACAGAGATGTAAACATGTCGATATAAAATATCATTTCATCAGATCTGTCATCAGAGAAGAAAGAATGACACTGATTTATTGTCCAACAGACGACATGGTAGCAGACACTATGATGAAACCTGTTTCCAAACTGAAATTGAGAAGATTTGCAGAGGTCATGTTTGGTGTGTAAATATTGACTGTTATGTAGTATTGACTGCCATATTCTTTTGATGCTCTGAACTGTATTATTTTCTTTGTAAAATTGTTTTTGAAGAAGTTGTACAGTGTACTAGACAACCATAAGTGGGAGTGTTAAAGTTAGAGGTTATATATGATTGCAAGTAACTGAGTAAGTAACTGTGTAACTGCCTAACTGTCTAACTGTATATAACTGATTCCACAAGAGGGCGCTATAGGCAGAGCCGTTAATGCTGCCGCCAGGTAGAGGGTATTTAAGGAGATGTCGACTCCCCCCCTTCTCTTCCACCTTCACTCTCAGAGGAGAAGGATGTATCATGTACATTTACATTTACATTTACATTTAGTCATTTAGCTGACGCTTTTATCCAAAGCGACTTACAAGTTCTGTACGACAAGACAGCAAGAAGGGTACAACTCTATCAGCTGAGTAACAATGTTCATCAAGTGTTGCGTGTTACAGTGTAGGTTAGTTTATTAGGACAAGTGCATGACAGTAAGGTTAGTCAGGGTTAGATTATTTTTTTTCTTTTTTTTTTAATCATTTCAGATAATGGTTGAAGAAGTGAGTCTTTAGTCGACGGCGAAAGATTGGACGGGATTCGGCTGTCCTAACTGGGATGGGTAGTTCATTCCACCATTGTGGGGCAAGGACTGAGAATAGGCAGCTTCTCTTTGATGACCCTCCGGGAGCTTGGATAGGAGTAGGTCTGAGGCGGCCAGAAGATGCAGAGCGTAGGGGTCTTGAGGGTGTGTAGTTAGAGACCATTGACCGGAGGTAGGCGGGAGCGGTTCCCTTTGCTGCACGGTATGCTAGGTCGAGGGCCTTGAAGCGGATACGTGCAGCAATGGGGAGCCAGTGCAGGTCCCTAAGAAGTGGGGTGACATGGGCCGACTTCGGTAGGTTTGATATCAGGCGGGCCGCTGCGTTTTGAATGAGTTGAAGAAGCTTGGTGGCAGTGGCCGGGAGGCCAGCTAGCAGTGCGTTGCAGTAGTCGAGGCGGGAGATGACTGTTGATTGGACGAGGAGTTGGGTGGCTTCTTTTGTCAGGAAGGGGCGTATCCTTCTGACGTTGCTCAGGAGGAATCTGCAGGTTCTGGTTGTCGCTGCGATGTGAGCAGAGAAGTTCAACTGGTCATCGAGGACAACACCAAGGTTCTTGGCAGTCGGGGACGCGGTCACAGCTGCATTCTCGACTGTGATGGAGAGGTCGGTCAGGGGGGAGGATTTGGCCGGCAGGTGGAGCAATTCTGTTTTGCTTAGGTTCAGTTTGAGGTGGTTGGTCGTCATCCAGGCGGAGATGTCGGACAGACAGGCCGAGATCCGCTCAGAGACGTGGATATCTGAGGAAGGGAAGGAGAGGAAGAGTTGAGTATCATCGGCATAACAATGATATGAGAAGCCATGAGACGTGATAATGTTACCCAGTGATTTAGTGTAGAGGGAGAAGAGAAGGGGTCCTAGGACCGAGCCCTGGGGGACACCTGTCCGGAGGGGGCGGGTGGCCGACAGAGTCCCTCTCCATGACACTTGGTAGTGCTGTGGAGCATGTAAAATAAACCACGCCGTTTATGGCTAAAGATAGAAACCATGCCTCATGAACATATTATTGTCGCCCCATAGCAGACTCTGTCAACAAACACAGCTTAGTTCCGGATCACACACAGCTACTGGAACAAACAGCTACTGGAACACACAGCTACTGGAACACACAGCTACTGGAACACACAGCTACTGGAACACAAAGCTACTGGAACACACAGCTACTGGAACACAAAGCTACTGGAACACAAAGCTACTGGAACACACAGCTACTGGAACACAGCTACTGGAACACACAGCTACTGGAACACAGCTACTGGAACACAGTTACTGGAACACAGCTACTGGAACACAACTACTGGAACACAACTACTGGAACACACAGCTACTGGAACACAGCTACTGGAACACAACTACTGGAACACAACTACTGGAACACACAGCTACTGGAACACAGCTACTGAACACAGTTACTGGAACACAGCTACTGGAACACACAGCTACTGGAACACACAGCTACTGGAACACAGCTACTGGAACACAGCTACTGGAACACAGCTACTGGAACACAACTACTGGAACACAACTACTGGAACACACAGCTACTGGAACACACAGCTACTGGAACACACAGCTACTGGAACACAGCTACTGGAACACAGCTACTGGAACACAGCTACTGGAACACAGCTACTGGAACACAGCTACTGGAACACACAGCTACTGGAACACACAGCTACTGGAACACAGCTACTGGAACACACAGCTACTGGAACACAGCTACTGGAACACAGCTACTGGAACACAGTTACTGGAACACAGCTACTGGAACACAACTACTGGAACACAGTTACTGGAACACAGCTACTGGAACACACAGCTACTGGAACACAACTACTGGAACACAACTACTGGAACACACAGCTACTGGAACACAGTTACTGGAACACACAGCTACTGGAACACAGCTACTGGAACACACAGCTACTGGAACACAGCTACTGGAACACACAGCTACTGGAACACAGCTACTGGAACACACAACTACTGGAACACACAGCTACTGGAACACAGCTACTGGAACACACAGCTACTGGAACACAGTTACTGGAACACAGTTACTGGAACACAGTTACTGGAACACACAGCTACTGGAACACAGCTACTGGAACACAGCTACTGGAACACAGTTACTGGAACACAGCTACTGGAACACAGCTACTGGAACACAGCTACTGGAACACAGCTACTGGAACACACAGCTACTGGAACACAGTTACTGGAACACAGTTACTGGAACACACAGCTACTGGAACACACAGCTACTGGAACACAGTTACTGGAACACAGCTACTGGAACACAGCTACTGGAACACAGTTACTGGAACACAGCTACTGGAACACAACTACTGGAACACAACTACTGGAACACACAGCTACTGGAACACACAGCTACTGGAACACAGTTACTGGAACACAGCTACTGGAACACACAGCTACTGGAACACAGTTACTGGAACACAGCTACTGGAACACAGTTACTGGAACACAGCTACTGGAACACAACTACTGGAACACAACTACTGGAACACACAGCTACTGGAACACAGCTACTGGAACACAACTACTGGAACACAGCTACTGGAACACAGTTACTGGAACACAGCTACTGGAACACAGCTACTGGAACACAGCTACTGGAACACAGTTACTGGAACACAGCTACTGGAACACAGCTACTGGAACACAGTTACTGGAACACACAGCTACTGGAACACACAGCTACTGGAACACAGCTACTGGAACACAGTTACTGGAACACACAACTACTGGAACACAGTTACTGGAACACAGCTACTGGAACACAACTACTGGAACACAGTTACTGGAACACAGCTACTGGAACACAGTTACTGGAACACAGTTACTGGAACACAGTTACTGGAACACAGTTACTGGAACACAGCTACTGGAACACAACTACTGGAACACAGCTACTGGAACACAGTTACTGGAACACACAGTTACTGGAACACAGCTACTGGAACACAGTTACTGGAACACAGCTACTGGAACACAGCTACTGGAACACAACTACTGGAACACAGCTACTGGAACATAGCTACTGGAACACAGTTACTGGAACACAGCTACTGGAACACAGCTACTGGAACATAGCTACTGGAACACAGTTACTGGAACATAGCTACTGGAACACAGCTACTGGAACACAGCTACTGGAACACAGCTACTGGAACACAGTTACTGGAACACAGCTACTGGAACACAGCTACTGGAACACAGTTACTGGAACACAGCTACTGGAACACAGCTACTGGAACACAGCTACTGGAACACAGTTACTGGAACACAGTTACTGGAACACAGCTACTGGAACACAGCTACTGGAACACACAGCTACTGGAACACAGCTACTGGAACACAGTTACTGGAACACACAGCTACTGGAACACAGTTACTGGAACACACAGCTACTGGAACACAGCTACTGGAACACAGCTACTGGAACACAGTTACTGGAACACAGTTACTGGAACACAGTTACTGGAACACACAGCTACTGGAACACAGCTACTGGAACACAGTTACTGGAACACAGTTACTGGAACACAGTTACTGGAACACAGCTACTGGAACACACAGCTACTGGAACACAACTACTGGAACACAGCTACTGGAACACAGTTACTGGAACACAGTTACTGGAACACAGTTACTGGAACACACAGCTACTGGAACACAGCTACTGGAACACAGCTACTGGAACACAGCTACTGGAACACAGCTACTGGAACACAGCTACTGGAACACACAGCTACTGGAACACAGCTACTGGAACACAGCTACTGGAACACAGTTACTGGAACACAGCTACTGGAACACAACTACTGGAACACAACTACTGGAACACACAGCTACTGGAACACACAGCTACTGGAACACAGTTACTGGAACACAGCTACTGGAACACAGCTACTGGAACACACAGCTACTGGAACACAGCTACTGGAACACAACTACTGGAACACAGCTACTGGAACACAGTTACTGGAACACACAGTTACTGGAACACAGCTACTGGAACACAGTTACTGGAACACAGCTACTGGAACACAGCTACTGGAACACAACTACTGGAACACAGTTACTGGAACACAGCTACTGGAACACAACTACTGGAACACAACTACTGGAACACAGCTACTGGAACACAGTTACTGGAACACAGTTACTGGAACACAGCTACTGGAACACAGCTACTGGAACACAGTTACTGGAACATAGTTACTGGAACACAGCTACTGGAACACAGTTACTGGAACACAGCTACTGGAACACAGTTACTGGAACACAACTACTGGAACACAGTTACTGGAACACAGCTACTGGAACACAGCTACTGGAACACAGCTACTGGAACACAGTTACTGGAACACACAGCTACTGGAACACACAGCTACTGGAACACAGCTACTGGAACACAGTTACTGGAACACAGCTACTGGAACACAGTTACTGGAACACAGCTACTGGAACACAGCTACTGGAACACAACTACTGGAACACAGTTACTGGAACACAGCTACTGGAACACAGTTACTGGAACACAGTTACTGGAACACAGTTACTGGAACACAGTTACTGGAACACAGCTACTGGAACACAGCTACTGGAACACAGCTACTGGAACACAGCTACTGGAACACAGCTACTGGAACACAGTTACTGGAACACACAGCTACTGGAACACAGTTACTGGAACATAGCTACTGGAACACAGCTACTGGAACACAGCTACTGGAACACAGTTACTGGAACACAGTTACTGGAACACAGTTACTGGAACACAGCTACTGGAACACAGCTACTGGAACACACAGCTACTGGAACACAACTACTGGAACACAGCTACTGGAACATAGCTACTGGAACACAGTTACTGGAACATAGCTACTGGAACACAGCTACTGGAACACAGCTACTGGAACACAGCTACTGGAACACAGTTACTGGAACACAGCTACTGGAACACAGCTACTGGAACACACAGCTACTGGAACACAGTTACTGGAACACAGTTACTGGAACACAGCTACTGGAACACAGCTACTGGAACACACAACTACTGGAACACAGTTACTGGAACACAGCTACCGGAACACAGTTACTGGAACACAGTTACTGGAACACAGTTACTGGAACACAGCTACTGGAACACAGCTACTGGAACACAGCTACTGGAACACAGCTACTGGAACACAGCTACTGGAACACAGCTACTGGAACACAGCTACTGGAACACAGTTACTGGAACACACAGCTACTGGAACACAGTTACTGGAACACACAGCTACTGGAACACAGCTACTGGAACACAGTTACTGGAACACAGTTACTGGAACACACAGCTACTGGAACACACAGCTACTGGAACACAGCTACTGGAACACAGCTACTGGAACACAGTGGCTCTCAAAAGGTTTCATGTCAAGGACGACCACAAAGTGATAGGGAACCAGGCATGGACCCCCGTTTGCTAAGATTCTCTCTCAGGGACCCTCATCAGAGATGATTTTGGTTGTTACTAGATATAATAATATATTAAGTCCAGAATTCCTGTGTACCATAGGTGGGGAGATAACAACGGAGAGAATGAAACCTATGATCAGAATGATCATTCTCTATTTTTTTTTATTATCTACAAATAAATGGTAAATGGCTGCATTTATATAGAGCTTTTATCCAAAGCGCTTTACAATCTGTTCCTCACATTTTACCCATTCACTCACACATTCACACACCGACGGTGGAGGCAACCATGCCAGGTGCCAACCTGCTCATCAGGAGCAATTAGGGGTTAGGTCTCTTGCTCAAGGACACTTCGACACGCTGCCTGGGAGGAGCGGGAATCGAACCGGGAACCTCCGGATTGCCAGACGACTGCTCTACCTCCCGAGGATATCGATCTAGTTTTTATTTTATTTTATTGGCAGGTCCAAAGCATTCATCATAGAATGTACAAAACAATGCAATCCTTGCTTTTTGCCTCGCCTTGTTGTGTTACTGTTGTGATTTTATATGCTGTGTGAATTTATATGCTTTTATGCTTATTTCTGTATGTACACTCACCGTACCTTTCGACTTTAAATAAAGGTTTGAAATTAAATGAAATTAGTTGGTTGGTTACCGTGTGTAGCCAGGCAACGTAGATAGCACAAGGCCTACAATGTTTGAATAGGGCTAAAAGATAATCATGAAACAGAGAATAACAAAGAGATAATATCGCATCACCATCACTCTTTCTGCTCTGGTTTTAATGATCCGTATCCTGTTTCACGCTCACCATAGGACTATATGTCGTTAGGGAATAAGGAGATGGATTATCATTGAGGCGAGGAATTGTCATTTGGGGGATAAGATAATATAACGTCATCATCACTTGCTTTGGATTTTCTTTTTTTTGCCATACGATTATGTACCGTTAGGGAGTTAAGTGGTGGATTATCATTAAGGAGAGGAATTATTGTACGGGTGAAAGATAATATCACATCATCAGCATCACATCACATTTTCACCTGTTGTCAGGTGAAGAATAAGGAGATGGATTATCATATGGAGGGTAGTAATTACTGTATGGGGGAACAATAAGATAAACATGTATGGTTTTAGTGTATGTGAGTTGTGTCTTTATTACTTACAGTACTGCTGAAGTCTGCTGCCAATTGCTGGAGAGCTAACGACTAGTGAACTTGAGAACTGTTAGGTCTATCTGACTCTTAATAATAAACACTGTTAGGACTGTCTGACTCTTAATAATAAACACTGTTAGGACTGTCTGACTCTTAATAATAAACACTGTTAGGACTGTCTGACTCTTAATAATAAACACTGTTAGGACTATCTGACTCTTAATAATAAACACTGTTAGGACTATCTGACTCTTAATAATAAACACTGTTAGGACTATCTGACTCTTAATAATAAACACTGTTAGGACTATATGACTCTTAATAATAAACACTGTTAGGACTATATGACTCTTAATAATAAACACTGTTAGGACTATCTGACTCTTAATAATAAACACTGTTAGGACTAGCTGACTCTTAATAATAAACACTGTTAGGACTATCTGACTCTTAATAATAAACAATGTGTGTTACGACTATATGAGTATGACTCTTTAATAATAAACACTGTTAGGACTATCTGACTCTTAATAATAAACACTGTTAGGACTATCTGACTCTTAATAATAAACACTGTTTCCAGTCTGAACTGGACTAGAAAATCAAGTTAACGTACTAAAAACAGAGATCAATGCCATATACAGACAACAATCGGAAATGCAAATACGCAGCACAAGACAACAGCAGTACTCCCAAGGTTCTAAACCTAGTCACCTATTAGCCATGCGATTAAGAATGAATGCAAAATGTGCAGATATAACTACCATTAGAGCACAACAAGTACTTGAAACAGACCCCAAAACAATAAACGATACATTCAAAGAATTCTACTTCGACTTATATAAATCAGAAACGACCTTCGATCAATACAAAATGGACACATATCTTAATCAAATTATTCTCCCTAAACTTTCAGAGGATGACGCTAAACAGTTAGAAACACAGATCACACTAGAGAAACTCAAGAAGGCCATATCCGAAATGCAAAATGGTAAGGCTCCTGGAAGAGACGGTATCCCATCAGAAATGTACCTTTCTTGTTGGGACATAATTGGACCCTTATTACTAAATATGATCTTATACTCAGTCAAGGAGGGGAGCTTCCATAAAAACGACAATATTGCACTCATTTCAGTCCTTCTCAAAAAAGACAAGGACCCCACCGAGTGCGGTAGTTACAGACCCTTAAGCCTCCTCGGAACCGATGTCAAACTGTACTCTAAGGTATTAGCCATCAGATTACAAACGCATATGACGTCTTTAGTTCATCCGGACCAAACTGGCTTCATAAGAGGTCGCCTGATCACTGATAACATAAGACGAATACTGCACGTACTAGATGCAGACAAGGACGACACCATACCTAAGGCGATGCTGTCCCTGGATGCTATGAAAGCCTTTGACAGGCTGGAATGGTCGTATCTATGGGCAGTATTAGAAAGGATGGGGTTAGGAAAAGGATTCATTGATATGATTAAAGTATTATACAAAGACCCATCGGCCATGATTACAACAGGTACATTCATCTCCGAAATCTTTCCGGTATCACGCTCAGCCAGACAGGGTTGCCCTCTTAGTCCCGGACTATTCGATCTATCATTAGAGCCTTTAGCACAATATATAAGACAATCCCAATCCATAGAACCAATCGTAATCAAGGGCACACAACATACAATTAGTTTATATGCGGACGACGTAATATTGTTCATGCAAAGCCCCAACACCACATTGCCTCATATACTCAAGTTGATTGAGAACTTTGGTGATTTATCGGGATTTAAAATAAATTGGCCGAAGTCGGCTTTCCTTCCACTTAACACCCATGCAAAAAAAGATACAACCCTCCCAGGTGAGATACCTATGGTAAAACATTTTAGATGCTTGGGTGTGGAAATATTTCCCACCATAAGACAAACGGTGAAGCACAATTACACAAAAATACAGAACAAAATCAAAGACGACCTGGACAGGTGGGCAAAACTTAAAAACTCAGTACAGGCAAGGGTATCAATAGTTAAGATGGATGTACTACCTAGAATCAACTTCATCAGTTCAATGCTACCATTACCCCCTCCAGAGGGTTACTGGAAAAGATTACACTCCTCCACATACAAATTTATTTGGAATAACAAACCACCACGTATAAAAAGATCCACCGCACAGAGAAATGAAGCAGACGGTGCAGGCATGGCAGTTCCAGATTTTTTCCAATATTTTAAGGCGTACACATTAAGACCATTGACAATATGGTTTGATCCCCAAGCATTAGTGTCCTGGAGAAAATTGGAAGAAAACATAGTAGCCCCACATAGACTGAAGGACATAGCACACACTAAATTACCAATCAAGCACTGTGAGCGGAAATTTGACCCCATAATTACCCATGCGATCCGGATATGGCGTGAAACACAAAAAAAATATCCTAACCCACAAAAATGGCACAATCACACTCCCTTATTCAATAACAATGCACTCTTAATTGAAAAACGTCCTATAAGATTCCCTATATGGGAAGAGCAAGGCATACACTCATTAGGGGATGTTTTTAACAACCAGGGTTTTTGTAGTTATGGAGAAATATGCACAAAATTTAATCTCACCGAGTCCACATGGCTTTTTTACATACAGTTACAGCTATGTTTGAAGTCTCACGGTGTTCCATTAGACATACCAGTTGAACACCACAGATACCACAAATTCTTCTATGAAAGAGAGACATCGAGAGGTTTTGTATCAGGTTTTTATCATCAATTACTAACGTCCTCGTATGAAACCCTCCAACTAGACTCTGTCTGGAGGAGGGATATACCAGACCTGGAAAGTGACTTTGATTGGCAAGGAGCATGGGCAAATGTCCGTCTTACATCAAGGAACCCGGACCATCAACAAATCAATCTTAACTATATTCACAGGACATACTTGACTCCTATAAGACTGAACAGAATGGGTCTCAAACAAGACTCAAAATGCTCACAATGTACAAATGGAGACGAAGGAACATTTATGCACATGTATTGGGACTGCCCACCAGTTAAGGCATTCTGGAAAGATGTGACCCATCAATTATCAAAACTTGTATCTTGGAATATACCAGTACACCCCTCTGTATTACTATTGAATGATGTTTTTGAGTTTGCAGTAAATCCACAGCTAAAGAGATTGGTTTTATCGGGTATCACAGTAGCTAAAAAACTGATCGCATCACGCTGGTTTCAACCGGAAAAAATTTGCCGGAAGGTTTGGTTTCTTACATATCTCGATGTGATTTATCAAGAAATATCTACAGCAAGAATTCTGGGACTCAACGAATCCAAAATGTCAATGTGGTTAGAAGTGGTGGAGAGAATAAAAGCTAGCTTATAATGGTGGTGTCTGGTTAGGAGTGAGGGATAATGGAGGTACTATCCAAGGAGTGGTCCGGGAGGGGGGGGGTTCGAGCTGGAGCATATGTGTGTAGGGTTTTAGATAATAGGTATTAGGAGTATATCCTGTATAAGATATTGGTACAATTGGTAATTTCGTTGGATATACACTGTATACGGTAAAATATTATTATATACTTTTTTTTGTTTTCTGTTTCTGTACTTGCATGTCATTTTAGCCACCTTAATTGTTTCATTATGCATTGTGTGTTGAGTACTGACTTTTAACAATTTTGTTTTGCAATAATAAAAAATAAAAAAAAATAAAAAAAAAACACTGTTAGGACTGTCTGACTCTTAATAATAAACACTGTTAGGACTATCTGACTCTTAATAATAAACACTGTTAGGACTATCTGACTCTTAATAATAAACACTGTGTTGAAAGCCTACGGGATGTCTCTAATCTATCTCAAATCACCTACTCGAGATAGAGCCCTGTGGCCGCCCGATATCCCCCAGCGAGGTGCTAAACTCGCCAAGTTCTCGGGTCAATTACTATTCCTAATCACGCTTACTTCATAGTCACTAGTTAGTTATATCCAGTTGATATGAAATATAAGCGTAGAAGAGTTGTTAACCTCTTCTTTGTTTGTAATAAACCGAATGTATGTCTGGGAGAACTCTTTGCCTATAATAATAGTAATTATATTATCATTATCATCACCATTATCATCATTTTTTAGGAAAAGCCTGTAATGCTAATCATTTGTAAGCCTGATGATATTACTACTCTTTTAATAAGTATTACTACTGCCAATAGTGTAATATTAGCGCAATAACACTAATAATCATTTGCAAGCCCCATAACCTCTTATCAGTTCGACAAGTCCATCAATCCGTGGCCCGATCGTCAGGCCCTGCAGTGGCTAGACTCTCAGTTTCCCACAAATCCAATGGAGCCCGTCGAACACAGTTGTTACCGGCGCTCGCAAACAACAAACAGTGATATATATATTATATCCTTTATATAACTTTAGCTAAAAGCAGTAACCAGCAATTGATTCAATCTGCATGGCTTCCAGAATATAGCTATACCGTTTTACCTCAGATGAGAGCAGGGCGAGGCCAGCGTCGTGACACATTGTGATAGAAAGCAGTCCACGAATTCAATAAGTATTTTAACAAAGTTGTTTTAATTAGAAAAAGTAAGTTACAAAGATTCTGTCTTGAAAATGTCCAATCCAGTAAAAATAAGTATAAAACAAAACATCTCTCTCTAGCATAGCATAGCAAAAACTCTCTTGGTCGCTATCATTTAAAAGATTTAGCTAAGAGCTTAGCATAGCTCTTCAAAATCTAAAGAGTATTCTTCCTAGGGAGGTTTACTAAAAAATTCCCAGGCTATGTTCCATACACCGCTAAACATTGCCTGGGGCTATAAAAATTCTCAAAGTGAAAAATCTAACCCGGAGCGAGCGAGCCGGGCTTTATATACAGGTTCTGCATCATATCAAGACCTCTTACTATTGGTCTAAATACAGTGATGTCATTCTACCAGCCAATCAACACATAACACATAACACATTCAGTAAGGATGAACTCCTCCCTTTCTAGTCGTTACAGTTACTGGAGAAGTAACAGATTACTCTCTGTTGGGAAAAACCCTATTACGTCACTTGTCATGTTTGTGCATGTTTGCAATGATCTAAATTTTACAGAAAGCAGATATAGCATATATATACATGTACAATTCAATACTCATATACTTAAACACTTGATTGATATGTTCACACATCATATATGTAGGTTAAAACCCTGCAGCAGCGATTCACCCACCGTCAAGGTCAGGCCACATTCCTGGCGTCACGGAACAGTAAGAGAAGAGGCCCCTTCTCTATCCATTCTCCAGGACTACACAAGATATGGTAGTTTACACAAGTTACTGTTTTAGAGTCTATAGTTATAGTTCTTACAGTTTTACACAAGTAGGAGGAAGAATACACAAAGACATTCTTCATAATCACTGACGCTTAAGTCATCTCTTAACATATGCTTAGATTTAAAACATATATATACAATAAACATATGCTTAATCCTTTATATCCTACAAGTGACAGAGAGAACAGGATGTCATAATAAAAAGTGTCACTAGTTGTTTGTGGGACTTCAACACACTGTTAGGACTATATGACTCTTAATAATAAACACTGTTAGGACTATCTGACTCTTAATAATAAACACTGTTAGGACTATATGACTCCTAATAATAAACACTGCATGGACTCTGATGCAGTGTGTTACTACGGTTTGGACCATGTATACCGTCATCACTATTACTACTGTCTGATTAAATCCTGCCACTCACTACTGTTCACTACTTCTACTGTTATCACTATTATCATTATTATTTGCACATTGTTCTATGTTCTATTATTACTATATTACTACCTATCCTACCTGAACGCCCCCCCCCCCCCCCCAATGCTGCTATGACACTTGAATTTCCCCAAGACGATTAATAAAGGAACACTTTGACGATGGAAATAATTGATCATATCAAAGAGAACAGCATATACAATGCCGTCAAACAGCGACCTCTATTGCATTTTGTTTCGATCTTTTGTTTTGGTTTAATGTGGGACAGGGGATGGTGGTCACTATTACTGGCTACACCTAATGCTATGCCAAGAGAGGTCTGGAGAAATCCATAGTATCATAAATTACTAATCAATCTGTCTGTCTGTCTGTCTGTCTGTCTGTCTGTCTGTCTGTCTGTCTGTCTGTCTGTCTGTCTGTCTGTCTGTCTGTCTGTCTGTCTGTCTGTCTGTCTGTCTGTCTGTCTGTCTGTCTGTCTGTCTGTCTGTCTGTCTGTCTGTCTGTCTGTCTGTCTGTCTGTCTGTCTGTCTGTCTGTCTGTCTGTCTGTCTGTCTGTCTGTCTGTCTGTCTGTCTGTCTGTCTGTCTGTCTGTCTGTCTGTCTGTCTGTCTGTCTGTCTGTCTGTCTGTCTGTCTGTCTGTCTGTCTGTCTGTCTGTCTGTCTGTCTGTCTGTCTGTCTGTCTGTCTGTCTGTCTGTCTGTCTGTCTGTCTGTCTGTCTGTCTGTCTGTCTGTCTGTCTGTCTGTCTGTCTGTCTGTCTGTCTGTCTGTCTGTCTGTCTGTCTGTCTGTCTGTCTGTCTGTCTGTCTGTCTGTCTGTCTGTCTGTCTGTCTGTCTGTCTGTCTGTCTGTCTGTCTGTCTGTCTGTCTGTCTGTCTGTCTGTCTGTCTGTCTGTCTGTCTGTCTGTCTGTCTGTCTGTCTGTCTGTCTGTCTGTCTGTCTGTCTGTCTGTCTGTCTGTCTGTCTGTCTGTCTGTCTGTCTGTCTGTCTGTCTGTCTGTCTGTCTGTCTGTCTGTCTGTCTGTCTGTCTGTCTGTCTGTCTGTCTGTCTGTCTGTCTGTCTGTCTGTCTGTCTGTCTGTCTGTCTGTCTGTCTGTCTGTCTGTCTGTCTGTCTGTCTGTCTGTCTGTCTGTCTGTCTGTCTGTCTGTCTGTCTGTCTGTCTGTCTGTCTGTCTGTCTGTCTGTCTGTCTGTCTGTCTGTCTGTCTGTCTGTCTGTCTGTCTGTCTGTCTGTCTGTCTGTCTGTCTGTCTGTCTGTCTGTCTGTCTGTCTGTCTGTCTGTCTGTCTGTCTGTCTGTCTGTCTGTCTGTCTGTCTGTCTGTCTGTCTGTCTGTCTGTCTGTCTGTCTGTCTGTCTGTCTGTCTGTCTGTCTGTCTGTCTGTCTGTCTGTCTGTCTGTCTGTCTGTCTGTCTGTCTGTCTGTCTGTCTGTCTGTCTGTCTGTCTGTCTGTCTGTCTGTCTGTCTGTCTGTCTGTCTGTCTGTCTGTCTGTCTGTCTGTCTGTCTGTCTGTCTGTCTGTCTGTCTGTCTGTCTGTCTGTCTGTCTGTCTGTCTGTCTGTCTGTCTGTCTGTCTGTCTGTCTGTCTGTCTGTCTGTCTGTCTGTCTGTCTGTCTGTCTGTCTGTCTGTCTGTCTGTCTGTCTGTCTGTCTGTCTGTCTGTCTGTCTGTCTGTCTGTCTGTCTGTCTGTCTGTCTGTCTGTCTGTCTGTCTGTCTGTCTGTCTGTCTGTCTGTCTGTCTGTCTGTCTGTCTGTCTGTCTGTCTGTCTGTCTGTCTGTCTGTCTGTCTGTCTGTCTGTCTGTCTGTCTGTCTGTCTGTCTGTCTGTCTGTCTGTCTGTCTGTCTGTCTGTCTGTCTGTCTGTCTGTCTGTCTGTCTGTCTGTCTGTCTGTCTGTCTGTCTGTCTGTCTGTCTGTCTGTCTGTCTGTCTGTCTGTCTGTCTGTCTGTCTGTCTGTCTGTCTGTCTGTCTGTCTGTCTGTCTGTCTGTCTGTCTGTCTGTCTGTCTGTCTGTCTGTCTGTCTGTCTGTCTGTCTGTCTGTCTGTCTGTCTGTCTGTCTGTCTGTCTGTCTGTCTGTCTGTCTGTCTGTCTGTCTGTCTGTCTGTCTGTCTGTCTGTCTGTCTGTCTGTCTGTCTGTCTGTCTGTCTGTCTGTCTGTCTGTCTGTCTGTCTGTCTGTCTGTCTGTCTGTCTGTCTGTCTGTCTGTCTGTCTGTCTGTCTGTCTGTCTGTCTGTCTGTCTGTCTGTCTGTCTGTCTGTCTGTCTGTCTGTCTGTCTGTCTGTCTGTCTGTCTGTCTGTCTGTCTGTCTGTCTGTCTGTCTGTCTGTCTGTCTGTCTGTCTGTCTGTCTGTCTGTCTGTCTGTCTGTCTGTCTGTCTGTCTGTCTGTCTGTCTGTCTGTCTGTCTGTCTGTCTGTCTGTCTGTCTGTCTGTCTGTCTGTCTGTCTGTCTGTCTGTCTGTCTGTCTGTCTGTCTGTCTGTCTGTCTGTCTGTCTGTCTGTCTGTCTGTCTGTCTGTCTGTCTGTCTGTCTGTCTGTCTGTCTGTCTGTCTGTCTGTCTGTCTGTCTGTCTGTCTGTCTGTCTGTCTGTCTGTCTGTCTGTCTGTCTGTCTGTCTGTCTGTCTGTCTGTCTGTCTGTCTGTCTGTCTGTCTGTCTGTCTGTCTGTCTGTCTGTCTGTCTGTCTGTCTGTCTGTCTGTCTGTCTGTCTGTCTGTCTGTCTGTCTGTCTGTCTGTCTGTCTGTCTGTCTGTCTGTCTGTCTGTCTGTCTGTCTGTCTGTCTGTCTGTCTGTCTGTCTGTCTGTCTGTCTGTCTGTCTGTCTGTCTGTCTGTCTGTCTGTCTGTCTGTCTGTCTGTCTGTCTGTCTGTCTGTCTGTCTGTCTGTCTGTCTGTCTGTCTGTCTGTCTGTCTGTCTGTCTGTCTGTCTGTCTGTCTGTCTGTCTGTCTGTCTGTCTGTCTGTCTGTCTGTCTGTCTGTCTGTCTGTCTGTCTGTCTGTCTGTCTGTCTGTCTGTCTGTCTGTCTGTCTGTCTGTCTGTCTGTCTGTCTGTCTGTCTGTCTGTCTGTCTGTCTGTCTGTCTGTCTGTCTGTCTGTCTGTCTGTCTGTCTGTCTGTCTGTCTGTCTGTCTGTCTGTCTGTCTGTCTGTCTGTCTGTCTGTCTGTCTGTCTGTCTGTCTGTCTGTCTGTCTGTCTGTCTGTCTGTCTGTCTGTCTGTCTGTCTGTCTGTCTGTCTGTCTGTCTGTCTGTCTGTCTGTCTGTCTGTCTGTCTGTCTGTCTGTCTGTCTGTCTGTCTGTCTGTCTGTCTGTCTGTCTGTCTGTCTGTCTGTCTGTCTGTCTGTCTGTCTGTCTGTCTGTCTGTCTGTCTGTCTGTCTGTCTGTCTGTCTGTCTGTCTGTCTGTCTGTCTGTCTGTCTGTCTGTCTGTCTGTCTGTCTGTCTGTCTGTCTGTCTGTCTGTCTGTCTGTCTGTCTGTCTGTCTGTCTGTCTGTCTGTCTGTCTGTCTGTCTGTCTGTCTGTCTGTCTGTCTGTCTGTCTGTCTGTCTGTCTGTCTGTCTGTCTGTCTGTCTGTCTGTCTGTCTGTCTGTCTGTCTGTCTGTCTGTCTGTCTGTCTGTCTGTCTGTCTGTCTGTCTGTCTGTCTGTCTGTCTGTCTGTCTGTCTGTCTGTCTGTCTGTCTGTCTGTCTGTCTGTCTGTCTGTCTGTCTGTCTGTCTGTCTGTCTGTCTGTCTGTCTGTCTGTCTGTCTGTCTGTCTGTCTGTCTGTCTGTCTGTCTGTCTGTCTGTCTGTCTGTCTGTCTGTCTGTCTGTCTGTCTGTCTGTCTGTCTGTCTGTCTGTCTGTCTGTCTGTCTGTCTGTCTGTCTGTCTGTCTGTCTGTCTGTCTGTCTGTCTGTCTGTCTGTCTGTCTGTCTGTCTGTCTGTCTGTCTGTCTGTCTGTCTGTCTGTCTGTCTGTCTGTCTGTCTGTCTGTCTGTCTGTCTGTCTGTCTGTCTGTCTGTCTGTCTGTCTGTCTGTCTGTCTGTCTGTCTGTCTGTCTGTCTGTCTGTCTGTCTGTCTGTCTGTCTGTCTGTCTGTCTGTCTGTCTGTCTGTCTGTCTGTCTGTCTGTCTGTCTGTCTGTCTGTCTGTCTGTCTGTCTGTCTGTCTGTCTGTCTGTCTGTCTGTCTGTCTGTCTGTCTGTCTGTCTGTCTGTCTGTCTGTCTGTCTGTCTGTCTGTCTGTCTGTCTGTCTGTCTGTCTGTCTGTCTGTCTGTCTGTCTGTCTGTCTGTCTGTCTGTCTGTCTGTCTGTCTGTCTGTCTGTCTGTCTGTCTGTCTGTCTGTCTGTCTGTCTGTCTGTCTGTCTGTCTGTCTGTCTGTCTGTCTGTCTGTCTGTCTGTCTGTCTGTCTGTCTGTCTGTCTGTCTGTCTGTCTGTCTGTCTGTCTGTCTGTCTGTCTGTCTGTCTGTCTGTCTGTCTGTCTGTCTGTCTGTCTGTCTGTCTGTCTGTCTGTCTGTCTGTCTGTCTGTCTGTCTGTCTGTCTGTCTGTCTGTCTGTCTGTCTGTCTGTCTGTCTGTCTGTCTGTCTGTCTGTCTGTCTGTCTGTCTGTCTGTCTGTCTGTCTGTCTGTCTGTCTGTCTGTCTGTCTGTCTGTCTGTCTGTCTGTCTGTCTGTCTGTCTGTCTGTCTGTCTGTCTGTCTGTCTGTCTGTCTGTCTGTCTGTCTGTCTGTCTGTCTGTCTGTCTGTCTGTCTGTCTGTCTGTCTGTCTGTCTGTCTGTCTGTCTGTCTGTCTGTCTGTCTGTCTGTCTGTCTGTCTGTCTGTCTGTCTGTCTGTCTGTCTGTCTGTCTGTCTGTCTGTCTGTCTGTCTGTCTGTCTGTCTGTCTGTCTGTCTGTCTGTCTGTCTGTCTGTCTGTCTGTCTGTCTGTCTGTCTGTCTGTCTGTCTGTCTGTCTGTCTGTCTGTCTGTCTGTCTGTCTGTCTGTCTGTCTGTCTGTCTGTCTGTCTGTCTGTCTGTCTGTCTGTCTGTCTGTCTGTCTGTCTGTCTGTCTGTCTGTCTGTCTGTCTGTCTGTCTGTCTGTCTGTCTGTCTGTCTGTCTGTCTGTCTGTCTGTCTGTCTGTCTGTCTGTCTGTCTGTCTGTCTGTCTGTCTGTCTGTCTGTCTGTCTGTCTGTCTGTCTGTCTGTCTGTCTGTCTGTCTGTCTGTCTGTCTGTCTGTCTGTCTGTCTGTCTGTCTGTCTGTCTGTCTGTCTGTCTGTCTGTCTGTCTGTCTGTCTGTCTGTCTGTCTGTCTGTCTGTCTGTCTGTCTGTCTGTCTGTCTGTCTGTCTGTCTGTCTGTCTGTCTGTCTGTCTGTCTGTCTGTCTGTCTGTCTGTCTGTCTGTCTGTCTGTCTGTCTGTCTGTCTGTCTGTCTGTCTGTCTGTCTGTCTGTCTGTCTGTCTGTCTGTCTGTCTGTCTGTCTGTCTGTCTGTCTGTCTGTCTGTCTGTCTGTCTGTCTGTCTGTCTGTCTGTCTGTCTGTCTGTCTGTCTGTCTGTCTGTCTGTCTGTCTGTCTGTCTGTCTGTCTGTCTGTCTGTCTGTCTGTCTGTCTGTCTGTCTGTCTGTCTGTCTGTCTGTCTGTCTGTCTGTCTGTCTGTCTGTCTGTCTGTCTGTCTGTCTGTCTGTCTGTCTGTCTGTCTGTCTGTCTGTCTGTCTGTCTGTCTGTCTGTCTGTCTGTCTGTCTGTCTGTCTGTCTGTCTGTCTGTCTGTCTGTCTGTCTGTCTGTCTGTCTGTCTGTCTGTCTGTCTGTCTGTCTGTCTGTCTGTCTGTCTGTCTGTCTGTCTGTCTGTCTGTCTGTCTGTCTGTCTGTCTGTCTGTCTGTCTGTCTGTCTGTCTGTCTGTCTGTCTGTCTGTCTGTCTGTCTGTCTGTCTGTCTGTCTGTCTGTCTGTCTGTCTGTCTGTCTGTCTGTCTGTCTGTCTGTCTGTCTGTCTGTCTGTCTGTCTGTCTGTCTGTCTGTCTGTCTGTCTGTCTGTCTGTCTGTCTGTCTGTCTGTCTGTCTGTCTGTCTGTCTGTCTGTCTGTCTGTCTGTCTGTCTGTCTGTCTGTCTGTCTGTCTGTCTGTCTGTCTGTCTGTCTGTCTGTCTGTCTGTCTGTCTGTCTGTCTGTCTGTCTGTCTGTCTGTCTGTCTGTCTGTCTGTCTGTCTGTCTGTCTGTCTGTCTGTCTGTCTGTCTGTCTGTCTGTCTGTCTGTCTGTCTGTCTGTCTGTCTGTCTGTCTGTCTGTCTGTCTGTCTGTCTGTCTGTCTGTCTGTCTGTCTGTCTGTCTGTCTGTCTGTCTGTCTGTCTGTCTGTCTGTCTGTCTGTCTGTCTGTCTGTCTGTCTGTCTGTCTGTCTGTCTGTCTGTCTGTCTGTCTGTCTGTCTGTCTGTCTGTCTGTCTGTCTGTCTGTCTGTCTGTCTGTCTGTCTGTCTGTCTGTCTGTCTGTCTGTCTGTCTGTCTGTCTGTCTGTCTGTCTGTCTGTCTGTCTGTCTGTCTGTCTGTCTGTCTGTCTGTCTGTCTGTCTGTCTGTCTGTCTGTCTGTCTGTCTGTCTGTCTGTCTGTCTGTCTGTCTGTCTGTCTGTCTGTCTGTCTGTCTGTCTGTCTGTCTGTCTGTCTGTCTGTCTGTCTGTCTGTCTGTCTGTCTGTCTGTCTGTCTGTCTGTCTGTCTGTCTGTCTGTCTGTCTGTCTGTCTGTCTGTCTGTCTGTCTGTCTGTCTGTCTGTCTGTCTGTCTGTCTGTCTGTCTGTCTGTCTGTCTGTCTGTCTGTCTGTCTGTCTGTCTGTCTGTCTGTCTGTCTGTCTGTCTGTCTGTCTGTCTGTCTGTCTGTCTGTCTGTCTGTCTGTCTGTCTGTCTGTCTGTCTGTCTGTCTGTCTGTCTGTCTGTCTGTCTGTCTGTCTGTCTGTCTGTCTGTCTGTCTGTCTGTCTGTCTGTCTGTCTGTCTGTCTGTCTGTCTGTCTGTCTGTCTGTCTGTCTGTCTGTCTGTCTGTCTGTCTGTCTGTCTGTCTGTCTGTCTGTCTGTCTGTCTGTCTGTCTGTCTGTCTGTCTGTCTGTCTGTCTGTCTGTCTGTCTGTCTGTCTGTCTGTCTGTCTGTCTGTCTGTCTGTCTGTCTGTCTGTCTGTCTGTCTGTCTGTCTGTCTGTCTGTCTGTCTGTCTGTCTGTCTGTCTGTCTGTCTGTCTGTCTGTCTGTCTGTCTGTCTGTCTGTCTGTCTGTCTGTCTGTCTGTCTGTCTGTCTGTCTGTCTGTCTGTCTGTCTGTCTGTCTGTCTGTCTGTCTGTCTGTCTGTCTGTCTGTCTGTCTGTCTGTCTGTCTGTCTGTCTGTCTGTCTGTCTGTCTGTCTGTCTGTCTGTCTGTCTGTCTGTCTGTCTGTCTGTCTGTCTGTCTGTCTGTCTGTCTGTCTGTCTGTCTGTCTGTCTGTCTGTCTGTCTGTCTGTCTGTCTGTCTGTCTGTCTGTCTGTCTGTCTGTCTGTCTGTCTGTCTGTCTGTCTGTCTGTCTGTCTGTCTGTCTGTCTGTCTGTCTGTCTGTCTGTCTGTCTGTCTGTCTGTCTGTCTGTCTGTCTGTCTGTCTGTCTGTCTGTCTGTCTGTCTGTCTGTCTGTCTGTCTGTCTGTCTGTCTGTCTGTCTGTCTGTCTGTCTGTCTGTCTGTCTGTCTGTCTGTCTGTCTGTCTGTCTGTCTGTCTGTCTGTCTGTCTGTCTGTCTGTCTGTCTGTCTGTCTGTCTGTCTGTCTGTCTGTCTGTCTGTCTGTCTGTCTGTCTGTCTGTCTGTCTGTCTGTCTGTCTGTCTGTCTGTCTGTCTGTCTGTCTGTCTGTCTGTCTGTCTGTCTGTCTGTCTGTCTGTCTGTCTGTCTGTCTGTCTGTCTGTCTGTCTGTCTGTCTGTCTGTCTGTCTGTCTGTCTGTCTGTCTGTCTGTCTGTCTGTCTGTCTGTCTGTCTGTCTGTCTGTCTGTCTGTCTGTCTGTCTGTCTGTCTGTCTGTCTGTCTGTCTGTCTGTCTGTCTGTCTGTCTGTCTGTCTAAAATAAAGTGCAGGGGAAGCTGTTTGTTTCTTTCATCTAATATGTTGTCTGCCACTGGGGGCAGCATAACCTCCAACTGATTGAAGCACATGCACCAGAGAGAGAGAGAGAGAGATGCTGACACTGGGGCGCTCGCTTCTGATGTCCTCCTGTGACACACAGGTGGTCGGACGGACCAATCCAAATTACCACAACAAGCCTGTGTCCACAGCACCAGTGACAAACAAGCAAGAAAGTAAATAAATAAATGCCTGGATAAATAAATGGAACAGACGGTGCAGCAAAGTAACCTTTTCATCATCCCCTCCACAGTGGCTGGCAGTTCCCAGAATTGTACAGCCAAAGTGTAAAAAAAAGAAAAAGAAAAAAAGATTACCCTAAAAAGCGATGGTCATGTACACTGCCAAAATGGAAAGGATAATAGACACAAGCCACAGCCAAAACCTAAAAGCACTTGGATGATAGATGGTGTTAATTTTCTATCCTGCTGACAGGGCATCTGAGATTATCAACGGGACTGTGTCTTGAAGGATTGGAGTGTGTGTGGAGATGATATGCACAATATAAAAGTATATATCTTACAGCAGAGCCGGGCAGAGCTATACTATACTATACCATAATATACGATACGATACTATAGGCATATCATTTTAACTGAAAACAGGACAGCATATCCATAAACAACAACAAAAACAAGGATACAAAGTGTCATAGATCATTGATCATAGTGGCTAAGTGTGAGTCAATTAATGAGTGAGTGGGTGGGTGAGTGAGTGAGTGAGTGAGTGAGTGAGTGAGTGAGTGAGTGAGTGAGTGAGTGAGTGAGTGAGTGAGTGAGTGAGTGAGTGAGTGAGTGAGTGAGTGACAGAAATGCTTGCATCTGAAAACAGGCCCCACTTGATAAAAGTGGGATACAGTCCCTCCCCAAGAATAATTCTCGGTATGGAAACCCCCATTGTTTTTTTTATTAGTATTAGTATTCGCCCTGCAGAAATGTCTGAGCACCCTCACCACGGTCCTTTACTCTGTCTCTCTGTTCATGGATGCTAACTTCATATTCTCATCAGCTGCGATATGTATCTTTGAGAATATGAATTAGTAGTGACCCACCCGAGAACACTTTGGCTACGTTGACACTGCAAGCCTTAGTGCTCAATTCTGATTTATTGCTCAGATCTGATTTATTTTTTGTTCGTGTTAAGATAATGATTGCAGCTTATCTTGCGTTGCATTCGGAGGAAAGGAATCGATGAGAGATGATGAACTCTTGAGCCTTTTTGGCTTGGTTTATTTTACTTTGGCATAAACATTGCTGTAGCGTGCACTTGCTACTTCAAGGTGCAGCTAGAAGAGAGAAAAACAGAGAGAGTTGAGCAGGTGAACACACCCCTTTTATAAGCTCAGCATGATGACTCAAATGTGCGCCTCTACATTTTGCTTGAGCGCCCCATAGTGTTACAACAACATTACTGCATTTTTTTTTTTTTTTTTTTTTTATCTTTTCCCCCCTCCTTTTTCCTCCGATTTTCTCCCATCCCAATGTTAGTCATTATGCCAATTCCCAATCCCCTTCCAGGGCCCTGTTTCTTGTACCTGGATAACTGAGTTAGCCGGATAACTTTAGCTGGATAACTGAGTTAGCCGGACTTTCCGGTTTCATGTACGTGGATTTTCCAAATCACCATGACAACAGATCCAAAAGTTTGAGCCTGCTCGAAAGCAGAGTTCAAGTTCAAGTTAGCCGGATCACGCAGAGCCACGCCCCCGCAAAGAAAGTGACAGCTCGTTTCCTGAAACTATTCCCACAGTCTACGATCTGCATTATACCATTCTGAATTACGTTTTTGTGCTCCATTCTTCCAGAGGGGGCTTTTGAAATGTAAAATAGACCCAAAATGCTGATACTAAATTCACTTTGTCCTAAATAATGCACGTTATATATACCGTGGCGACGGTGGCGCTCGCTCGTGCGATGTACACATTATGTGGTTATTTTAATTGTAACTGGGATTAAGATGTCTGATGAGATGCGCTGTTTGACGGATTTGAGGAATTGAATGAGCCGTTGACGTCACATTAATGAATGAGGATAAAGAGATAAACTTCATTCAAAACAAAGGATATTCTAAACACGGGTCTCTCGTTCATTAATGTATAAACAATGAATTTACCCCATCTGGCACAGTGGCCCAGCGGTAGTGCTCAAGCCTGCCAACCCAGCGACCGGGGTTCAAATCCTGGTGTTTCCAATATGATTTTTTTGAATATAATATTAATGATTATACGCCAAATTAGCCTGGTTTTAAGTTAAAATATTATAAATCTACATGCATTGAGGATGTCATTCTTTATATAGCTCTCAACGTGCACCAAATTGAATTATTCCTATATTGCAAAAAGAAGGAGACGACTAGGGTATCGAACCCCGGTCGTCCGTGTGAAAGTCAAAAGAACAACCCGTTAGACCACATTGGAGATAAGTTAAAGATTGACTATACATCAATCAATGGGTAAGAGAGCCGTATCGTAATTCTGTATAACAGTTAACTAATTATTTTCGCTAGCAAGATCTCATTTGATTATTCAATCCAGCAGGCAAGTTTAAAGAAATATAATCTGATTGATTGAGGTAATGAGGGACTTAGAATTAGCCTATAGATAACGCATTTAACTTGTCGGCGAGGCGATTGAGCCGTATTGCAATCTGTCAATAAAGTCTTAAATCAATTAATCAATCAATGCCGTTGAGAATCAGGATCTCTGCCATCGATACGTGCTGGCTTTTCACCTAAAACGGCCGCGCGCATTTAGCCTGAGTCGCAAGTCTGGCTTGAGTTAACGAGACTGAATCCACCTTCTTGGAACAGGAAAATCCCGGCTTCAAACATCGGGTTAACTGAAGCTGGATAATGACATCTTGATCGACTTAGTTGAACCACGTACAAGAAACAGGGCCCTGGTCGCTGCGCACTTACCCCCCACAGTCGGTCTGGGAGACTGGAGGCTATAACGTGCTTCCTCCTCCGACACACGTCTAGCCAATCAACCGCTTCTTTTCACCTGGCAGCGCGGACTCTCACTGAGAGGGTGTAACGTGTGGAAGGATCACACTACCCCCCTTAGATCCTATCCGCGCTGAGCAGGCGCCCGACCGAACTGTAGGAGTTGCTGTTTACAACGACCCGGACCCACCCCTCCAGCTTTCCCACCCTCTAATACTGCCAATTGTATTAGTGTGAACGGCCAGCCAAGCTGGTGACAATGCCGGGAGCTGGATTCGAACAGGCGAATCCAGCGTCTCCGGCGTTGGTGACGAACGCAATCTCCGCTACTCCACCTGACCGCGCTAACATTACTGCACTCTTAATATATACATTGAACACAAATATATACATAGCACATAATGATACAACCAGTGGTGCAGTCGTAATATGGGAACTGCCCGGACGCCACGTGCACGTGCATGGCTACTAATTACTAACAGATTATTATTATGCAGAATAAATAGTAGGAAACATGTTTGTATAGGAAATTAGTTACTAGTTTTAGTTTAGTTTTTGTAAATATTGCCTTGAAATAGAGAAGCTGAAAAAGGTAGCAGGATGTAGCCTTCAATATATAAAGAAATTATATTGTCAACAGATATGGTTGAAAAACAAACAATGTTTTAAATGTAATTGTAGTTACAATTTCTTTAATTGAATGAACTTAAACTAGAAAAGTAAATACAAACTAAATTAACAATATAACTTAGTTTACAGAAGGACAGTTTCCTTCTGAAGCACAACTTAATGCCTCATCCTTGATCCTTCCAGTCGGGACCATTGTCACATAGTGAGAGGTTCCACAGCTCAAGCAAACCCCCGCCAATTGGTACAGGCTTGTATTTTGGTTTGGCTCTTCTCGTTCTTTGTTATGCTATCGGTATCTGTTGTGTCCTACTGTTACAGTGTCTAAAGCATGCAGTTACTTATTTGCACCACTTGGTGTCACCGGAGGTGACCTGCCTAGACAGGTATGTAGAAGAAGCGTGAATACAGGAAGTGAGGCTTGCATGCGATGATGTGTGATGCTATGCAGGAACTAAACAAAGAATAGTCAATTGAAATGGATCCACTCTCTCCAGTGTCTTATTCATTGCCATCCACCTCTACAAATTGGCGACGAGATAACCCACCTGCTACAGTTTGATTACAGAAGACTATTTTTGACAATTTATTTGTGAAGATGGCTGTAAACGTGCCTTATCCTGCTCCGTTTTTGCAATGCCCTGGGAAGCCTACAATTCCTTTCAAGACATGGATGCTAATGTTTGACAACTACCTACTGGTCATAAATGCAACAGGGAATGCTTGGCCTACTGCAAGGAAAAGAGCTGTTCTTCTTCACTGCCTTGGAACAGAAGGACAGAGGACTTTTCACTCATTGCCAAACACCTGTGATACCTATGATGCTGCTGTTACTGCATTAAGTGCACACTTCACACCAATGACTAATGTGGTAGTGGAACGTCACACATTCAGAAAAAGGGTACAAAGCCCACATGAGACTGTTGCCCAATATGTGGTTGCTCTCAGAGAGCTTGCATCTTCATGTGACTTTGGTGATAAGAATGATGAGATGCTGCGTGATCAGCTTATCCAATATGTTACAAATGCCCATATTAGGGAGAAGCTACTACTGGAGCCTAATCTCACTCTAGACAAGGCTATCACACTTGCTACACATATTGAGTCTGCAGCTGAACAAGCTAAATGCATGGTTGGAGATAAACCTAGCTTTCAAGTACAGGCAGTGCAAAAGAAACAATTTCGATCACGGCCTCAGCATAAACCATTCACACCTGCACCTACTGCTGCAACTGGGAAGTCCTCCCGTACATGTTTCAGATGTGGATCTGACAGTCATCTAGCAAATGCTCCCTCATGTCCTGCTGCCAAGGTTACTTGCAAAACTTGTAACAAGAAGGGACATTTTGCCAGAGTGTGCCGCTCTGCTCCTACACATCAAGTAAGAGAAGTGGAGATTCCTGAATTGACTGTCCTGTGCATTCAAGAGGCTGCTGGTAAATCTGATAAAATAAAATGCAATGTCAAGATCCAGCCTTCAGGCTCACCACCAGTCTATGCCATGGACCTGGTTGTTGACTCTGCGTCCCCAGTGTCCATACTGCCCAGAAGTGTGTTTGAAGAACATTTTGGTGAGTCACACCTAACACCACCTTCTATTCAACTAATCACATACACCAAGTCACCCATACCTGTGCTGGGATGTCTTTCAGCATTGGTGACTAGAGATGATGTCACTGCTGCAGCAACCTTCTTTGTGGTGGAGAAAGGGACCCCATTGCTGGGCCTGGATTTGATGATTGCACTGAACATTCACATTGTAGGGGGTGCTGTGGTTCCTCCTCCTTTTGCCTCTGCTCCAACTGCCCCTGTGCTGCACCTCTCTACCTCTCCCCCACTAATTGGCTGTGCTAAAAAGTTTGTGCACCGGGTCAAAGTCTCTGCCTCTGTTCCCCCGGTTCGACAAAAACTGCGCCGTTTGCTCCTGTCTGTGAGAGATGCAGTCACAGAAGAGATAAACAGACAGCTGGCTGCTGGTGTGATAGAGAGGATTGATGCTTCCCCCTGGGTGTCTCCTATCGTTGTCACACGAAAGAAGAGAAGAGACATTCGTATGTGTGTGGATCTCCGAGAGCCAAACAAGGCTGTCATTACAGACTGCTATCCAATTCCACACATAGATGAGCTGCTGTCCACTCTGCGTGGGGCCACAGTGTTTTCAACCATTGATCTGGCTAGTGCCTACCACCAGGTGCCCCTACATGAGGAAAGTAGGGACCTGACAGCTTTCATTACCCATGAAGGACTCTTCCGCTACTGCCGTGTGCCCTATGGCCTCTCCTCTGCACCATCTGCATTCCAAAAGATGATGGCTACCATCCTCAAAGGCCTGCCAGGGGTGCAGAATTATCTGGATGATATTAGCATCTATGGAGCCAACAGCACAGTACATGATGCTCGACTGAAGCAAGTTCTACACCGCCTGCAAGAGGCAGGTCTACTCCTGAATGAGGAAAAGTGCTGCTATAATCAGTCAAGTCTATACGCTTCCTGGGCCACGTGGTGTCAGCTGAAGGTATTGCGCCTGACAAAGAGCACATCGAAGCTGTTTTGAATGCCCCAGCTCCGACTGATGACCCTGCCCTGGATGCGGAGCCCGAAATGGTTGCCTACATCACTGATGCTCTTGCTGCTCTGCCCATTACTGACTTTGAGGCTGCTGCTGCCTCTTGCCCGGAGATTTCTGCACTCCGTAAACAGATTGCACGTGGCTGGCCACAAAAGGTGAAAATGCTGAGTCCAGAAGTTGCCCCATACTTCCCCATACGTCATGAACTGTCAGCAGAAAACTCACTGGTGCTTCGGGGAGCACGTCTTGTTGTGCCGATCGCACTGCGTGCTACTCTGGTGGCTCTTGCACATGAGACACACCAAGGAGTGGTGCGAACAAAGCAACGCCTGAGAGAGTACTACTGGTGGCCAAAGATGGATGACCTGGTCCACTCTACAATTCAGTCATGTCGGCCATGCCAGTCCAATGACAAGACTGCAAAGCCACGCCCTGCTCCACTACAACCAGTTACATTCCCGGACAGGCCATGGCAAAAGCTTGCAATGGACATTGTCGGTCCTTTTGAAACAGCTACATGGGACTGTCGATATGCCATCACTCTGATTGACTACTACAGCAAGTGGCCAGAGGTCGCTTTCACTGCAAATATCACTACAAAGGATGTTACATCCTTCCTCTCCTCCGTCTTCAGTAAACAAGGAAACCCGGAATCCATTGTGACAGACAAGGGAAAACAGTTTACTTCAGCTGACTTTGCTGCTTTCCTAGCTGAACGGGATGTTGTACACCACAGAGTCTCTGTGTACTACCCTGCTGCAAATGGCGCCATAGAGCGTTTCAATCGTGTCCTGAAAGAGACTGTGCAGATGGCTATCATACAGTCTGTAGTGGAAACCTGCCATTACTGCCTTCCTGATGGCTTACCGTGCCACACCGCATGCAGCTACAGGTGTGTCTCCCTATCAACTACTGTATGGCCGGAAGATGCGCACAAAGTTGACTGTCCTGCCGCCCTCTCATACTGACCCTGTCTCGGATGAACAGGTACGAGAGAAAGTCACACGCTATCAACACAAGATGAAGACTTATACTGATGGAAAACGAGGTGCGTGCACTCCACCTTTTCAAGAAGGGGATAGTGTACGGGTGAAAACACCTCTCCATGTGCCCAAAGCTAACCCAAAGTTTGGTGCTCCTCTGAGAGTCACTAAGAAGGTCGGCCAAAACACATACTTGCTGGAAGATGGCCGAAGATGGAACGCCTCTCACCTAGCTCCTGATCGCTGTGCAGCCGTAAAGCCACAGGACATTCCTGCTTCACCTGACCTTGCCTCTCCATCCTCTCCAAAGAAACCACGAGTCAGAAAGAAGCCTACTGGATGCAAGAATATGTGACTGATTAGATATTGGTCTTCCGAATGTAGCTTGTCAACAGATATCTTGTTTTGTTGTATTTTCGAAGGTATGCAATGTGGTGTTTGACAAAAGAAAATAATCCTACAGTTGTATCCTATTTCAGATCTGTGAAACAGAGTAGGCCTATTTTGTGTTCATGTTCATATGTTCACCTTTCTTATATTTTCAGGTTTACTAACATACAGTACTGAGTACAGTTAAGGAAAATGGTTATGCCTGAATGCAGGTTCTGAGATTATTTTATTTAGCCTCAGAGGAAATGTTTTTTCTACAAAGAGAGGAAATGTTGTGTCCTACTGTTACACAGTGTCTAAAGCATGCAGTTACTTATTTGCACCACTTGGTGTCACCGGAGGTGACCTGCCTAGACAGGTATGTAGAAGAAGCGTGAATACAGGAAGTGAGGCTTGCATGCGATGATGTGTGATGCTATAGACCACCGCAACACTTCCGGGTATTCCGAAATCAGGGAGGAGATTGCGGGGGGGGGGGTCAAATGAATGAATGTGGACGAGAGCCGTGATGTAAGTGGTTGCCGATACGGCTGTGGGGGTGCTAGAGACATGATCGAATAGACGTTTATGCGCCTCGCTCTCCTGAACACGGCGTGACCCATAACTAATCGATCAGAACTAAATCGGCAGAGAAAAAGCCCATTTTAAAGCACCTATTCCGCATGGACATGCGCAGAGTGCCCATGGAGTCTGGACGACGCGAGATGACGCTCGAATGAATGTGGACTGTTCCATCAGAGGGGGGAGCTTCGATGGTCATGTAAGTGGCTACAGACCGCTGCACTTAAATATAAACATTAGTCTACCTGGAGACTCAATGAGGTAATTGTAGATGTCGCCATAAGACGCGTCTGGCCATTTAGTGGGATCATTTTTCCATTATCCTGTTCGGCTGAAAGGACACTGGCCACCGAAGCTCCCCCCTCTGATGGAACAGTCCACATTCATTCGAGCGTCATCTCGCGTCGTCCAGACTCCATGGGCACTCTGCGCATGTCCATGCGGAATAGGTGCTTTAAAATGGGCTTTTTCTCTGCCGATTTAGTTCTGATCGATTAGTTATGGGTGTCGCCGTGTTCAGGAGAGCGAGGCGCATAAACGTCTATTCGATCATATGCTCCCCCCGCAATCTCCTCCCCGATTTCAATGTAACGCGGAAGTGTAGTGGTCTATGCAGGAACTAAACAAAGAATAGTCAATTGAAATGGATCCACTCTCTCCAGTGTCTTATTCATTGCCATCCACCTCTACAGTATCCTATTATTATGCAAAGTCTAGGTGATAGATAAGTACCGGCCGCCGGGTACTTGGCGCACGGCGTGACGAGTCCAGTGACAATTGTGAACGCATTTTTGTGTGCGCACGCGTGCACATCCGTGCGCGATTGCGCGTACTTCTGCTCAGCGAACTACTAGGACGGCGTGGTACCCCGTCCACCCACCACTGCATCCCTGGATACAACTGAGGACACTTGTATACCTTTACTTTTAACAGTTCGGCTGTTCACATTATTTGTTCAGATCTGAGTCACATCAGATTTGCCACGTTTGTCTGCAGTCTGAAGGTAGCCTTTGAGGGCAGCACGGCATCTTGGCTTATAGACGACACAGGCTGTGCATAATACAACATGACAGCTACATTATGCATGACCCTACCATGTGGAGATGCTGTATGATAAGACTGAAGGGGGGAGGAGGGCTTCAGGACATACAGTACCACCTTACAATTGGGTTCATTTCTTTTATTATAATTTGCTTTAGATAAATATTTAAACATTGTCTGGCATGATGTTGTTGACTAGTCCTGGACATAATTTAAGATAAGATATTCTTTTATTGATCCCGTTGGAGAAATCCGGGCATCATAGCAGCATGGGGGAGAGGGGAGGGGAGGTACAGGTACGGGCATGATAATAATACACAACAATAAGACATAGTACTCAATAAGACATACTGTAATACAGGTAATAAAATGAGAGTACAGTAAAAAAGTTTAAAATAGGCAGCGTAAACAATATAATTAACTCTGAATATAAGGGAGGAAAGGGGAGAACTAGGGAACAGGAACTAGGTGGAACTAGAAAGGGAGAACTTGGGACCAGGAACTAGGTGGAACTAGAAAGGGGAGAACTAGGGAACAGGAACTAGGTGGAACTAGAAAGGGAGAACTTGGGACCAGGAACTAGGTGGAACTAGAAGGGGACTGATGCCCGCGGAGGCGGGCTGGGGTACAGGGAGGAACTGGGGACTGGTGGGAAAACATCTGGGCCGCTCTGCAGGACAGAGGAGAGAGTTAATGCACAAAAGGGAAAAAACAGAGCAGGTGCAGAACAGTCCAAAAAACAAAGTGAACAAAGTAATAATATCTTCGTGTGACAAACACACAGGGGGAGATGTAAAGTCCAAAAATACTATTCTAAGTGAGAACCAAAAACAGAGGCATTACGCTGGGAGATGAAATGTCCAAACTAACTAACAGAGGCAATACGCTGGGAGATGAAATGTCCAAACTAACTAACAGAGGCAATACGCTGGGAGATGAAATGTCCAAACTAACTAACAGAGGCAATACGCTGGGAGAGTGACATCACAATCAAAACTCACCCAGGCGTATGCGTAAAGGTACAGGAACAGCAGCGGGAACGGGGGCAAGGGCACTACGCTGAGTGAGTGACATCACAATCAAAACTCACCCAGGCGTATGCGTAAAGGTACGGGGACAGCAGCGGGAACGGGGGCAAGGGCACTACGCTGAGTGAGTGACATCACAATCAAAACTCACCCAGGCGTATGCGTAAAGGTACGGGGACAGCAGCGGGAACGGGGGCAAGGGCACTACGCTGGGTGAGTGACATCACAATCAAAACTCACCCAGGCGCATGCGTAATGGTACAGGGACAGCAACGGGAACGAAGGCATCGCCACCGGGGCGGCTGGCTGTCCGAGCCGAGGGAGAGAGTGCTGGAACAGTGGCGGTGACGAGGGCATCGTCCACCGGGTAGCCGCTGTCGGAGCCGAGGAACAGAGTGCTGGAACAGTGGCGGTGACGAGGGCATCGTCCACCGGGTAGCCGCTGTCGGAGCCGAGGAACAGAGTGCGCGCCACACCTTGGTGTGCGCGTCGGAACAGGGAGCTGGAACAGTGGCGGTGGCGAGGATGTCGTCCACCGGGTAGCCACTGTCGGAGCCGAGGAACAGAGTGCGCGCCACACCTTGGTGTGCGCGTCGGAACAGGGAGCTGGAACAGTGGCGGTGGCGAGGATGTCGTCCACCGGGTAGCCACTGTCGGAGCCGAGGAACAGAGTGCGCGCCACACCTTGGTGTGCGCGTCGGAACAGGGAGCTGGAACAGTGGCGGTGGCGAGGATGTCGTCCACCGGGTAGCCACTGTCGGAGCCGAGGAACAGAGTGCGCGCCACACCTTGGTGTGCGCGTCGGAACAGGGAGCTGGAACAGTGGCGGTGGCGAGGATGTCGTCCACCGGGTAGCCACTGTCGGAGCCGAGGAACAGAGTGCGCGCCACACCTTGGTGTGCGCGTCGGAACAGGGAGCTGGATCAGTGGCGGTGGCGAGGATGTCGTCCACCGGGTAGCCACTGTCGGAGCCGAGGAACAGAGTGGCGCGCCACACCTTGGTGTGCGCGTCGGAACAGAGAGACGCATCGGGGTGCGTCTGCCAGGAGGAGTGTGCCAAGCACGAAGGTCTGGAAGATGCGCGTCTGTGCGCCGGTACGGAGGAGCGTGCCAAGCTCGAAGGTCTGGAAGATGCGCGTCAGTGCGCTGGTACGGAGGAGCGTGCCAAGCTCGAAGGTCTGGAAGATGCGCGCCAGTGCGCTGGTACGGAGGAGCGTGCCAAGCTCGAAGGTCTGGAAGATGCGCGTTGCGCGCTGGTCTGGAGAGCGTGCCAAGCTCGAGCGTCCTTGGAAGATGCGCGTTGCGCGCTGTGGACTGGAGAGCGTCTGCGCTGGTCTGGATGTGCGTCAGGACGACAGCTGCGCGGGGGGTCTGAAGTGGATGACTGGGATGCCTCCCGTGGAAGTCTAGGGAGCGCAGACCAGTCCCACTCTCAGGCAACGGCGACAGCAGGCGAAGGCTGGAGCAAACATCTCGACGCCGGAGAATGGAACAGCATAGGCAGACAGAGGATCTCCCGAAAGAGTCTAGATGTTTAGAGAATATGACTCGGCAAGTATACAACACGACCCCACGCCAAAACGAGGGGAAGCGCCCTGGTATTTAAAGCCCACAGGGGGACTAATTAGCCTGCCACCACAGGTGCGAGAGATAATAGAATATCAAACAGGTGTGGCCACTAAGGGTAAGGAACGAGAGGGTGGGGGCTAGAGAGAGTGAGTAGGGAATTCCTAACAGTAGGCTTAAAGAAGAGAGAGAATAGGGAATTCCTAACAGTAGGCTTAAAGAAGACAGAGAAAAGGTAGTGAGCAGCGGGCAAAACCTCACAAAAGAAGTGCAATCGCTCTCATTAGATGTGTGTATGTAGGCTAGGCCTGTCTGCCCCCCACCCCCCTGATGTTTGAGAGTTAAGAGTCGACAATAAGTGCTAATAAGATGCTGTGATTTGCTGTTGTTGCACAGAAATTAAGCACTTTTTCATAAGCTCAGCTGCACTATAAATGTGTTTTTTTGTTCAAGTGTTGATGTTAGAATGTTCAGATGCACAGGAGATGTTGCAGTTGTTGCACAGTCATAAATGAAGCACTTTTTGCAGGAGATGTTGCAGATGTGGCACATAAATGAAGCACTTTTTTTTAAAAGTATACTACTTTTGCAATGTAGTTAAAGGGGAACTATCTTATAAATGGCCTTTTTCAGTGTTTAGCATTGTTTCCTAGCTATGTGGACTTATATTAATATGATCTATGTCTCTAATTCTCATATTGGCGCATTCTTCCAATTCTCCTCTCACAATATTCACCCTCACTGAACTGAGTCATCTGAAAATGTGCTGATTTGTGATGTCAGAGAGACACCGCTGCATGATAATCAGCTGAGTTTCCACACAGTTCCCACTGTGGTTGGAGCCCAGGCTCAAAACGGCTTAAGATCTTGAGGTAGAAAAATGCTGTTTTTGAGTACTTGATTAGAAATACAAAACAATGAATTAAAAAAATAAAAATTACAGAGGTGTTCCATAAACCCACAGGAATTGTGTAAAAGTGCCCAAATAGTGAAAGAAATAGTAAAATAGTTCCCCTTTAAATAAAAGTTGTGAAAATGTGGTTGCGTGTTGTGTCAAGTGTATATTATATTCATAGCACAGGGAGGCGCCGTGGCAGTCCGGCCCCTGGCCCCTTGGGTTTCTGACAATGTGGCCCCCTGAACAATTTAGTTGAATAGCCCTGATATACGGCATACGTTATACGTTGTAGTCCGTGCAGGTTAGGTGGTGAGAGTCAGACACACTTAGTGATCAGACATTCCTAGTACATTGTTGCTCAGCTGATAGAGTTGTGCCCTTCCTGATGGCTTGTCGTACAGAACTTGTAAGTCGCTTTGGATAAAAGCGTCAGCTAAATGACTAAATGTAAATGTAGTAGTTCTGGAGTTCTGCCGCTGTTAGTTCTCTGGCTGCTGGCAGCAGAGTCCCTGTCCACAGTTATGGAGCCTGGTGCCTGCTGGCATGAAGGACTACCAATTTCACTGATCGCTTTAGTATTGAGAAACTTGTTTTGATATTGACAAATAATACAGTGTGGAGGGCATGCTACACCGAACCTCATCCAAGGTCCTGCTCACGCTCTTTCCTCACAGCAAGAGCCCTTGAAGGGAGCCTTGAGGTTGTACGATGCAAATCTTAAAATATGCCAAAGGCTTCACCCTAACTGTTCGATTCTGTGCAACATAATTCTCATTCCTGCCAGCTCACCTTGGATCTGTGATGTCACCTGGATGTAAAATCCGGGCACTGCTCCATAGACAATGAATAGGTCAATTGTCAATGGAGAAGCCATAGGGAAGAGTGGTACATTTTCACAAATAAGGACTGAACTGTCCCTGGGGCACAGGAAGAACATAAGCAAATTCTTAAAGAAAAAGGGTGGCATTCCCCTTTAAGTTGTATTCTCTTCTTTTTCAAAAGAGATCTGACCAAGAAAGCGATCAAACAAAACATACATCAGCACTACAGAAGGTAAAACACCTGGGAGACTGATGGCCACTAGTTGGTAGTCTTGCTCCTTCTCAGACTGAAGTCATTGTGGTGATTTCAATGCATACACTTTGTAAAGGCTATATTGATATTATCTTCACAACAATCAGAATCAGAAATTATGTGGCCAACATTGACGTTTCTTCCAATTATTAACCCCAAAGTCAATTCATCGCCATCTGTTCTGCACCTTTTCAGACTAACCTGGTAAATATACAATAACACTTCATTTTCATACAAGTTAGAAATGATTGTTGCAGACAATTTCAGAATAACTTGGTAAATATATACAATAACACTTCATTTTCATACACGTTAGAAATGATTGTTGCAGACAATTTCAGAATAACTTGGTAAATATATACAATAACACTTCATTTTCATACAAGTTAGAAATGATTGTTGCAGACAATTTCAGAATAACTTGGTAAATATATACAATAACACTTCATTTTCATACACGTTAGAAATTATTGTTGCAGACAATTTCAGAATAACTTGGTAAATATATACAATAACACTTCATTTTCATACAAGTTAGAAATGATTGTTGGAGACAATTTCAGAATAACTTGGTAAATATATACAATAACACTTCATTTTCATAGAAATGATTGTTGCAGACAATTCCACAATAACTTGGTAAATATATACAATAACACTTCATTTTCATACAAGTTAGAAAAGATTGTTGCAGACCATTTCAGAATAACTTGGTAAATATATACAATAACACTTGGTAAATATAATAATATATACAATAGCAATAAACATGGGCCAGGGCTATTATTCAGCCCAGTGGTTCTCAACATGGGGTTGGGGGTCCTTGAGGGAGGGTCCCTTTTTTCAAATGGGGGTCCTTGGCCTAATGCCTATCAGGTTGGTTGGGGTTCTTTGAAAGACAAAAACCCTTAGAACCCCTGGCTTAGTCTGTATATAAAGTAGGCTATTTTCATTGTTACTTTTAAATCTGTCGTCAATCCCCTCTTAGATTGATTGATTGATTGATTGATTGATTAATTGAAAATTGTATTAACAGATTGCAGAATGGGTACAATACAGTACAGCTCAATACATACAATTGTTAAGGGGATGCAGACCAGAGAAAGACTTTCGTCTTGTTTACATCAGGGTCCCCCATTTTCAATTAATCATAACATATATGACATACATGACATACAGATAGACAGTACTGCTACATCTATACATTTATGACATACCAGATTTACACATACAGTACTGTTTGTGATACAAAAAGAGTTTAAAAAAGAGAGTATATACATTTGACGAAGAAACTGTGCATTGGATGAGCTGGGGGGGGGGGGGGCTGTACATAGGAGGTGGGTGGGGTGGGGGGGTAACTTTACATTAGCATTAACTAACTTCTTCATTACTCTTAATTCTTCAATTATCACAGATAATATAGGATATAATGTTCTGTTCTGGAGGGAGATGTTGAAACTTGTTCGATTAAAAAGGGCCAGCTCCTTTCTACATGGCTTCCACCTGGCAGTGTTGGGGAAACTACAAAACTAGTTTAAAACCAAACTACTGGCTACTTCACAATGAAAAGTAGTTCAACTACATCCTACTCTCAAAATTATTTAGCTTATCAAACTAAAACTTTAACTTTAACTACATCCAAACTACATTGCGGGAAATTATCACAATCTGAGTCTGGAATCTCATATAGTTAGATAGGCAACAACTGAACCAGAGTGGGTGTGTTTGATTTAGGGACTAGGGCAGGCCAATCCTCACTTCGGAAGATGTGTTTTAGGGAGAAATTGTTGAAGTAAAGTGAAGAGGAAAATGCGATGCATTGGCGAAGCGTAACGCGTGGGAGGTCACGCTGCCTTCACCACTTCCTGCCTTTCGCTGAGCAGGCGCCCATACCTGACCTGTAGGCGTCACTGTCCACAACGCCAGATTCCCACGACTTCCCTCCCCCTAACTCAGCCAAACGAGTTAGTATGACGATCGGCCCAAGCCGCAGGCAATGCTGACTCCGGGAGTCGAGACCGCAGCCTCTTGCATTGGTGACGAGCGCAATCTCCGCTACGCCACCCGACCGAAAATGAGAGGGATACACATTTCAAGCCAACATCTTAAGCTTCAATTTAATGTAGGAATGACTATTGAAAGATGTTTTGATGATGAGCAATTCACACTAGAGTAAAAAGTGTGACAAGAACTATCCCCGTTCTCCCCTACAGTAGTTAACTACACACTCCCCAACACGACTGTCCCCTGGGCCCCTGGGCGGGCTGGAACCAAACGCCTGCTTCACCCCTCCTCCTCCAGACCCATGATGTGTGACTCTATTCCAATGAAAGCAGGTGGAATTCCCAGATTCCTCCAATCACACTCCCTGCTCGTGCAGAGCGGAGAGTCCATGCGGGACAGTGGAGGAGGAGGCTGGGTCCTAGAGGAGTGCTGGAGCAAAGTTCCACAACTGAAGAAAACACCGTCTCTGCTCGTAGCTTGCTGTTTTTTTTTATGGATATCTGTTGTATTCCGCCGTGGGTAGCTGAGCAGTAGAGGGTGTGTGTGTGTGTGTGAGTGTGCGTGTGGAATATACATAAAGTTGCCGCTGTAGCGATCCGCTGGGACGCGCTCCGCCGCGATGGACCTCTACTAGCGCGGAAGGACACATTCGGGGACTGTTTTTGGGTATATTTATATAACTGGCATTGTTTTGAATTCCCTACCACTACTATTATCTTCGTGTCCCCCGGAGCGACGGATAAGCGAGTGCGATCATGCCAGGAAAAACGAAGTACAACCTCGTTGATGATGGCCATGATTTGAGAATTCCATTGCATAACGAGGAAGCGTTCCAGCATGGGATCAACTTCGAAGCAAAGGTGAATAAGCTGCCTTTAGCCTACAGACCACAGTGCCAGATAATACCAACAACACCCAGACCATTTCCAATTCCAACGAATAGCCTATTTGTATTTGCATTATTTCCCACATATGTCAGATTGTTGACTAGAACAACCCAAAACAGATGTTTAGCTTTTTTCTTTTTCTTCTGTCAGATGTTTAGTGACAAAATATCTGGGTCACAGAAGTTGTGCCATTGTAGCAGGCTACCTATAATTAGTCATATGACCACTATAACGGCCTTGTATACAGCTTGTGTCTTACTGAGGTATGTTATCACTGGACACAGACTCTAGCCTAGTATAATAAAAGCATGCCCCCACTGATTTATTACGCTGCAGAAATAGCCTACAATTAACGGGCTGCCATGCTTTTATTATAGGCGCTATATCTGCAAAATCCCTGGCATACCAGTTCATCGCCTGTTTCATTTCTTTTCTTTTTTGCTGTGTGAACAACAGTACATCGGCAGTCTGGATGTGTCGAGACCGAATAGCAGAGTGGAGATTGTGGCTGCGATGAGGAGAATACGGGTAAGTTACACACGTCCAAGCATCATTCATTGATTGATTGATTGATTGAAAAGTTTATTAACAGATTGCAGAATGGGTACAGTACAGTACAGCTCAATACATACAATTGTTAAGGGGATGCAGACCAGAGAAAGACTTTCGACTTGTTTACATCAGGGTCCCCCATTTTCAATTCATCATAACATATATGACATACATGACATACAGATAGACAGTACTGCTACATCTATACATTTATGACATATCAGATTTGCAAATACAGTACTGTTTGTGATACAAAAGTGTCCAGAAAAGGAGTGTATATACATTTGGCATAGAAACTGTACATTGGAGGAGGTTGGTTGGGTGGGGTGGGGTTGGGTGGGTTGGGTGAGGGCTGTACATTGGAGGTGGGGGGGGGGGGGGGGGGGTTGGGAAGGGGACACACACACATTTTACACTGTACATTGGAATATTGACAAAGCCTTACTTGGTCATTTACTGTACAACTAGGTTAGGACATTTGTAGGGGCCAGTTTCGAATTGCAGTCTCACGTAGGTGTTTTTTGAGAGTGTTTTTGAAGGTGGGTAGTGATTCACATTCCTTTACAGCTTTAGGCAGGGCGTTCCACATTGATGTGGCATAATTGCGAAACGTGTTTAGTCCCTTGTTTGATCCGAATCTGGGTTTTACATGATTTGTGGAGCTCCCTCTGGTGTTGTGATCGTGGTATTCACTGACCCGCGTGGATAGAAACTATAACATAGACTGAATATATATAATAACCCCGAGTGCACAATGCGCAGCCGTTGCATCAGTACACGTCCTCTCTGTGAGCTAAGTGCACACAGTGCTGCTCTGAACACCGGGCTCCTACTGGGGGGCCCTTCTCCGCTTGCAGCCTAATAATCAAAGAGTGTGAAATGGACCCGTCGAGGCTGCGTAAAGTCCGAGAGAGAGGGCCATCCGAATGAATGCGTCGAGATGCAGAAGTTGGAGCCGTGCAACAAAACGCATTGTTAAAATGTCCAGCTGAGTTGACGGGAGCTTGAGCTGTCTTCTCGCTTGTCTCCATCGGTGATTTGGCTCAGAGATGGTAGCAGCCCTTTGAAGTAATGCACTGGAGTGGAAGCATAGGGTTTTGGCGGTCTACCCCTCCTCTCTCCCCTCTGTCTCTCTCTCTCCCCCCCTCCTGCGCTGTCCTTATCGCCATGCATGTAAACTTTTTTGTAAAGATCTCCAGCTTTTAGCAACACAGTGTTGCCAACACTATGCTTACCATACTTATCTTCTATATAGGCCTACTTGGCTACTTTCATGTTCGCTGTTACCCAGTACTGTCTTATGTTTCTCTGGCACTCTGGCAGCTAAGCTTGTAGGTAACATTGTTCATCAAACAGTGTCAACTTGAGTGCTACAGTCTTGAGTGTATAGTAGTATTAGCATAGTATGTAGTGATATAGGCAAAGTAGATTTTTTTTTTTTTTTTAAACTTTGGCCATTCCCCTGGCTCTTTTATGTGTTTATCACATTTATACTGGTCAAGGATGACCGACAGAAACAGGCTGAAAGGGTTCAGATGGGGGGGAAGACACTCTGGGAAAGGCACGGCTGCAGTCGGGATTCGAACTCGCTAAGCCCCAGATCCGTGACGAGCACGGTTGTCCACGGCGCTGAAATAGCGCTCGCGGTACGTGGTGAGCTACTGGAGCTCCCCTCAAAGTAGATTCTTAAGTAGCAGAGTGTTTAGTAAAAGACAGTATGAAGGTACTGTTCTTCATTTCAGTCTTTCCATTCAGTCTTTCGCGCCACATAACCACAGATACATATTGTTGTTGTCAGCATGTTGTCTTTAGGTCCTTGTCAGCCAGCAAGGTGGTCTTAATTGCAACACACACACACACACACACACACACACACACACACACACACACACACACACACACACACACACACACACACACACACACACACAGTGGTGGAAAGGAACTAAGTAGTTGTACTCGTACAAATTAGGGGTACTTCTACTTGAATGGAGTATTTTCGTTTTAGGGAACTTTGTACATTTACTCCACTACATTTCTAAGGAAATGTTGTACTTTTTACTCCACTACATTTATCTGAACCCATACAGTTAGGTACTTTGAAGAAAAAAGATTTTGCATAGAAAACACGGCCTGACATATTGAAACCTGTCAACTTCAAGAGGACATAATCAGAGCAGCATAACTGGACCACACACCACTTTAACAAAACCTTTAGAGGTCAATGGATCAAGGACTGAACTCTCACATGTACTTTTACTTTGATACCTAACCCTTTCACTGCCGCACTACCAAACGGTTAACCCTTTCACTGTGACAATACACAGAGGGTTAACCCTTTCACTGCCACACAACAGCATGTTAACCCTTTCACTGCCACACGACAGAAGGTTAACCCTTTACTATCACACAACCGACTGCGACCGTCGGTTGTGTGATAGTAAAGGGTTAACCTTCTGTTGTGTGGCAGTGAAAGGGTTGCACATGCAATATCAAATACTTCTCAACTTTTACCTAAGTGGAATATAGAATGGAGCACTTTTACTTTACTTAACTTTTTAGAGTACTATTCTATCTGGGCATTTTTACTTTTACTTAAGTAAAGGAACTGTGTACCTCTTCCACCACTGCACCCACCCCCCCCCCCCCCCCCCACACACACACACACACACACATGAACACACAGTCAAGCAAAGAGGTGCAAATTATCCTATTAACCTTTTCAGAGAGGCACCCCCTGCCATGGTGGTGGACCCCCCGGCCGGCTGCCATGGCAGCTGTGGTTGTTGGCAGGAAAACAGGCTTTGGTTTGGCTCCTCCACTGTGAAAACAGTTAGTTAGAGGCAGGATGGAGGGAGACAAAGGGGAGAAACCACAGGTATCCCTGCTGGCGGGAGGCACCAACTCATTCCTATTTCACTTGCATTTCATTTCACTCTTACTAGGCTGGCTTTTTGGTTTGTTTGTTTTTTATTATTATTATTATTATTATTATTATTATTATTATTATTATTATTATTATTATTATTATTATTATTATTATTATTATTATTATTATTATTATTATTATTATTATTATTATTATTAATAAATTATTATTATTATTATTATTATTATTATTATTATTATTATTATTATTATTATTATTATTATTATTATTATTATTATTATTATTATTATTATTATTATTATTATTATGATGTCTTTATTTAGACACAGGAAAGACGTTTGTGGCAGGATTCATAGTACATACGAAGGGTATGTAAGGTACCTAGGGTATCTCTGAGGACCTGTCCTGGACCACCAACACCTCGACCCTGGTCAAGAAGGCCCACAAGCGCCTCTTTTTTCTGAGGAAGTGGGCCAAACTCCACCTACCCCCTCCCGTGCTAGCAAACTTTTATCGCTGTATGATTGAGAGCATCCTCACCACCTGCATCTCAGTCTGGTATGGCAACTGCACCGTTAAGGACCGGAAATCACTGCAGAGGGTAGTGAAAATAGCCCAACGCATCACCAAGACCCCACTCCCCCCCATCTCATCTCATCTCATCCCATCTCCATGAGAAGCGGTGCTCACGGAGAGCACGGAACATCATCAAAGACGCTTCTCACCCAAACCATGGACTGTTCACCCGCCTGCGGGGTACTCGCTCTGGGGCACGCTACCACCGCCTCCCAGGCAGAACCAACAGGACCATGAATAGTTTCTTCCCCTCAGCTGTCAGACTTATTTTTTGATCCACTTTTTTCTCTTCCTGTTTTTCTGTAATTTTCTCCCATCCCAATTTAGTCATCATGCCAATTCCCCCCTCCCTTTCCTGGTCGTTGCTCGCATGTGCCCCCCACTGGTCGGTCTAGGGAGGGTTGATAGATACTATCACATGTCCCCTCCGATACATGCGGAGTCAGCCAGCCACTTCTTTTCACCTGCCACCTGCGGACTCTCATTGGCGAGGTGTAACGTGTGGGAGGCTCACACTACCCTCGCCATCTCCCTTCCTCGTTGTGCAGGCACCCTGACCGACCTGTAGGAGTCGCTGTTTACAATGACCAGATTACCACCCACCGGCTTGCAGGGGAACTTGTGGGTCCCAAAGATCCCCTCCGCATGTGTCTTTAATGCCTAGATTTATTTTGTATATTTAATAACAATTCGTTTGATTTGTTTTTTCCACCAAAAATGTTCAATAAACTACTGAAGATGTCTTAGCAGCATCCCTACACCTTTACCCTCGTTGAGATGCAAGGATCTATGAATGCCCCACTTCTCCCCTCACTTCTCCCCTCACTTCTCCCCCCACTTCTCCCCCCACTTCTCCCCTCACTTCTCCCCCCACTTCTCCCCCCACTTCTCCCCTCACTTCTCCCCTCACTTTCTCTTTTACCACTTAAACGGTTCACCAAATTTTTTCCCACCCAAACACAACACTTCTTAGCTCACACAATCTTGGTATACCTAAGAGATTAGCTGAAAAAAAACCCAATTGTCTTTGTGCTTAGATCACTATCAACCTCCAACTTATAATACAAGTTTCACGTTAGCATTTCACTTGTGGCCAGCTGGGCAATTGCGACCATGATAGGTTGCCAGGATTATTTGCACCACATGGCCGGCTCAGATTTTAAGGTAGTACAGAGAAGTCATCGTCCCCCCTTCAGTGGAAGAATGTGAAAAGGGCGTTCTGGTGACAAGCTCTGCACAAGTTACAATCTGTATAGCCATGCCTCCAAGAGGAGTTAACTGTAGAAACACGCTTTTCAATGGAGGGGACCTGTAATCACTGCACTATCTCTGAACACTACTAGGCTGTTCTGTGATTACCTTTTTTACAGTGAGAAATTGGAAATGTTAATAACTCTCTCATACTACACTAATCCCTTCTGGAATGGTCGGGAGTGGGAGCTCTTTAATTGGATATTTATTAGGGATGTAATGGTACACGCATTCATACCGTACCGTTCGGTACAGGACATTTGTTTCCGGTTCTGTGTGCGTATGAACCGAATCAATAGTCCAGCTTTAACCACGTAAGTAAAGAACAGAACTTAAATTGTGTGTGGAACTTTAATTGTGTGCGGAACTTAAATCCACAACTCCTGTAACTTTCACAACGAGCTGGATGCTGTATCGAAAACATACCAAACCATGACTTTAAAACTGAGGCATGTGTGTTACACCCATAATGCTTTACCCACTGTACCTCTAAGTACTCCCCAAGTTTAGTTTTTGTTCATGTCTTTGCTCGCAGAGTCGGCTAGAGTCATGTGTTGATGTGTAGGGCCATGATGTCTGTTGAGTGGTCACCGCTCTGAGAGCCAGTAGCCTAATGACAAACTAATGACAAACTAACGACACACACGGCAAAACAGGAAGTATAGCCACATCCTCTGGAGCTATATCTGCAGCCATGTTGTACTGTGGATCGACAGACAGACAGAAAGAAGGTTAGCACTGTTGCCTCACAGAAAGAAGGTCCTGGTTTCAAACCCCAGCAGGGGGCCTTTCTGTCTGGAGTTTGTATCTTCACACATTTCAAGCATCAGTGATGTACTTGCTGTTGTTCACCTGGTCCGCTAGCGTTAGCTGCCAGCTAGCTCGCTTATTTGATTACCGGTATCTCACATTCACTATTAACACTTTGAGTGCCGCGCTGTTTTCGGGCCCCATCTATTCACTGCCACGCTTTAAAAGATAGGAGTCCGTCACCTTGTTTGTAGAGCTATATATTCTATATTATAGCTATGGATACAATACTATGGTCATTTGACAGTGACTTTCTTCCGGTCAAGATGCAAAAAAGAGATAATTTGTCCATGCATACATTCGCACGTTATATACCGTGGTGAATATAAGTATGTTTTTAGATCGGTCTGGGGTAATTCCTGAAATGCTGAGGAATAGCCTTATAAGTGTATTATACTATAACCGTTGCTGTTTGTTGCCTGGACAAATAAAATCTATATCATAGGTATTATGTTTCATCATAAATCGTTTTTTGATGCTTTGATTGCCACCAACGGAATACGTTGTGGACTAACGTTACACACACACGTTCGGATCGAGGTGAAGACATGCTTGGATCAATGCAAGATTGATATCATATAGCCCTTACCTTGACTAGGATGTACCCCAAAAAGAAAAAAGCGGTGTGTGTGCTGAGTGGGAGGAGCCGGGGCTGTCGGGCAGCGGTGTGTGTGCTGAGTGGGAGGAGCCGGGCAGCGGTGTGTGTGCTAAGTGGGAGGAGCCGGGGCTGTGGGGCAGCGGTGTGTGTGCTGAGTGAGAGGAGCTGGGGCTGTCGGGCAGCGGTGTCGGTGTGAGTCACTGTCGCCTCAAACGTGAAGCGTTCTCCAATCAGCACTCGGCCACTCGGTTGCAATATTTAACAAGCTAACAGTGACGAGACCTGCAGACTCTGTCAACACGAGAGAGGAGATGAGAGCTGAGTAGAGTTAGCACTGTGACGGGAGGAGGCGGGGCTGGTGCTGGGCAGTGGTGTGTATGTGTGTGTAGGCAGTGGTGTGTATGTGTGTGTAGGCAGTGGTGTGTGTGTTACTGTCGGAGGCAGTGGTGGAAGAAGTACACAGTTTCTTTTTTTTTTTGATCCACTTTTTCTCCCATTTTTCTATATTTTTCTCCCATCCCAATTTCGTATCATCCAATTCAACCCTCCCCTGTCACGAACGCTGTTTCTTGCCTCCCACAAGCCGGCTGCAATGTGGACTAAGTCATACATAGCACAAGTCCCCTCCGGTACTTGAGGTAACAGCAGTCGCATCTTTTCACCTGCGCAGCTCGATCTCTTAGTGTCGAGGAGTAACGCGTGGGAGGCTCACGCTGCCCCCGACACTTCCTGATTCTACTGCGCAGGCGCACCAACCGACTTGTAGGAGTCGCTTGTTCACAACGTTCGATCCCCACCCTTCAGTTTTCCCTCCCCGTAATACGGCCAATGTGTATTACTGCGGACGACCAGCCAAACTGAAAAACAATGTGGAGAGCTGGATTCGAACACGCGAATCCTAGCGTCTCCACACTGGTGGCGAGTGCCTTAGACCACTACACCACCTAGCCGCCCAAGTACACAGTTTCTTATTCATTTTCATCCAGTTTGGAATAGGTCTGGCAATGCAGCAGTCCATTATTGATTATTTGGTTGAAAATATGCCTACTGATTAAAGCCGCTAACAATAATTAACCTCTCAGGTAGGGGTGGACGGTATGGTCTAAAATTTATATCACGGTATAATTTTAAGCATAGACGGTAACGGTATATATCACGGTATCAGTGTTTCCGTTAGAATAATTTTTTTTGCCTGATAGGCAGGCTATATAAAGAATGACATCCTCAAGGCATGTAGATTTATAATATTTTAACTTAAAACTAGGCTACTTTTGCGTATAAAGTCATTATATTCCAAATAAAATAAGTCCAGAGTCCGTGCTGCTCCCATTGCAAACAGCCGGGCTGGATGCTGGATTTAGCTAGAAGCATATGTAGCTGCAGAGCCGCAGAGCCGGCGGCGCTTTCAGGTCTGGTCACAGCTTTCAGCCGTTGGGTGGGGGGGCGCTGTTGAGCGGACCTGACCTGAAAGCGCCGCTGGCTCTGCGGCTCTGCAGCTGCATGCTATTCGCAAATCCACTGCTGCCGCCGTACTCCCGGCTCCCGCTGCAGCCGTCGTTATCATAACACTACACGCATATCATAATGTTTACAGCAAACTGTAGTTGATCACCAGGTATGTTTTATTAACGTAGAATAATTCATATAAGAAAAACGATAGGGACATCTCTTACCTTTCTCCACTGGCTAAAAATGCCAGGAACTGAAATTGAAACTTGCTGTGCGCCGCGGTGATATGTGTTTATTATGAAATGACAATTGCGTGTTGACACGCCCACTGTGCGAAGCCTCCTAAATAACTTTTTCCAGTTTGCACATATCTATTATCTATGACTAATTCTATCTATTTTTAGGGGCAAATGCGATTGAAATAGTCGCGCTGTGGTTACATGACGTCATTGCTATTTTAGAGCTACTCTACCGGTTACACGGTATAGTCAAAATCCATACCGTAGAGCAAATTAATACCGTTTATACCGTATACCGTTTATACCGTCCACCCCTACTCTCAGGTGGACAAATGGCCTACAATACCCTAATCGCTGTATGATCATAGTTAATTAAATCTCATCAGACATATCTGCCAAAACGGAAAAGGTTCAACCCTTAAAAATATCAATCCCTGACCATAAGTAAATGGGTTATAATTAGGGATGTTCGATATTGGCTTTTTTACCGATATCCGATATACCGATATTTCCGATACCGATATCAACCGATACCGATATATGCTGGGTTTCCCTCCCCAAATTTTTTTATAATTTCAGGTAATTAACATTACATATATCTTGTCGTGGAATTAACACAACATTATGCATACTTTTGACAATAAATAAAATAAGAATTTGTTCTTACTTGCTTGCCTGGGTAAATAAAGGTTAAATAAATGTAAAAAATAAAATCTTTTCTTTTTGAAAACCGATACCGATAATTTCCGATATTACATTTGAATGCCAATATTGGTAGGCCGATAATATCGGACATCCCTAGTTATAATGTATCCTAGCTTGTAGATGTGAAGCAGCTCTATGACTGGCAATGTCACTAACACTCACAGCTGTAGCAGTGCTCACTAATGCCAGTGTCTGATGGAGTTATATGATTGGGCCACTAGATCAGGTGACCAGCCAATGATGTCACTGGTAAACAGGGAAGTGGAATTGGCCACAGTTTTGAACATTGACCATACACACGGTCCAGCCGCGTGATATTTTTCCGTAGCCGCATTTCTGGCAGACGCTCTCTGATTGGCCGACGCCAGTTTCTACACTGGTTAAGTTTAGGCAATCTTTGAAGTTGATTAAGGTTAGGCAAGTTCTTTCGACGGTTAAGCTTAGGCACTCTTTCGAAGTTGGTTAAGGTTAGAGTTTGTCTTAGAGCATGGTGATAGAACGCCAGGTAGTTTGCAGGCTGTTTGACGTGGAAATGGGCAAAGACACAGCTCGTCACGCTATTGGGCGCACATGTCACATGACCAGAAACGTCTGCCAGAAATGCGGCTACGGAAAGTATAGACGTGGTCCAGCCATGTGCTAGGTTTTGACCTAGTCTTGTTGACTACATGTCATAAGTCATAAACGCACATAAGCATGCCCCCCCCCCCCCCTCCCCCCACACACACACAAAACCGCAGCCACAAATTTAACACCCAGTCTTACCCCATAAATTGGACATGAATGATTCACTGGAAAATTAGAGGAAGTCTCGGAGGAGCAGAGAAGAAAAGAATAGCTCAGAGCGAGACAGAGACAGGGGTAGAGAAGGAGAGAGATGGAGAGAGAGGAATAGAGAAAGATATGAAGAGAAAGATGGAGGAATAGAGAGATGGAGAGAGGGCTAGAGAGATGGAGAGGGATAGATAGAGGTGGAGAGAGGGATAGAGAGAGAAAGATGGAGACAAAGACAACTATACCAATTGTCTTTCTTAGTTACCCTTAGCTCACCCAATCACCTGTCTTCCACTTTGACCATGTGATGACCATGTGACCATGTTATTATCCCGCAAAGTGCAGTAGTAGTAGCATATTGGCACGGTAGGAGAGGGTGTGAATTAGAAGGATACATTTCTCATTCATCTGCCTTGGCTGGGTTAATTGACTATGGGCTGACTGAACAGCATGCGATGAGAGAGAGAGAGAGAGAAAGAGAGGGAGATGGAGACTTAACTGTCCACAGACAGAGAGAGAGAGAGAGAGAGACTTAATGTCCACAGAGAGAAAGAGAGAGAGAGACTTAATGTCCACAGAGAGAAAGAGAGAGAGACTTAACTGAGAGAGAGACTTAACTGTCCACAGAGAGAGTGAAAGGGAGAGATTGTGTTGTTACCTGCCTTCTCCTTTATCTTCTGCCGTTAATTAATGGCAGCAGCAGTTTACCTGCACTGGTTTGATTGACGTTAACTAGATATAGAGGCTTGCTGCCTGTCCAGCTAATCCTCTGGCTTAATACTCAGTCTCAGCCTCTCAGCTGAGACGGGTTGTGTTCAGGCTGCGCTAAACAGAAGACAGTTCTCTAAATCATCTATCCAGCCCACAAAACGCTCTGAGGCCAGGCTGACCTCACGGGATCCGAGCAGAACGTTGTACCGGCAATGCGGCCTCATTCTGACATACTGTGTGCAGATGCAGCCGGAGGAATCGCTCTGTCTATGTGACGGTTCAGGGGGTCCAATCGATCACCGGCACAGTCCATGTGCAATCACAAGCATTAGGCCCTTTTCACACTGACCATTCAGACTGGCCATAGATGGGTAAATGCAGTAATAACATTGATGTCGGGTCTGCTTTAGGTGTGCCAAATAATACGCACGCATCAACAATACTTTGAGCATCAGCTTCTTTGAGCTGAAACACGCACACTGCCGTTATTTTTGTCAGCCATGACTTTTGCTGTCAGCACTCTGTGTGGTTGAAATAGACGCTGTGAGCCTTGTGTGGTTTCTCTTTTCTGTCCGTTGTTCTGTTTTTCACTCTCTCACTGCAGCCGTCTCTATACACAATGTGTGTTAAACATAAAGACTTAAAGAATGAGTGAGACCCCTCCCCACACACTTGATAAGACTCAGCAGTGTTGTAAAATAGGTTGCACGGAGCCCCCCCCCCCCCCCCCCCACTGCTTAAGTTAATTACATTAACCCGGAGAGGGATACTGCTCCAGTAGTTGAGTGCTAACCTTGCGTAAATATTTGCCTTTTAGCAGATGGAATGTTTGTCGAGAGCACAGTTATTATACATTTTCTCTCCCCTCCATCAACCCAACTCTGTCACAAATGTTTTCTTTTTTCAATTACAAGAAAGAAGGCAGCCTTGCATTCGCTGACGGTATCCCTATTCATTGACCTCGCAAGCCAACAGTGGCGGCGCATTTGTCACCAAGCGTCACAATCGTTAATCTTTAACACAAGGAGCTTTTTGAAGTGAAATCATTAACGGCCTCATTCAGGAGAAGTTTGTCTATGACTGGGTTTCATCATGGCTGGTCTATTTGTCTTCTCCCCATACATGCCCTGACTGATTGAGGGGCAGGGCCCTGCTGCCCACTAGGCAGATCAGGGACTGAACTTAGGGCCCTGCCTTCCTGGGGCTTCCAACCAATCAGAAATGTATTTAAAAGATATATTTTTTTTTTAAATGGCAACAGCAAAATGTTTGAAATCTTTGAGATCTGATTTAAGGTAAAACAGAACGGGCCCTCAAATGATCTTTTGCCTAGGGATGGCTCTGTACAAGTGTGAGGAGGAGAGATGCTGGTCTCAGGCTCCAGAGAGGTGAGGAGGAGAGATGCTGGTCTCAGGCTTTAGAGAGGTGAGGAGGAGAGATGGTGGTCTCAGGCTTTAGAGAGGTGAGGAGGAGAGATGCTGGTCTCAGGCTCCAGAGAGGTGAGGAGGAGAGATGCTGGTCTCAGGCTCCAGAGAGGTGAGGAGGAGAGATGCTGGTCTCAGGCTCTAGAGAGGTGAGGAGGAGAGATGCTGGTCTCAGGCTTTAGAGAGGTGAGGAGAAGAGATGCTGGTCTCAGGCTTTAGAGAGGTGAGGAGGAGAGATGCTGGTCTCAGGCTCCAGAGAGGTGAGGAGGAGAGATGCTGGTCTCAGGCTTTAGAGAGGTGAGGAGGAGAGATGCTGGTCTCAGGCTTTAGAGAGGTGAGGAGGAGAAATGCTGGTCTCAGGCTTTAGAGAGGTGAGGAGGAGAGTAATGTTTTCCAAGATCGAGTACTTGCATGATTTACTCGAGTAGTGCTTGAGTACTTGTTTAGGGAAATCTATTTTTAGAATCCATCATAATAGCATGGCAGCAGCAATAACAATGCACAGCCATATACTCAATGCTTAATGTGTATTGTCAGTCAAAACAGTCAGTTACCGACCGTTTGTAATAATTACATTATCTGCTGCATGTTTCTCTGCTCATGGGCATGTCTGTATCAATAGTCTATGAACACTACACAAAGTGGGCGACATGTTGTGTGGGCACAATTTTGAAATACACAAACAAGAACCACTGTTTTTATCTTTTAGATAACGCTAAACTAGCTGTATTCCAACGCAACAAACCTTTCGCGGTAATGTTAGCGTACTAGTATCCATAGAATCCTCCTTACGCTCTCATGCTCCACAGCTTACAGTGTTCTTCCAGTCTTCCTGCAACAACTCACGTCTTGTGGGATTTACAGAGCGAGCTTTCTGTTTTAGTGGCAAAAACAAGTACTTTTGGTGGTAGAGATTTCTGTTTTAGTGGCAAAAACTAGTACTTTTGGTGGTAACCAAAGAAAAAAAACAAGAAGATTGCATACCCTCAAAAATCACTTGAGTTCAGTTGAAATGGCGAGTACTCAAGCACTCAGTTATTCTCACCCATCCCTGATTGATTGATTGATTGAAAAGTTTATTAACAGATTGCAGAATGGGTACAGTATAGTACAGCTCAATACATACAATTGTTAAGGGGATGCAGACCAGAGAAAGACTTTCGTCTTGTTTACATCAGGGTCCCCCATTTTCAATTCATCATAACATATATGACATACATGACATACAGATAGACAGTACTGCTACATCTATACATTTATGACATATCAGATTTGCAAATACAGTACTGTTTGTGATACAAAAAGTGTCCAGAAAAAGAGTGTATATACATTTGACGTAGAAACTGTACATTGGAGGAGGTTGGGTGGGTGGGGGCTGTACATTGGAGGGGGGGGGGGGGGTGGGTTTGACAAATGTCTCTCGACAGAAATGAAGGCGGTGTGGCACATTTATCATTTATACTTGGGGGAAGGTTTCTGATGTCTGTATGGTTTATATACCTTTTCCCCCTCCTGTATCTCTCCCCCTTCCTCTTGTACCTTCCTCCATACCCTTCCCCCTACCCCTCCCTTTCCCCCCTCTACCCCTCTCCCCATGATCTTTTGCTCTAGATTTACCCCATTTATTTGCAGATTCTGTAAGTGAAATGTTTATCATGCAAGCACTGATAAACATAAAAGATACGCGGTATCGTTCTCGTCAGTGAGGCTCATGTTGGACATTGGATTAAAAAAGCAAAACGAGACGAGACGGACAACTTATCTTTGTTTTGCCTTCAGTGGTATAATTACTTGGTTTTCTATTATGCAACTTCTTTACTTTAATTTGCATTCATTCCTACTTTTTTTATTTGGCCAGTTGGTTTTCGTTCAACATCTTTAGAGTTTAAAAAGAAAAATGCATTACAAGTAGGCCTGCCACGATAACATATTTTGCTGGGCGATTAATTGCCCCCGAAAATATCGCGATAAGCGATATTATTGCGACCGGTTAGAGAATTTCTTTTGAGAAATTTATTTCCCAAAACTTTTATTTTGAAGCCCACTGCTCCGTCTTTTCCGGTGTTTTAGACTTTTATTTTGAAGCCCACCGACCGGACCGGAAGTATTGTTGTGATTATCCTAAGCAGAACCTATGAGCCGACAACTTGTCTCGTCCGGTTCTGTTTTTGAGCTAATGATAAAACAAATTGTTGGTGAACAACTAACTTTAGGTTAGTTTTAACGTTAGCTACTAACGTTAGATGCTCTACTACAGGCAATCAACGATGAGGAGGAAGCGTCAAAGCAGTATATAATAGAATAGCTGTGGTGCGTAAGCACTGCAGCACGACTCGAAACTACCGGAGTGTTATAATAAATTAATTCATGTTTAACTTGTCCCCGTGTCCAGTCCTTTGACTAGCCCCACCCGTTCATTGTAAACAATGATGCATGTAATTGTATTAACGTTATTCTGTGTTGTACTTGTAGCTATGCTATACGTTGTATTTCGTTTGTTAGCTATTTAGCTAATGTTGTTAGCATGGAATGAGAATCAAAGCTCTATCTTTCATCTTTATTTAGCAGTCCAGTTTCTCCGGGCAGTAGCGAGTAACTACTTGGGTCTAAAAATAGCTAACGTTACACTACAAATAATGCTACTTGGTTAAAAGGAGCAACACTATTGAGAAATGTAGTTAAGCTATGTGGCATTGCCCCACGGAGCTCCCGTGCTGTACTCTAGTAACGTCAGCGGCCCGCCTCCCAACACGGACAGTGACTGACAAGGGGCACTGGTTCCGCCTCATTAAAACAAACGCGCATATAGCAATTAATCGCGCCCGTCAAAATCATTGCATTCATTTTAATTATCGCAGCAATTAATCGATTTATTGCTTATCGCGGCAGGCCTAATTACAAGTGTTTATTAGGGCACATACTATCACATCATGCACTTGCTTAATAATCAGACCAAATATCAGTACATTAGCCAGGTTCCAAATAACTTCACGAAGAGACATACCGTGTTATACAAGCTTCTAATGGGTTGTACACTTATTAGAACACATTATAGCTGTCACAAAATCATCTTCACTTTTTCTTCTTTGTGATGGTTAAAGTTTTTCTTTCTTTCTTTCTTTCTTTCTTTCTTTCTTTCTTTCTTTCTTTCTTTCTTTCTTTCTTTCTTTCTTTCTTTCTTTCTTTCTTTCTTTCTTTCTTTCTTTCTTTCTTTCTTTCTTTCTTTCTTTCTTTCTTCAAACCTCATCAACCTTTTGTATAACTTATTCAAATGCTTTGCTTTGTAGTCTTTGGGACCTGGCTCTGGCTGAGGTCTGGTGAGGGTTGATGCTCAGAGGCCCCTCTCCAGCCACAGTTCAGAGGTGAACGGTCAAACACTCCGCTAATAATGACCCCTGCAGGGACAATTATCCTGCCCCAGATTGACCTCCCCTCTCCTCCGTCCTCCCCCCCATCTTCCCCTTCTCCCTCTTCCTCCCTCCTCCCCCTTCTTCTTCCTCCTCCCCCTCCATCCTCTCCCCTTCTCCTCCCCCTCCTCCTCCCCCATCCTTCTCATACTTCTCTTCCCACCCTCCATTGCTCCTCATTGTCTTTTTTCCCCTCCCTCCTGCTCCTCTTCCACCCCCACCCCCTCCTCTCTCCTTCCTCATCCTCCATCCCAGCCTGTGATTTTCTACAGACCAGATGAGATTAGATTATAAGGGTTTCACACCAAAAAGCTATATATCCATAAAAAAAAAAAGCCGTATCAGAAAATGTTCCCATCCTCAATCATTTAGCTGTTTTTATATTTATTTATTATTATTTGAATAAAACTTTTTAGACATTGAGCTACAGTATACATTTTTCACATACAATGGAGCAAAAATATGAAAAACATTTTTACCCACTTTTTTTAACTACCCATGTTAGTAGAGCTACTGTGCGGGCCGGGGCTCCACTCCACTGGTCAAATTACTTACTCGTGAGTAGTACGTCCGTCGATAAAGAAAAGCAATGTCCACAGCCGCTCCGTGTATAGTAAAGATATTCAAATGGTTTATTTGCAAAGTCTTTCTTTACAGAAGTGGTCCTAAGCACTGGCATCCGATGCTTGACATCCGATGTCCGATGTCTCCTTCTTGTACCTTGCTTCCTCATAGGCCGCTTGGTTATTTAATGGGACATTTCGTTTTGAACAGTGAGCTAACATGAGCTAACGAGCTAACGGAGGTATCATGCACTACTACTAGACTATTGCTGGAGCATTTGTTGATATCAGGAGCTATCAGTAGCTAGCCGGCTAGATACCGTTAGACAATGCCTCATGTATTAAACTAAAAGTGAATAGTTGACTGGGTCATTCTGTTTAAACAGTAACGATAGCTAGGTAGCTAACGTTAGCTCACGGTCGCATGCACCAGACTATAGCAGACAACAGGTGTTCTGCCAAATTCTACTGCACACCTTCTACTGTCACGCATGCGCATGACCCACAATCGTTCACTCAACAATATTCTGCCACCTTGCTGACGAACGTCTTGTTGAGTCTTGTTGATATATCTTAAACAATATCTTAAACATATGTTTTTCATTGCACCTTTTGAACTGTATAAGCATGTAAATATTTGCATGTAATTGGCTTTGCAGCAGAATGTATTTGTAGATGATAAAATGTCGGTACACCTGTTGGAGTTCGGAGTGAACTATAGGGTGACATCACCCAGCTGTCAAAAGATATAGGCGATTCGCGCTACGGCAGCAGTTTTCGAGGAAGCAGTAGAATTCGGCAGAACACCGGAGACAATAGGAGCCTCTTGTTTACACCGGTGCGGGAGGGGCAGTGGAGGAGGAGGGGCCGTGCGCTGCTGCAGCTCTGTGTGCTTGAGAGAGAAGTCAGCGACAGCGAGTGAGATCTCCGCTAAGAATTGGATCATGTTTTTCGATCGGTTTTATATAATTTAGGAGTGAAATACGAATGAAGGGTTGAAATCACTACTCGCAAGGTTGCCCCCAAATTTTATTTACCACTCGCACGGGCCAAATTAAGGGGCAATTTGCAATCATCTCGTCGCAGTGTACAGCCCTGGATAATAGCCCTTTAGTGGAATACACAAAACACGTTGTCATTTTCCGGCTGATTTATGAATCGTTTTCAAATAAACGCTAGATTATCGATAGTATATGTGTCCTCATGTACGAAGAGAAGTGGGGTCTGAAAAATTGCTTCTCCGTACTTTGGTCGGCGCGAACCTCACACACACACACACACACACACACACACACACACACACACACACACACACACACACACACACACACACACACACACACACACACACACACACAGTCACACACACACACACACACACACACACACACACACACACACACACACACACACACATACACGCTCCGATGGCGGAGAAAGGAACATCTGATTACCCCAAGATTCGTAACATAAAGGCCTTACCTCACATCTGATGTCATGCAAAAAGATTAATCCAATTCCTGATCGCCATTCCAAATATCGATCGCGTCCATTGATCCAATGTTATAGTCCAAAACACATAATGCACGATGCTTCCAGTCCCCCCAGTCAATGCAATATAGTATCCAGCTGCATGCCCGAGAAGTAAAACCTGGACCAGACATATTTTTTTGATGCACAGTCCCAGCCAATCCAATCCAATGATGTGCAATACCATCCGGGAGACGATAGGCGGCGGTATTTGCCCTTTGCGAGCTCAGACCCATTCCCAATGATAACGTCAGGCTGGATGGATGAAAAATGAATGGATATCGCTAATAAAAGAAATAACGATTAAAACCTGACTATACTTGTGGTTGGCACTGAATGGGTTAAGAGTCAGAGTCAACAGCCAATGCTGCAAGTGCAATTTCTGTCTAAAGAAGTGAAAATTGCTATTCGGTAGTCACTGGGAACTATTCGAATACTAATTGAAAATCGTATGACTATGAGATCATTCAAGTTCAAGTTTGCTTTCATTTGTCACATATAAAGTACATTACAGGGAAATTCTTGGTTCTGTATGAGCCCCCGAGAATAAAAGAAAAAGAGGATAGAGAATAAAAGAAAAAAGGCAACTCTGTACAAAAATGAAACAAGCATGCTAGCTGGCTGCTAGCTAATGCTAGTGGACCAGGCAAGCCTATTTCCTTGAACAAAAGCATTGATTCTGAAAATGTATTGTCATTATACAGCACAAGTACAGTACAACGAAAAGAGGTTTGGCATCTAAATGCCAAATGTAACAGTAAAGTGCAATAGTAACATACATAAATTAGTACTACTATAGTGCTATACGGATGTATGTACAGAGTTGTATTACCAATATGTACAGTGATACAGGTATAAAGACACTATGGTAGTAGTCGTAGTACTGACCAGCAGCGTAACTAGTAGAGTAGGTAAGGAATATGTATCTACATATGGATACAAACGGCCAGGATGTAAAGTGTACATAATGCAAAGTATCTTTACATCGTTAATGCTTAACTAGCTTCGTCACGAGGTGGTGAATAGTAGGGCTGGGCGATATGGCCTAAATATGATATCACGATATTTTCTGACCTTTTGGCGATACACGATACACATCACAATGTTTTTATTTTTTTCCCCAAACAATTCATTATGAGGCTTACCAAGACAGTATTTGAGTTTGCAAGCTAACATTAAAGACAAAATAAAATACCCATGCATTTAGAATTTTTTTATTATATATTAGATTTAGATTATTAGATTATATATTGCATATATTTAGCAATGAGATATTATATGATTTAGATATGAAATATGATGAATTGAAAATGGGGGACCCTGATGTAAACAAGACGAAAGTCTTTCTCTGGTCTGCATCTCCTTAACTTGAGCTGTACTGTACCCATTCTGCAATATGTTAATAAAGTTTTAAATCAATCAATCAATCAATCAATCAATCAATCAATAGCATTTTAGCATTTTTATGAAACTACTGTATATTTGTATGTCTCTAAATGTTTTGATGAATTGAAAATGGAGGACCCTTATGTAAAAAAGCCGAAAGTCTTTTTCTGGTCTTCATCCTCCAGTCCACTGTTGTTGTATTGAGCTGTACTGTATTGTACCCATTCTGCAATCTGTTAATAAAGTTTTCATTCTGACGGAAAACAGAATAATTTTGATTGACAGTCGAGTCTGCCAATTACGTCACACCGCTTGCACCTGCCCTGCTGTTCTTAGCACCAATCGGCAAGCGCGTATTCGTTTTTTACTTCCAGAATGTTCTCCATTGATTTTGACGAGTGCTCACAACAAAGCTACTAACGTTAGCTCCCCGCGGCCGACGAGTAGATTACCAGCGCTCCGCAGGATGACTAAACGAGGCATAATGATTTTACTGCAACGAATGTTATAATAAAAGCCTTTCCATACATCTGTCTGATTAACAGACCGCAGAATGGGCACAACTCAGCACGGGCTGAGATATGAACGAGTAATGCTTGCTATCTATCTAGGTCGTCCTCGGACGTTGCTATGTTCGGGTAAATACGCTGATGTTATTGAACGTGTAACTATATAACGTTAATGCCACAAAACGAATGCCTTTGTTAATCATAAGTAGTAAGTAACTTTGATGCAGTAGTGTGTGTGTGGGGGCGGCGTTGTTCAAAAGTTTGAACGTGTGGACCAGATTGACGCGACACAATCCTCTTGGGCAAAACATCGCGATATCCACGCTACGTTTAAAAAGTGTATCGTTAATGAACTGTACCCGATATTTATATAATATCGTCATATTGCCCAGCCCTAGTGAATAGTATATTAAGCACATTTCGAGGAGATAGTGGAGTGAAGACCGATGGCGCTGCTCCGACCGGCTGCCTCTCTGTTCGCTCCGTCGAGACTGTGTTTACTTTTGTTAATATTTATAGTTTTTAGAGTTTTGTTCGTACCAACTGTTGGTGCATTTAATGTATATGACCGTCAGTCACTCATAGACATTGGATTACGGGAAACTTACCAACTGGATTACTCACTGGATCAGCTTTCCGAACCGCATCAATGGCCTGAAGAAATTCTCCGGAGATCAGGACCAGATCCTTTGTTCCTAGACCCCAGGAACAGAGGAACCAGACGGCGAGGGAAGAGGGCTGGGATCCGTAACAGGCTGAGATCCAGACGCCACCGTACACCACTGCCCAGTATATTGCTAGCCAATGTACAATCAATTGACAATAAACTGGATGACATCCGAGCAAGGATTCAATATCAAAGAGACGTTAGGGACTGCAACGTCCTCTGCTTCACCGAGACGTGGTTGACGCCGGACGTCCCAGACCACGCAATTCAACCGGCTGATCACTTCTTTATCCATCGCAAGGATCGGACATCAGCAGAGTCCGGTAAACAACGTGGAGGAGGTATTGCCTTCATGTTTAACAAAAATTGGAGCGATCCAACGAACGTGAAGGAATTATCCAACCACTGCTCCCCAGAACTGGAATATATAACCATCAAGTGTCGTCCTTTCTTCCTCCCGAGGGAGTTAACGGCGATCGTCCTGGTCGGAGTGTATATTCCACCGCAAGCCAGCAACAAGGTTGCGCTCTCCAGACTACACGACGAGGTAAATAGAATCCAAGTGGCGAATGTTAACGCCGCCATTTTAGTTCTGGGAGATTTCAATAGCGCCAATCTGAGAAAGGTATTGCCCGACTTCTATCAGCATGTGACTTGCAACACCAGAGGCGGTAACATCCTAGATCACTGTTACACGCAATTTAAAGGTGGCTACAAGGCTCATTCTGATAGTGGCTTTGGTAAGTCAGATCACGCGTCCATCTTTCTTTCACCAAAGTACAGACAGAGAATTAAAAGTACTCCCGTAGTCTCGCGAGAGGTGCAGAAATGGGATGTGACGTCAGAGGAGACGATCCGGTCAGTGTTTCACCACACAGACTGGAATGTGTTCCGCGACACAGATAACATTAATGTCTACACGGAGACAGTGCTGGACTATGTTTGTACTAGGGTGAAAGAAACAATCCCCACTACCAAAATGAAAGTTTACCCAAATCAAAAACCCTGGGTAGACAAATCCGTCCGTGAAGCTCTGAGAGAGCGCACCAAAGCATACAACGACGGCCTAGAGGCAGGCAACATGGATGACCACAAGGTGGCGCGATACAACGTAAGGAGGACAGTGTCAGAGGCCAAACGACGCTACAGGGATAAAATTGAACTCCAGTTTGAACAAGCTGACTCTAGAGCTATGTGGCAGGGGCTCAAAACGATGACAGACTACAAAGGCGCCTCCCTCAAACTGAACAGTGACATCTCCTTAGCAAATGACCTCAATACCTTCTATGCGAGGTTTGATGCTGGTAATAACAACACCAGCTCACAAGCCTCGGCAATGGGGGGGGGGGGGGTCGGCTGCTGATGGAGGCGCAGTGTTCAGGGTAACAGAGCATGAGGTGAGGCGGACCTTTAAAAAAGTGAATATCAGGAAGGCAGCAGGTCCAGACGGCATCCCCGGCCGCGTCCTAAAAGTCTGTGCCGACCAACTGGCCCCAGTATTCACTGACATATTTAACCTGTCCTTAGAACAGGCTGTCATCCCCACCTGCCTGAAGAAGTCCACTATTATCCCTGTACCCAAAAAATCCAAGCCTGCTTGCCTCAACGACTACCGCCCTGTAGCTCTCACCTCCATAGCCATGAAGTGCTTTGAGAAGCTAGTAAAGGGCTACATCTGCTCCTCCCTCCCCATCAACATGGACCCCCTGCAATTTGCATACCACCCCAACAGGTCCACGGAGGACGCCATATCCCATGTGCTGCACACAGCAGCATCACACCTGGACAAGAGGCAGGGGAACTATGTGAGAATGCTATTCATCGACTACAGCTCGGCATTCAATACCATAGTCCCCTCCATACTCATAGCCAAGCTCAGGGACCTGGGCTTGGGCTATGACCTCTGCCAGTGGGTCTTGGACTTCCTGACTGGCAGACCCCAGGTGGTGAGAGCAGGCAACTGCACCTCCTCATCCATCACCCTCAACATAGGGGCCCCCCAGGGCTGTGTTCTGAGTCCCCTCCTCTACTCCCTGTACACACACGACTGTGTGGCTCAGCGGAGTAGCAATACAATCGTCAAATTTGCTGACGACACAGTGGTGGTGGGCCTGATCTCTGCCAACGACGAGAGGGCCTACCTGGAAGAGGTCAAGGTCCTGGCGGGATGGTGCCAGGAAAACAGCCTCTCCCTGAACGTCAGCAAAACAAAGGAGATGATTGTGGACTTCAGGAGGTCGGGGGTCAAGGACTACAGCCCCCTCAGCATCGACGGGGCACCGGTTGAGAGAGTCAACAGCTTTAAGTACCTCGGAGCCTACATATCCGAGGACTTGACATGGACCACACACATTAACAGTGTTGTGAAGAAGGCACGACAACGCCTCTACTTCCTCAGGCGCCTAAGGAAGTTCCAAGTCAGCCAGAAGATCCTTAAGAACTTCTACTCATGTACAATAGAGAGCATCTTGACCGGCAACATCACCTCCTGGTTTGGGAATAGCACTGCACAAGACCAAAGCAGACTACAAAGAGTGACACGTTCAGCCGAACGCACAATTGGAGGGGGGCTCCCCACCCTCCAGAACATTTACTACAAGCGTTGCAAGGGCAAGGCTAAGAGAATCATTAAAGACTCCAGTCACCCGAACAACTGCCTCTTTGAACTGCTGCGGTCAGGCAAGCGATACAGGAGTCTCAAGGCGAGCACAGAAAGACTCAGAAGAAGCTTCTATCCCCAGGCCATCAGGCTGCTAAACGAACAATGAATGAACACTACACAACAACAACCACCAAACGCACATAGCACACACATCCACACGCACACACTCACTTTAAACAAACACACTGTAGCACCCACTCCACACACTTATAGCACACACCCACTTTAAACAAACACACTGTAGCACCCACTCCCCACACTTTATATTTATGGATGAAGGATTGCACTACAACTCGTACACCTTACTGTAAATTGTACCTAAAATTGTACCTCATCCCATTTCTGCTTTGCACTAGATAGTACTGTACATTAGTACACTGCATAGTATTGTGTATTGTATATTATATGGTAACTCAGAACATTGTACATATGTCTATACCGAACACTGTGACCTCATTTTCTTCTTCTAAATTCATGCTATATTATGTTATTATGTTATTTGATACTATCTTGTCTAGCACAGTCTCTGGAGCGTAACAGTAAGAAGCATTTTGTATGAAAGTATTCTGTACTTCTGTATGACAACTATTAAAGAACTTGAGAACTTGAACTTGAACTATTCAACCTTAAGCACATTCCATCCTGTTGGGCAACACGCAGGCCGACAATTGGACTCACTCCAGGGCAGCGTGGGCCTTTCACACGCGTAGACCAGGCTAATTATGGATATCCATAAGCACTGTGCTGAATACCCCAAATGGATCAAGATCAAGAATCAAGAGGTTTATTTGTCACATACATACCAGGGCATACAGTGAAATGCGGGTGGTCATGCCCGCGTCGATTGTGCAAAATACAAATATAAATAGGTAAGACACAAGACACTATTCTGTCATTATTCTGTTCAAATCAAATCAAATTTATTTGTAAGGCCCGACAACACACGTTAATGTCCCCATGGGCCGGACACGTCTTTTTTATACAAGTCAAGAAGAAACATCACAATAAATCAAGAACAAAACAAAAAACACCATGGAATCCAAAATAAAATGTAAAATAAATAAATGGATCTGTCATCAGCTCTATTTTCAATCTTTCAAAATGTTCTTATGTACCACAGTTGCTATTGCATGTACTTATTTGTGTTTCATTACATGTATATGTACATGCTTACCAACTGTTTCGTTTGTTTTTATAGCAACACTACAGTACTATCACCGACATCTAAGAAGGGAGATCCCCCCTTGAACGGCCCTTCTAAGGTTTCTCCCCTCCACATTGCCTGTGGTGCTTTTTTCCTATTGCTAGGTTTTTAGTGAGTTTTTCCTTACCTTCGCGTGGGGTACATCTGGGAGTGTTGCATTCATTTATTTATTTTACATTTTATTTTGGATTTCATGGTGTTTTTTGTTTTGTTCTTGATTTATTGTGATGATTCTTCTTGACTTGTTTAAAGAAGACGTGTCCGGCCCATGGGGACATTAACGTGAGTTGTCGGGCCTTACAAATAAATTTGATTTGATTTGAACAGAATAATGACGTAAGCCAAATAATGCAGGGACAAAGCGAGGTTGATTACCTTTGAGTGGGGTTTTCACAGAGCATTGATGAAGGGGTTAGTAAGCAAGCATAGGTAAGAACAGACAGACCTTTAATCCAACATCATGACGAGTTGCAGTGGAGCTCTGAGGGGGCGCTTGTTGTGTGTGTGTGTGTTTTTTTGTGACCACTGAGGAGATATGGCTGTTTGATATGTGAACACTCTGGGGAGAAGGCGTGTGTGTGTGTGTGTGTGTGTGTGTGTGTGTGTGTGTGTGTGTGTGTGTGTGTGTGTGTGTCTGTGTCTGTGTGTGTGTCTGTGTGTCTGTGTGTGTGTTTGTATTTAAAGCTACTTCACTCGTCAGTTTGACTCTGGGCCAACAGCTTTAATGTCAAAGTGCCCTCTCTTTTCCCAAAGAGCCTCTCTTCAAAGAGTTTTGTGTGTGTGTGTGTGTTGGAGTGTGTACGTGCGTCCGAGTCCATGTGTGCATATGTGAATAGTGAATACATGTGTGTGTTTGTGTGTGTACGTGCATGTATGCGGGTATACTGTGCAGCTTATGTGTGTGCCTGAACTTCTGTATGCCTGAGTCTGTGTGTGTGTGTGTGTGTGTCATCTCTTGCCAGCAGCCCTCGCCTCTGACCTGTACGTTGCTGACCCAGAGACAGGACAGAATGCCAAGGAGTAGTTAGTTACTCACCCCCACCTCCCTGCTGGTTGCCCGGAGAAACTCAGTGCTCTAAATCAACTCTCACTGTATTTCATTCTTTCTCTCTCTCTCTCTCTCTCTCTCTCTCTCTCTCTCTCTCTCTCTCTCTCTCTCTCTCTCTCTCTCTCTCTCTCTCTCTCTCTCTCTCTCTCTCTCTCTCTCTCTCTCTCTCTCTCTCTCTCTCTCTCTCTCTCTCTTCCTTCTCTCTCTCTTCCCTCTGTCTCTTCTTTCTCTCCTCACTCTCTCTCCCCTTTTTCTTTCTCTTTCATGTCCTTTGCTTCCCTGTCTTCGCTTCACTCTCCGTCCACTCCTTCCGTCCACTCCCTCCGTCTCTGACCCGCTCTCCTTCCTTCCTTCCTTCCCTCCCTTTCTCACTCTATTTTCTTCCTGTCTTTCCTCTCTCTCCTCCTCTCTCCCTGCTGTCTTCTTTTCCTAAGCAATCTGTTAAGTCAGTGACTTCACCTCCTTCATCAGCAGTGGAGTGAAACTCCCGCTGATTCACGGCTTCTCTTTCTTAGAAACCTAGGAGGAGGAGGAGGGGCCTTTTGTCAGCCCCCCGCCGTAACTAACGGCAACGACACCTTAATTTGATCCTCCCGTGCTGCGGGAAATATAACTTATCGCCGCATTTAATTTTTTACATTTCCATTTCCGGGAACATAAAAAATTCTATTAGTCACGATCCAGTGGGTTTGACTGCTTTGTGAATAAAGACATCCACCTGTTCTGTTCCACACGGCCGGAGATCACCCCCCCCAAACCAGACGAACTCTGCTATAAACTAAATTAAAATTGGAAGCACAATAGAATATAATATAATTATTATTAATGAAAATAAAAACAAGTGTGTTGTCACTTGTCATTCCCACCCCTCCTTACGTCGGCCCTTTTTTCAAGACGGGAATGTTGCACTGCTATTCCGCCTCGCCGTCCTGTATAAAAGGTACGAATGCGGAAAGAACAGCCATCTTGTTTCACCAAATTGTGAACATTGGAAATAAGTAAAACCCTGCTGTTGGATTCTTCTGTTATCAGCCAATCTCATCTCATCATCTCCTTCGTGACTGACGCGCTGTCTTTGACAACAGCTATTTGACCCAAATCACTATAGCAACGGCAATGTTGATATTATCCCCCCTCTGTGGTTACACTGCTATGTGACGACTGCCCAGCGCTGCTGTAGACAATGACCTTGGCTCGCTGGTTATCTTTGGGCTTGAGAACTCAGCTGATAACAGGCCCTCATCTGCAGTCTGACTGGAGACACACACTGTCTGCCAGCTACTTTTAAGATCTATAGATCCGTCTGAGTATGCTGTCACCCACCAATATATATACATTATATACACATTGAAAAACATAGATTTCCTTCACTGCTTAGCTACACAATGTTCTTGTAATTAAGAGATTCACCTATAAGTAAAACCCTGCTTAGCTACAAAATGTTCTTGTAACTAAGAGATTCACCTATAATCACAATCCTGCTTAGCAACACAATGTTGTTGTAACTAAGAGATTCACCTATAAGTACAACCCTGCTTAGCTACACAATGTTGTTGTAACTAAGAGATTCACCTATAAGTAAAACCCTGCTTGTAGCACAATGTTGTTGTAACTAAGAGATTCACCTATAAGTAAAACCCTGCTTAGCTACACAATGTTGTCGTAACTATAAGAGATTCACCTATAAGTAAAACCCTGCTTAGCTACACAATGTTGTCGTAACTAAGAGATCCACTGAAATAAACGATTGTGTTCGTGCATAGATAACTAGATTGATACATTTCTAATACGATTTTCACATGAGCGCATTTCATGGTGGATAAAAAGACAACGGCTCCGCTCTGCTCACACGTCACGCCTCTGATTCCGGAGGGGAAAAAAGGCGGCATAACGAGGGGTCTCGCAGTACTGCGGGCGGTTTAAAAGGGGCTACGGCCTCAGAACCCACTTAATCTTCTCACACAAGCCCTGTAATGGAGCACAGCCACTGCAGGATTCCTCCACCTCCCTCCTGCCATTTAATTCCCCCATCCACACACACACACACACACACACACAGGGGAGGAAATTAGGCCAATTTACTGGCCAAATGCTAGTATTTTTTACGTTTGGCTGGTAAAAAAAATCAGATACCCGCCAGTTGGCTGGTAAGCCAAAAAGTTAGTTTCCTCCCCTGCTGGCGAGTATACAAAAAAATAAAACATTCTGCAATCACTGCACTGGAAAACGGTGCGCGTCTTCTGAGTGTTCGCTTTAGTTGACAGTGCCACGAGAGCACTGCACAAGACCACCCGCGGACATATAATGTTTAATAAACGTTTGCGCAGTACTGGCCAACCCGCGGACATATAATAATAAAAGTCCCGCGGTACTAGGCTAGCCATCAGGAGCACTCGCAAACAGATAACGATAAGTTAGCGTTTTAGCTATAGCTGCTTGCTAGCTAACGTTAGCCCCGTGTGCTCAAAGCAGCCAGCTAGGTGTATCTGTTATGACTATAATGTTTCCAAAAAAGCACCAGACTACGACGTAAGGTTAGACATTTTATTTCATGCTCAAAAGCCCCTGGCTTGCACATCGCAGTCACGAAAGGGGCTAGCTCAACCAGTGCACTGTGCACAACAGCACACCAACCCAACTGACGTTACCACAACACTTGACGGTACTTCACAGCACTGTCGTAAGACCACCGTGCTGTCTTAAAGGCACAGTGTGCCTACCCAGATGCATACACAACATTGACGCGGCTTGACATACAAAGAAGTAATTATCACAATTAGCGTTTTTTTTGTCTGGTAAAAAATCTGTTTGGCTGGTAAAAAAAATCAGATACTCGCCAGTTGGCTGGTAAGCCAAAAAATTAGTTTCCTCCCCTGCACACACACATATTAGATGCTAGGTAGAGGAGGTGGTGGTTCCTTCCTTGCTAAGGTAATGGCTCATCCCCCCGCTAGCCTGTAAATGTCAGTGGTAAAAATGTCTCCCGGCTCGTCTTCCTTTGACCGAGGTGCCGGTGCCGGCTGCCGCTGCAAGAAATGACAAGCGTAGAGAAGCGGAGTGCTCGGATTCATCACCCTTATCTCTACATGTTTTTAAGTGACACGGTCTCACTGCACCGGTACACAATTCAGCTGATTTCATGGACCGAATTACACGGAAAAATTATCTAAACACCTCCTTATTTTATCTACATCAAGAAACGGGGTCTAGATCATTTAAATCGTTTTCAAATCACATGTGTGTGAGTACTTTCATAATGACATAACTTGTCTCACACAAGATGTAGGTAAATAAGGAGGTGTTTCGATTATTTTTCAATTGCTGAGGATAATAACAGCGTTTCAGTCGTAAACCCACGTACAGTACCAAATTAATAAGAAGAATGAAAAGAAAATACTAAGCTGAAATATACTAATATAAACAAGTGGTATATTTCTTGAAAGGAGCAAAATGATTAACCGGTAGAATATCTTGAGATTTGCTAGATAAGTTTCACTACATCACTTGCTAAATCGGTCTGATATTTGCTCAAAGGTTATTTGTCACATAAACAGCATACGTGTAGAATGCCCCCCTCCAACCCAAGATTGTACATGCATGAAACAATAACTCTCAATAAAACACAATCAAATAAATAAATCTCTCTTTTTACAAGAGCGATGGAGAGAGAAGGGAGAGAGAAAGAGATCCCTAGTTGAAGTATAACTCTATGTTAAGAGCGATGGAGAGAGAAGGGAGAGAGAAAGAGATCCCTAGTTGAAGTATAACTCTATGTTAAGAGCGATGGAGAGAGAAGGGAGAGAGAAAGAGATCCCTAGTTGAAGTATAACTCTATGTTAAGAGATGGGGAGAGAGAAAGAGATCCCTAGTTGAACTATAACTGAGATGGAGAGAGAAGGGAGAGAAAGAGATCCCTAGTTGAAGTATAACTGAGATGGAGAGAGAAGGGAGAGAAAGAGATCCCTAGTTGAAGACGTATAACTGAGATGGAGAGAGAAGGGAGAGAAAAGAGATCCCTAGTTGAAGTATAACTGAGATGGAGAGAGAAGGGAGAGAAAGAGATCCCTAGTTAGTCTAACTGAGATGGAGAGAGAAGGGAGAGAAAGAGATCCCTAGTTAGTCTAACTGAGATGGAGAGAGAAGGGAGAGAAAGAGATCCCTAGTTGAAGTATAACTGAGATGGAGAGAGAAGGGAGAGAAAGAGATCCCTAGTTGAAGTCTAACTCTGTTAAGAGCCGCAGAGGGACTGCAGGATGAATGGGGGCACACTGAGCTGGTTGGCCTATAGCAACGCCATGGAAACCTCCTAGGGGAAATGTGGAGGAATCAACGACTATGCTAATTTTATACTCTCTTTCTCTCCCCCCCCCCCTCTGTTTTCTCTCTCATTTGCTCTCACTGACTGTGTCGCTCTCCTCATTGCTCTCCTTTTCTTTGTTTATAGTCTGTCTCTCTCCCCCTCTCTCTTTGTTTACAGTCTATCTCTGTTTACACTCTATCTCTCCGTTTGTTGTTTACACAATCTATATTAGTCCTCTGTGTCTCTCTCTCTCTCTCTCTCTCTCTCTCTCTCTCTCTCTCTCTCTCTCTCTCTGGCAGTGGGCTCCTTACTGTGGACGAGCTGCAGCTAATGTATCCCTCCAGTCTGAATCTGGTAATTAACTTATTTGTATGCGGTAGTCGATGTGATGGAGCTGCTTGTGTATAAGAGAGGCTACTGCGTACAATGAGTACTTTTGAAAGAAGAGGCGTTACCCTGTCCAAGCTTTGACTTGAAGAGGCGTTACCCTGTCCATGCTTTGACTTGAAGAGACGTTACCCTGTCCAAGCTTTGACTTGAAGAGGTGTTACCCTGTCCATGCTTTGACTTGAAGAGGTGTTACCCTGTCCATGCTTTGACTTGAAGAGGTGTTACCCTGTCCATGCTTTGACTTGAAGAGGTGTTACCCTGTCCATGCTTTGACTTGAAGAGGTGTTACCCTGTCCAAGCTTAAGAGGTGTTACCCTGTCCATGCTTTGACTTGAAGAGGTGTTACCCTGTCCATGCTTTGACTTGAAGAGGTGTTACCCTGTCCATGCTTTGACTTGAAGAGGTGTTACTCTGTCCAAGCTTTGACTTGAAGAGGTGTTACCCTGTCCATGCTTTGACTTGAAGAGGTGTTACCCTGTCCATGCTTTGACTTGAAGAGGTGTTACTCTGTCCAAGCTTTGACTTGAAGAGGTGTTACCCTGTCCATGCTTTGACTTGAAGAGGTGTTACCCTGTCCATGCTTTGACTTGAAGAGGTGTTACCCTGTCCAAGCTTAAGAGGTGTTACCCTGTCCAGTGTCCATGCTTTGACTTGAAGAGGTGTTACCCTGTCCATGCTTTGACTTGAAGAGGTGTTACTCTGTCCATGCTTTGACTTGAAGAGGTGTTACCCTGTCCATGCTTTGACTTGAAGAGGTGTTACCCTGTCCATGCTTTGACTTGAAGAGGTGTTACCCTGTCCAAGCTTTGACTTGAAGAGGTGTTACCCTGTCCATGCTTTGACTTGAAGAGGTGTTACCCTGTCCATGCTTTGACTTGAAGAGGTGTTACCCTGTCCATGCTTTGACTTGAAGAGGTGTTACCCTGTCCATGCTTTGACTTGAAGAGGTGTTACCCTGTCCATGCTTTGACTTGAAGAGGTGTTACCCTGTCCAGTGTCCATGCTTTGACTTGAAGAGGTGTTACCCTGTCCATGCTTTGACTTGAAGAGGTGTTACCCTGTCCATGCTTTGACTTGAAGAGGTGTTACTCTGTCCATGCTTTGACTTGAAGAGGCGTTACCCTGTCCATGCTTTGACTTGAAGAGGTGTTACTCTGTCCATGCTTTGACTTGAAGAGGTGTTACTCTGTCCATGCTTTGACTTGAAGAGGTGTTACCCTGTCCATGCTTTGACTTGAAGAGGTGTTACCCTGTCCATGCTTTGACTTGAAGAGGTGTTACCCTGTCCATGCTTTGACTTGAAGAGGTGTTACCCTGTCCATGCTTTGACTTGACCTCAGATGTTCTTGGCTAATAATGCACAGAGCATGAGGTACCGAACCGGCTGCTTCTTATCCTCTTCTCGGGAAAATAAACTGGGATCATTATTAGGCCTGTCCCCGACTAAGGATTCGACTTAGTCGACTTAGATTGGCCGAAATTTGATGATAGTCGACTGGTATTCGACTACCCCCTGAATAAAAGAAATTATAAAAAAATTATATATTTGGGGGGGGGGGGGGGCATTCCATTTGGGCTGTGGGGGGTGCTTAATGTCTGAAGACTGAAGGCTTCTTGTCCTCTGCGAAAGCATGCTATTGTATTGGTCCCCTGATGGATACATCTTGATTATGTCTAGTGTGTGAAATCCTCTTTCAGTGCCTCTGTGCCCGTTTTCTTAGGCAGTTAGCCTCGCTGGTATGTGCACCATTAGAGTTAGCCACACTTCTAGGCCTCTTTGCTTTTGGAAAGAATGATTAAAAAAAAATTATAATACGTAATTATAATATTTTTCTTTTCTTTTTCTTTTTTTGCATTTGACTAAGATGTTGGCAGTCAACTATGGCTCCTTTCAATTGATTAGTCGACTATTCGACTAATCTAATCGAGGTCAGCCCTAATCATACATAATCATAGAATGTCCTAGTTCTTTGCTGTGCGGTTTTCTGACTGAAAACAACGATCACAATTCTACAAAATCTCCTATAATCACAGTCACACTAACAGCCAGCTACCAGCCTTTGAACTGAATGAATGATATGAATGATATGAATGATATTTCCAGTGAATATTGATATAGCGTAATCTCTCCCGGTGTCTGAATGAACCGCCTAACCCCTAGCTCCTCTCCCTGTACGCCGACGAGACGGTTCCGTCTGTATTATTTCGGCTTCATCCTCCTCTTTGATAGTATCTCATGTGCTGTAATAATGTGGCTTGTTGAAGCGGTTGTGAGGCGGTCCTCTGGGGAAATATGACCAAAAAAGGACAAATAGATCAAATGGAACTCATCCAATACCCCCGAGAGAGCCCCCCAACCCCCTCTGAATCCAAGCCCGCAATAAAGGAACGGAATATTGCGGTTTCCACTGACTGTTACCATATTACCCCATTTGGGACTTGATGGACCCCCCCCCCCCCCCCCCCCCCCCATCCCTCTGTGTTGTGACTTTTATAGCTGCTGGTGGCGTTCAAGGGGCTTGATATCTGGATTAGGTCACACTGGAGCCTGGATCAGCCCATGGCTTTGTATGGCTTACCGAGGTGGTCTTAAGTCTGCCTACTGCCCAGTCTTGTGCGCTTCAGGGACCGGCACATAGCAGACAGGACCTTCGGGAGACCAGCGGGTTAATAGCGGCATTGACACCTACAGGGACTGTTTGTATTACAACTTAACACATTGGTCCTCATTCTCGAACGGACATACGTAAAAGTTACCAAGGAATTCGTAACTCGGTTTTATTCCTTCGTAATTATTCGGCATTCTCAAACGGCTTTGTATTGTAAATTCGTTGTAGGATTTATGTAGGATTTATACAACGGCATGCAAATTTCTCGATTCTGATTGGCCATTCACACGTCTTTATTGGTAACAATCCACGGTCCTGGGCTCAGGACCCGCCCACAACCAAATCACATAACCCTCCCCGGCTCACTCCGGGAGAAAACAGGATCGCGGAGAACAAATGGTTATGTTGAAAGCACCATAACGACTAAATATGAAGCGATTCTGTCAAGGGGAATGTGTTAGTATTTTAAACAATGTTGGATGATGTAATTGATGGGTCTTGACTCAATCTAGAACAAAAGAAAAATCGCGGATTGATTGATAGATTAATTGATTGATTTAAATTTCTTCCTTCCTACTTTCCGACTGCAGCGTTCTCTCTCACACTGTCCGACGCTGGCGTACCCACAAACACACACATACACACACACACACACACACACACACACACACACACACACACATACACACACACACACACACACACGCACACACACACTGTGACACACACACACACACACACACACACACACACACACACGCACACACACACACACACACTCCTGTCTGCAACAGCGGGGGGAGTCAGACTGAGAGAGAAGCAGCGCTGTTTTAAGTGAGCATGGTCTATTGAATTGATTGATTGGTTGATTGCTAATTTTATTACTGTACCCCTGGTTTCCAACTGGTTAAGTTTAGGCTAAAAGAAATAAATAAAAAAATAGGGCGAAGAAAACGTTTTTTTCCTATAGGGCAAAGAAAACGTTTTAATAAATTTTCAATCAATCATTCCAATAATACACAGTTGGATGTGTTAGTTGGTTGGATGCACTTCAAGCTGCTTCCACATGAGGCAACTTCTCTCAATCATTCCAATAATACACAGTTGGATGTGTTAGTTTGGTTGGATGCACTTCAAGCTGCTTCCACATGGAGTTGTGGGAACTACTTTTTCTGGCGGATGGTTTTTTCAATAAATCTTCGATTAATGTGTGTTTATTGTATAGAAATAAGGTTGGATGAATCTGGCAGTTGTATAAAAGCTTTACACCACGTGCAGTCGTGATTTGTGACCAATAAACCATGCCTAGGGGGGTCTAACGACCCTCGGCTGCGCCTCGGGCCTAACAACCACCCCTAGGCATGGTTTATTGGTCACAAACCACTCCTGCGTGTGATGTAATGCTTAATTACGAACTCGAAAAGGCAGTCAGACAGACCGGTGTGCACTGTGCACCCGTGTTTTCAACAGCGTTCTCTGGGATTGGGGATTGCGGATACTACAGAAAGCCGTGGAATTAAATAATTATAATGATAATAATAAATACAACAATATTTGTATCATTAACAATTATGTTTTGCATTTATAGTCCTGACTTAATGATGCATCGTGAGCATTACACACACACACTGCAAACGAAATAAATAAGAACTAAACCGATCGCCGTGGATATAGCTGCTGTATAGTGCAATATACTGTATTAATATGCCATATACTGTCTTCTTCTCTATAATATTATTTATTGTTGGTTTGATGTATTCCTATTGCTAGAACTAAATAAATGCGTGGAGAAACGGCTTAGTGAGGCAGCCTCAGTGCACAAGCACACACACACACACACACACACACACACACACACACACACACACACACACACACACACACACACACACACACATACACACACATACACACACGTACTGTATACGTGCGAAATGAATCGTTCCAGCAAAGTACAGTAGGCTTCTATTATTCTAATGACTTGTTTTATTAGGTATTATAGTAGTAAGTCCTACTGTAGAACATGACATATTTGCATGACATCTCATTTAGTAATGTCAATACTGAACGACTGGATGCGATTGGCTCTTGACAAGCGTGCAGTCGTTCAGTATTGACATTACTAAATGAGATGTCTGGGTTTCATCACCTGTGCATTGTATGTTACTAGTGCACTTTACTGTTACATTTGCACTCTGGTTGGATGGTGTATTGTACTTGTGTACATTTGAATCTAATCACATTTTGAGATCAGTCGCAAATCTTTTCCACGCTACCTGTAGAATGGGTCAGCATGGTGCAGATACAATGCAGAACCTCTCAAGCTGTTTTGCACATGGCCCTCGCCGTTTTGCACATGCCTCCTTCGCCTTATAAGGAGCTGGCGAGGCGTGTCTGTATGCTAATTAAGGTGTACGAGAACGTGCATTGCAGTTTAAGCTCTTAAGCCTGAGCGGTCCGGTACCGGTACGAGAATGACATCATGCCATAAACCCATCTCTACAGAATGTATGAATTAATGTTGCGTTTTGTTTTCAAATGTAGCCAAGAGTAAAGACCCTAACCCTGTCAAAACAGCAGTCAAAGTATATTTTCAGTACTACGTTTGTTTACCAAGGATTTTAAGTGTTATTAGTGAAATATCAGTTTATAGAAATCTCAGGGCATCGAGTCGGAAAAAGGCGAGGATTGACGCAAGGATTTGGCGCAACTTAACTTGAGTGTAGTCTTTTGAGAGAAGAGACCCAGGGAATTAAAAAAATGACACGTCCCAGCTCACGCCAGCCCCTGTCAATCATCTGACTTATTTTTCATATTTTTTTCCCTCTTTATTTTCGGGATCATATCTCACGGGTGGAACAAACCTGAACATTATTGCCATAAATTAGAACGCAGTTAGGGCGTCTACGTGGCGTAGTGGGCAAGGCGCTCGCCACGAATGCGGAGACGCTGGGCTCGCCTGTTCGAGCCCAGCGCTCCACATTGCTTTCAGTTTAGCTGGTCGTTCATACTAATACACATTGGCCGTATTAGGGGGTGGGAAACTGATGGGTGGGGATCGGGCGTTGTGGACAGCGACTCCTACAGGTCGGTTGGTGCGCCTGCGCAGTAGAATCAGGTGTCGGGCTTGTTGTTTGTGATTGTTTGCTTATTGTGAAAAACAATAAAAAAAAAAAAAAAAAAAAAAAAAAAAACAGTGGATGATGTATTGATGTATAGTTGTAAAGAATATTCGCCATACCTATAGGGAAAGTAAGAGAATTGAGAACTCATGTGAAAAGTATATTTTTGTAAAGTGACACTAATAATGCAGCCCGGGATTGTGTTTTTGTTATGTCTTGTTCATAGGCGGCGCGTGCGCATTAGGGCAGGGTAGGCTCCAAAAGGAACGCCCCCTTTTAGGAACGCCCCCTTTTATTTTTGGTCGCAAACTGTCCAGGGGTTCTGATTTCATATACACACACACACGTAACTAGGCTATACTACAGCGAGCCCCACTCATTTATATATAGTGCAAATTAAGTGTTCAAATGAAGGCATCCAATAATATATTAACCATTGTCTTACCTTAATGCAGATAAATGCGACATCCAATATGATTAACGGTTCACTGATCATGAAATATGAACTACTATACAATTGCAATAGTATTAGAAAGGATATATAATAACAACACAACAAATTTGTTTCAAATTCAAGGACATTTATTAGAGAATCAAGAGGTTTATTCAGGGAAATGTCATGTGAAATGCGGGTGGTCATCGATTGTGCAAAATACAATAATAAAATAAAAACGGTATTAAGAAGACATAATGTGCATGATAAAAATAGACATGCTAAATTCCTGAGACGGCACTGGTTCCTATATACACTATTATACAATATATAATTTTAACTCCGTCATTATACTTATCTAAATAAACGTTCCAAGATGAACCACATCTGTTCCTTGCTTAAAGTGACTTTTACTTTCCTCCTTCCTTTAAGACCAGACATGTAGGTTATTATGAAATACTAATAATATCAGTAGTTGCAGTCAATATTGCACATTTTATTTGCAAATTAAATCAGTAACGGGCTGCGCGTTCTCTTCGCCAGTCTGATGTCTCATCTTCTCGTCTTTCGTCTGTGTTGCTGTAATGGGGCGAGAATGGGGGGGGGGGGGGAAGCGGTGACACAAATTAATTACTGTCCATGGTCCTGAATTTATACACACACACACACACTAGACTACAGCGAGCCTATCCCCTTTCGTTAGATATACTGTAGTGCAAATTATGTGTTCAAATTAAGGCATTCAATATGATTTCAATCAATCAGTCTTACCTTAATGCAGCAATATGCGACGTTTTGTCTTGGCATCGTAGGCAGCAATGATCTCTTCTACTCCAAGTGTGCGTGTCAGATCACTTTCAATGTGAAGCAGACTCAGAGTTGACAGTCTCTCCTGGCGCATGGTGGTTCTTAGCCAGTTCCGGATGCGTCGCATTGCTGAGAAAGATCGTTCACATGTTGCTGTGCCTACGGGCAATGACAGAGCCAAACGGAAAAGCTTTTCATAATTTGGATAATGTCCAGACACAAGTTCCATTCTGATGTTTTCAGTGGATCCGTTTGGGATTTGTGTTGACACCATTCTCATCTCAGTCAGTGTGAGTTTTTCCCAAAAATTACGTATATCCATCTTGCATTTGTGCAGCCGTTGCTGTGTGCTGTGACCTGGAACCAACTGGCGACTGCATTCGAATTCAGATGTTTATACAAACGGATGCGTGCGAATCGATGTGATTGGTACAGACTGGATGCGGTCTGGAATGTCAACTGCCCATTGACACCTCCGTCGGGGCGACCCCCCCCCCCCCCCACACACACACACAGAGTTTCAAGTTTCAAGTTCAAGTTTAGACACAGGCTGCCTAATTCTGCAGTATGCCCATATATTATTTATATATAAATGCTAAATATTTACATCAGACATGTACAGACAATGTACAAACAAACAATAATTCTACATATTAGGTACAGGCAATCATATGGTGTTAGAGTTCTGCAGGGATGTTGTTGACAAGTTATTTTTTAACCATGTTTTGAAGTGGGGGTGGGTGGGGGTGGGTGCCTGCAGGGCCGTCTGGAATGTTAAGTGTAGAGAGAGCTATAGTCTTCCTGGGGTCCACACAGAAAGACAACACAAAACACAAAACATAACAACATGAGATACATATGACAATCACAATTAACAATGATAATCTAAAAACAGTAAAACATTGTAGACATCATTAGAATCAGAATATTTTGCTCACATATTTAAGTAGTGCATTCTCAGGTGGTATTTGAAAGACACTTTACTATTCAATTTACTTTTGTTCATTGGGCAGTTATTCCAATGATTGATGGCACGATAAACAACAGTCCTCTTTAAAGCATTTGATTTTGGACGTGGTAACATAATCTGTCCATCATCGGCTGACCTAGTAAAATAAGAATGAACCTGACTGCATCTGACAATTTGTTTGTATAAGAAAACAGGTTGAGATGAAAAGACAGTGTTCCTGAAAAATTTAACTGTGTTGAAAACCAGCCTATTCTCCTTAGTGTGCCTTTGACTCAAAGGCTTTGAGGTGCTTTGGTATAGGTGCAAGCATATTCATAGTACCCTTGAATGAGTGCTCCTGCCTGCAGTCTTCAGACAGTGTATTCAGGCCGTCTGGAATGTTAAGTGTCACCACACCTATCCATTGACGGACCCCAGCCCCCCCACACACACACAGGTACACAGGGTAAAAAAAATAAAGGATTTTTTTTTTTTTTAAATAAATAAAAAATAATGTGTCGACTGGTCTGGGAAGGCACAGCCTGCCCCAGCCTTATACACCCGCCGCCCATGGTCTTGTTGTTTGTGATTGTTTGCTTATTGTGAAAAACAATAAAAAGAAAGTTAAAAAAAAAAAAAAATCAGGTGTCGGGGGCAGCGTGAGCCTCCCACGCGTTACTCCTCGCCACTGAGAGATCGAGCTGCGCAGGTGAAAAGATGCGACTGCTGTTACCTCAAGTACCGGAGGGGACTTGTGCTATGTATGACTTAGTCCACATTGCAGCCGGCTTGTGGGAGGCAAGAAACAGCGTTCGTGACAGGGGAGGGTTGAATTGGATGATACGAAATTGGGATGGGAGAAAAATATAGAAAATGGGAGAAAAAGTGGATAAAAAAAAAATTAGAACGCAGTTAGTTTCTCTACCTTTCTGTGAACGTCTAGCAAAAAACTGCGTTGCAATATGATGAAAAATGGAGGAGACATTTACATTATAAAAAAGTAACTGTACTAGATTTCATTCATGTTTTTTGCTGCACGCCTGGTGATACTAAATCCAGATTGAACTCGAGATTTGGCCCGATCCATAGATGTGCGACTTGGCCATAATAAGGTTGTTGGGTCTCTTTATAAGGAGCTGCCGGAGGCGTGTCTTTATGCAAATGAACTAAACGGGAAGCGTGTATCACTTCCGCAACGGATTTGATTTCCGGGGTTGGCCTGATTGGCCGCAACGGCCACGTGACACACCGCGGCCCCGCCCTGCGGCAGCGGCCGAGGCGGCAACGCCAGAGGCTGCTGTGTTTCACTGCCGCTTTCCCACTTCAACGCCGCAGCAGCATTGTCGCGCCACATCTTCTGAGTGCAGAGCTGTTTAATCACTTTTCCCACTGCGTTACCAGTGGCGCAACGCTGGAGTTCACTTCGCCTTTCACATCGCGCCGCGCTTATGGCGTCTAGCACAGTCTCTAACAGTAACAGTAGTCTGACCAGTTTGTTTTGTGATGTTTGTAATCTTGTTTAGAAACACGGTCTCTTGTCCATTGATGGATATATAATGGATATATTTTGTCTGGCACAGTGGTGTAATGGTTAGTGCTCATTCCTGTCAAGCGGACGACCTGAGTTCGAAACCCCGCGTGTCTAATATTATTTTTTTTGGAATATAATATTAATGACTGTATACGCAAAAGTAGCCTAGTTTTAAGTTAAAATATTATAAATCTACATGCATTGAGGATGTCATTCTTTATATAGCTCTCAAAGTGCACCAGATTGAAGCATTTACATTGCAAAAAAAAGAAATATTAGAAAAAGGGGGGATTCGAACGCGGGTCGTCCGCTTGAGAGGTATGAGGACTAACCATTACACCACGGTGGCAGATAAATAAAATATCCATTATATATCCATTAATGGACAAGAGAGCCGTACGTCGGCCGTCTAATGAAGTTAGATTTATACAGTACACTTTGACTGCTGAATTGACACGTTTAACTTATTCATTCTTTAATTCAGCAACATTAATGCTTCTTACTGTTACTGTTAGAGACTGTGCTAGACGGCATAAGCGTGGCGCGATGTGAAAGGCGAAGTGAACTCCAGCGTCGCGCCACTGGTAACGCAGCTGCTGCGGCGTTGAAGTGGGAAAGCGGCAGTGAAACACAGCAGCCTCTGGCGTTGCCGCCTCGGCCGCTGCCACAGGGCGGGGCCGCGGCGTGTCACGTGGCCGTCGCGGCCAATCAGGCCAACCCCAGAAATCAAATCCGTTGCGGAAGTGATACACGCAAACGGGAACGCGCGTTCATGTTTGTCAATGAGTGACATTCCTCATTGTAGGCATCCCAGCTGGGATTTTTTTGGCCACTTAAGACAGCCTCTCCACGCGTGTGTGAATCCGGGTGTAATGTCGGCGAGTTTGTCTTAGGGGCCTTTCTCACTCACGTATTGGGATCGAATCACTGCTCCCGGGAACGGGGGGGAGTGTTCTCACTCAGACGGACACACCCCTTTTTGGGATCGAACCGCGCTGATTCGTTTTACCCCCCGCTGAACCTGGGACAGTTGGATTAGGTGGTCTCGGAATCGGGCCGTGGGAGCGGGGGGCGTGACACACACAACGTTGTTACTGTCATGCTTGCTTGAATTTTGGGCAGATAAAACCACACTGGACAATACCCACAAAAACGATATTTATGGGCAATTTGAGAGTTCAGACATCAACCAAAAACAAGCATGTGGAACCTCACAGCTCAGTGGATGAAAACATGAAGCCACGTTACAAAGCGCAACACTTCCCTGGCTCGCATTAGGCCTGGCAATTTTTGTTTGCATTTATTTCTATTAGACCAGTGGTGCCCAACCAGTCGGCCGTGGTCGACCAGTAGACCAATGACATGTAATATAATTGCCACGAGCGATGGGATAATGTTAGCTGCTGGACAGGCTAGCGTTAGCAGTAGATCAATGACATTCAATATAATCGATGCAGCAATGTTACTAGTAAAAGGCTAAGATAACTAGCGTTAGCCGTTAGCTTAGCGTTATCGTTATCCCTGCAAAACGCTCAAAAGCGGACTCTACAACACCATCCATTCGTGATAAAATGGGGTGGGTTATATTGACACGGCTTGACAACAGAGGTTCAAATATAACTTCATATTTATTGGTTATTTGTTTCTTTTATATCAGCATCCAGTCTGCTGGACAGGCTAAGCTAACTAGCCGTTAGCTTAGCGTTATTGTTAACCCTGCAAAACGCTCAAAAGCGGACTCTACAACAGAGTTCCATTCGTGAGAAAATGGGGGTGGGTTATATTGACAAGGCTTGACAACAGAGGTTCAAATATAACTTCATATTTATTGGTTATTTGTTTCTTTTATATCAGCATACAGTCTCCAGTCTCTGTGTTAACACACTTCCTGTTTACATTTTCGAGCGTGACATCATCGCCTACGGCAAGCGTAAACGCTCAAAAAGCAAACTGTAAACAGAACCCGGAGCGCACCAAGACTGAGTGTGTACGCAAACTAGAGGGGGGAGAGGGAGGGGGGAAGTTCGCATCCAACCCGGAATGAGGACGGTACGGAATGGAACGGAACCCTGATTAGTGAGTGAGAAAGGCCCTGGGCCCTTAGGCAGTTCCAAGATGGTTGCCCTAAGAGAAATGTTGGTGAATGAGACCCATTTGTCCCTAGATACCAAGAACATGCAAATGGACCTTGTAGAAGTGGAGCAATCTTCCATTTACTTGTATGGAATGTATTTTTAGGCAGATTTTTGAAGATTTTCTGAAAATAGGGTTAAGAATGAGTGACTATTTCATTCATGGGAACCCAGCTGCGAAGATGTTGGCCACTTACGGAGACAGTTTCACAGGTTCAGGAATCCGGAGGAGGATTTTTGTAAATGTGTTAGTATGCAATTTTTACCAAGATATTTACAAATGTACTTACGAACATATTCGAGAATGAGGACCATTGCTTTTACTGAATCTAAATAGTAGAGAATAGCCTGTTTCTTTCTAGGAAGCCCCTCCTAACTGTGTAACCCTATGCCATGCGAAGCGTTCTCGGAAACGAGAGTGCGTTGAATCGTCTCCCCTTTCTGTAAACTTTCTCTCTCTCTCTCTCTCTCTGGTTGTGTGTGTGGGAGTCTGCCTGACAGGCCGTGTGGTCCGTGGCCTTGTCGTTTTTAAGTGCTGTTGTCTCACAGGCTGCTGAGTGGTTCCCCTGAGGTGTTAGGATGCAGACGGCTGCTGTTTTTAATTGTTGTTGCTCCTAATAGCCGCCTGCCTGGTGGCTGTCTGTCTCATCTGTCCGGGGTCATCCGGTGACCGCACTGCTTTTGTTGCTCCTCATTCACCACTCCTTTCCAGACCCTGAGGCGTCCTCCCTCTCTCTTTCTCTCTCTCTCTCTCTCTCTCTCTCTCTCTCTCTCTCTCTCTCTCTCCTCTCTCTCTCTCTCTCTCTCTCTCTCTCTCTCTCTCTCTCTCTCTTCTCTCTCTCCTCTCTCTCTCTCTCTCTCTCTCTCTCTCTCTCTCTCTTTCACATGGCCGCAGTCTTTTGCGCATTCCCCTTTCAACCTCAGTGTCTTTCTTTCGCAGACACTCTGACCTACTCTCTCTATCACACAGAGAGAGGGAGAGAGAGTAGAGGGAGAGAGGAACAAGAGAGAAAGATCACGCTACTGTTGCCCACAGAAAATAACAGCAGTCTGGCAGCTCCTGCTATTTCCTTACAGGATGACATTACAATGACTACATGCTCTGACACCAGCAGCCTCCTGGCCTGCGAGGCACTGCTTTATTATCAGACTTTCTTTACACTCTAAGTGGATTTCTTCTTTCCCCCCCCGTGGCCTGAAGGCGTTTGAGTTAAGGTCGTGGCACTGATTAGCTGAACCAAAGTTCCCCCTCTCTCCTCTCCGTCTCCTCCTCCTCCCACCACCACCACAGTCTTCTCCTCCTCCTCACAGTTCCTCTTCTCCTTCTTTTTCTTCTACTCTCACACAGTCCCTCTCATCTTCTCTTCCTCACACAGTCCCTCTCATCTTCTCTTCCTCACACAGTCCCTCTCATCTTCTCTTCCTCACATAGTCCCTCTCCTCCTCCATCTTCTCCTCCTCCTCCTCCTCCTCCTCCTCCTCCTCTGACATAGACCTTCTCCACCTCCTCCTTCTTCTCCCCCTCCCTCACACAGTCCCTCTCCTCTTCTCCTTCTCACATAGTCCCTCTCCTTCGCCCTCTTCTCCTCCTCCCCTCTTCTCCTCCCCCACACAGCCCCTGCCTCTCCTCCTCCATCTTCTCACATAGTCCTTCTCCTCCTCCTCACATAGTCCATCTCCTCCTCCTCCTCACATAGTCCTCCTCCTCCTCCTCCTCCTCCTCCTCCTCTCCTCCTCCTCCTCCTCACATAGCCCATCTCCTCCTCCTCCTCTCCTCCTCCTCCTCCTCCTCATAGTCTACTCCTCCTCCTCCTCCTCTCCTCCTCACATAGTCCATCTCCTCCTCCTCATAGTCACTCCTCCTCCCTCCTCCTCCTCCTCCTCCTCCTCCTCCTCCTCACATAGTCCTCCTCCTCCTCCTCCTCCTCCTCACATAGTCATCTCCTACTCCTCCTCATAGTCTATCTCCTCCTCCTCCTCTAGTCCATCTCCTCCTCTTAGTCCATCCCTCCTCCTCCTCATCCTCCCTCCTCCTCCTCCTCCTCCTCCTCCTCCTCCTCCTCCTCCTCCTCCTCCATCTCCTCCTCCTCCTCCTCATAGTCCCTCTACTCCTCCTCTTAGTCCATCTCCTCCTCCTCCTCCTCCTCCTCCTCCTCCTCCTCCTCCTCCTCCATCTCCTCCTCCTCCTCCTCCTCCTCATAGTCCCTCTACTCCTCCTCTTAGTCATCTCCTCCTCCTCCTCCTCCTCCTCCTCATAGTCCCCTCTACTCCTCCTCTTAGTCCATCTCCTCCTCCTCCTCCTCCTCCTCCTCCTCCTCCTCCTCCTCCTCCTCCTCCTCACACAGTCCCTCTCCCCCTCCTCAGTGGCACCAGAAGAAGGTGATCGTTACCCCCCCCCACACATTTAAGATGAGTTTGTCTGCAGCACTTCATCATGTCACAAATCATCATATCCCTGCAAATGCCCCTATATTACAACGCTTACTTTAAAGAAACGTTTCTATCATTCTCTAGATAAATGCCCCTATATTAATGCTTACTTTAAAGAAACATTTCTATCATTCTCTAGATAAATGCCCCTATATTGCAACGCTTACTTTAAGAAACGTTTCTATCATTCTCTAGATAAATGCCCCTATATTGCAACGCTTACTTTAAAGAAACATTTCTATCATTCTCTAGGCAAATGTCCTTAATTATATGTTATTTTGTTTTTTGTTTTCTGTTTCTTTGCTGCATGTAATTTAGCCATCTTAATTGTTAGTTTCATTGTGTTTGTATGTTGAGTACTGGCTTTTAATAATTCTGTTTTGCAATAATTGTTTTTGTATGTTTTTTGTATGGACCCCAGGAAGACTACAGTAGCTGGTTGCCATGGCACCAGCTAATGGGGATCCGTAATAAAATCAAATCAAATCCTCCTCCCCCCACCACAGTTCTCTCCTCCTCTTCCTCCTCCTCCTCCCCCACCACCACAGTCCTCTCTCTTCTCTTCCTCCTCCTTCTCCTCCACCACCACCACAGTCCTCTCTTCTCCTCATCTTCCTCCTCCTTCTCCTCCCACCACCACCACAGTCCTCTCTTTCTCCTCCTCCTTCCTCCTCCTTCTCCTCCCACCACCACCACAGTCCTCTCTTCTCCTCATCTTCCTCCTCCTTCTTCCTCCCACCACCACAGTCCTTCTTCACCTCATCTTCCTCCTCCTTCTCCTCCCACCACCACAGTCTCTCTTCTCCTCATCTTCCTCTCCTTCTCCTCCCACCACCACCACCACAGTCCTCTCTCTTCTCCTCCTCTTCCTCCTCCCCCCCACCACAGTTCTCTCTCTCCTCCACCTCCTCCCATCTCTTCCTCCTCCTCCTTTGGTCCTCTCTCCCTCTCCTGTCCTCCTCCATGGACGCCGCCACCGCTGCTGTTGCTCTGTTGAGTCGGAGAGGTCAGGCCCTGAGCATACTTCCTGCATGCTTAGCATAGTCCACATACCTCAGCCGCTGTGTGAGTGTGGTCCGTGTCCTTCTTCACCAGACAGAGAGCAGTGTTAACATCATGACTACGTTCCCTACGGAAGCCCACCAGGTAGCATGGTGTCACGTCCCGGCTGACTCTTTATTATCTCGTTATCCACACATGCACGCACACACGCACGCACACACGCACACACGCACGCACACACACGCACGCACGCACACACACACACACACACACACACACACACACACACACACACACACACACGGACCACTGCATGCACACACGCAATACGAATACACGCATACAGATACACACGGGACAATGGCATGCACAACTGTGGTGACACGCATTTACACATGCATACAGATTGTGCTACATATGTGCCTGCAGTGCACACAGTCACTGACACAAGTTCACTTGTACAGAGGAATGAACACACACACACACACACACACACACGCACACGCACACGCACACGCACACGCACACGCACACACACACACACTGTGAGTAGTAATGTGTCCTGCTTCCTCCCTGACCTTGGAGCCGCTGAGCTCATCCATCAGCTCTGCTTTATCTGCTCTCACGCCTGCTGCTTCTATACTTTAAGCAAGTGGCTTGTCCTTCCACGTTCCCGTTTTGCGTTCTGATTGGCCACGCACGTTTCTGGTCATGTGACATGTGCGCCAATCGTGGGACTGCACGTTTTTGGACGGTTAAGCTTAGGCGCTCTTTCGAAGTTGGTTAAGGTTAGAGTTTGTCTTAGAGCAGGGCGATAGAACGCCTGCCCTGATTCCAAACTCTGATCTTAACCAACTGCGAAAGAGTCGCCTAAGCTTAACCAGTGATAAACTAGGCGTTAGGTAGTTTGCAGGCTGTTAGACCCGGAAATAGGCGCAGAACTTGCAGTCCCACGATTGGCGCACATGTCACATGACCAGAAACGTGCGTGGCCAATCAGAGCGCAAAACGGGAACGCGGAAGGACAAGCCACTTGCTTAAAGTATAGACGCATCCCTGCTAGGTATATTATAAACAGGCTACTCTCATCCCTGCTAGGCTGGATCTCATTAGAAAGAGTCAAGCTTCTCTCATCTCTGCTAGGCTGGATCTGGATCTCATTAGAAAGAGTCAAGCTTCTCTCATCTCTGCTAGGCTGGATCTGGATCTCATTAGAAAGAGTCAAGCTTCTCTCATCTCTGCTAGGCTGGATCTGGATCTCATTAGAAAGAGTCAAGCTTCTCTCATCTCTGCTAGGCTGGATCTGGATCTCATTAGAAAGAGTCAAGCTTCTCTCATCCCTGCTAACCTGGATCTCATTAGAAAGAGTCAAGGTTCTCTAATCTCTGCTAACCTGGATCTCATTAGAAAGAGTCAAGCTTCTCTCATCCCTGCTAACCTGGATCTCATTAGAAAGAGTCAAGGTTCTCTCATCTCTGCTAACCTGGATCTCAATATTAGAAACATTACCAGTATTAATTTCCTCTGCCACATTCAACAAAACCTTCCTGTCCTCGCTCCCTAATGCGTCAGCTGATACGATACGATATATATATTTTTATTCATACAAGGTCAAACGAGCATCATACAGATCATGTAGTACATTAGTTGAGGTTGTATGAAAAGGAAAACCCCAGGATAACCTGCAGTCGCTGCTTTTGAGAGGAACCCAGCAAAAACAAAACAAATAAATACATCTATAACAACAAAACAAGACATGTTGTATAAGCAGGGGTTCTCAACCTTTCTGCTGCCAACTAAGGCACCCCTGTTGAGAACCGCTGTGAACATAACACAATACAGACATGGTACAATTACTACAATATACTAGTACATAGAGGAGTGTCATTTTCTGTACACAAATGTAAATGCAAATGTAAACAAAGAGTTTCTTTCAAAGAGGGAGACAGACTGGGAGATCACAGTCATGCAAATACTTTTCCTGATCTGTACTCAACCTGTCCTCCTTGGTATCTCTCAATACTTAAAATGTCCTTCCTGCACACTGACCCTGTCTTCACCCCCCCTCCAGACGGCCTGACTCATATCCATCTGTTTTGACTTGATCCTTCACCTAGAAGGATGTTGGATCTGTAATGGGGGGGAGAGAAGGACATGGATAATATCTCAATCACTTTTGTCTAGTGACCCCAAACTAATATTTCTGTTCGGTACAGTTCAGTTATTAAAGCGGATGGAGTGTATCGGTAACTTTGATACTGACCTGGGATCAGTATCGACAGCGAGGAGGGCTGTTACAGCCTTCATTTCCTTCTTCTCCCCGCCTGTCTCCTCGATACGGAACTGGGATCAGTATTGGCAACGAGGAGGGCTGTTACAGCCTGAGCCTTCATATCCTTCTCCTTGATACTCATGCTGTCGCTTTTAAATGTTTGCCGTCACGGATTAGATATATTTTTATTGTTATTATTATTGCTTTTTTAATCTCGATTGGATTTTCAGAACGTAACAATGACTGAGATAAACGGGACACTTGGCTCAGCTCAGTAATCAAAGAGGCGTGACAGCGGCTCACATTTAACTTTGAAATATCCGCCGTTGTTTTGGGCTTGGTTCCCCTTCTGCCGCCGGCTACGACGGTGTCTGGGAGCGTTATTGCGCGAACATCCGTGTGGTAATAAAAAGTTAAACAGGGCCCGCTGGCGTGTCACTTTATTAATTATGACATTTGCTCATTATTGCTTCAGATGATTCCCTTGCTTTTAAATCAGAGGGAGAGAGATAGGGGGGGGGAGAGAGAGAGAGAGAGAGAGAGAGAGAGAGAGAGAGAGAGAGAGAATGAAATGATATTGCCCTGGTGTCATGCTCATCTAGGGCCCTAATGAAACCTTCTGGCCTCTCAAAGACACTTTCATTACAGCACCGGGGGGCCTGCTGTCAGGGCTGCTTTTGTGTTTGCCTGCGAGTGTAAAAGGAATATTCAGCGTTTTGGGTTGCAATAGAAAATACTTTCACCCCAGACCCACTCACGCATGTTTCATTTTCTTTCCATCATCACATCTTACATCTCACATCAGGTCTTAGATGCTTTTATACTCTCATTATCTTCTTCTGTCCATCGCTCTCTCTCTCGCTCTCTCTCGCTCGCTCGCTCGCTCGCTCTCTTTCTCTCTGTGTCTGTTTCCTCTCTTATCTTGGGCCGTCTACTCCCCAACTACAGAAGTTCTTATTAAAGTAATGGTTATAGGATCTCGTAGACTAATTGTCATTTTAAAAGTAAAATCTGTAATAGTGAGGAAACTACGACCTCTAGGCAAAGGAGCCCCGTTTGGTACTACACTGCTTAATGTATTGCATGTTTATAATGTATGTTAGAGATTCAAGTTCTATTTTTTATCTTATAGATACAGATAGGGTAGGGTGTGGATCTGTGCAAGTTGTATTTCTGTACCAATTTCACCAAAGACAATTATTGTCAATTATTTTAACACAAGAGCAAGAGTCAATTTAACACCAATTCTGAGGGGGACCAAATACAGAAAGCCCCCCCAAAAAATGGGGGTGGCGCCATGGGAGCTCCGCCCCTGGTTTGTTGAGGGGGTGGCGCTATGGGGAGCTCCGCCCCTGGTTTGTTGAGGGGGTGGCGCTATGGGGAGCTCAAACAGTACTGTATTTGCAAATCTGATATGTCATAAATGTATAGATGTAGCAGTACTGTCTATCTGTATGTCATGTATGTCATATATGTTATGATGAATTGAAAATGGGGGACCCTGATGTAAACAAGACGAAAGTCTTTCTCTGGTCTGCATCCCCTTAACAATTGTATGTATTGAGCTGTACTGTACTGTACCCATTCTGCAATCTGTTAATAAAACTTTTCAATCAATCAATCAATCCGCCCCTGGTTTGTTGAGGGGGTGGCGCTATGGGGAGCTCCGCCCCTGGTTCCACCCAACAACAAAATATTGTAATAATTACAGAAATACCGCAGAGGTCGTAGTTTCCCACTATTTCACATTCTGCCTTTAACTGATAAATCTGTACAACTGGTTGGCCACATTTATTATCCTTTTGCAGATGGACCTCTTTACATCTAGTGCTTATTAAAGACCAGAGCAACATTTATCATGATGCCAAAGATGTGATTATCATTCTACAAGGAATGACAGGATGGGAAAAGTAGAAGCACATAAAACATCTAATCAATTAAAAAGTTGTTGATTGATGAAGACCCTAACGACTGATGACTGAAAACTCCAAAAGGAAATGGATGAATGCAGTGAAAATGAATAACTAAAACAATTTCCACTGAGTGGCATATTGTCATGCAAATCAAAATATTCTCTCTATGTGACAGGGCATCATTCATCCTTCTGTGCGAGGTGTCAGAGAGTGCGTGGGAGGGGGTCTTTACCTGCACGTAGTACCACGCTCGCTGTGGATGAGAAAGCTTTGCTTAATTGGTTGGAGTTTAGTCGGAGTGAAAGGGGGCGGTTGGCCATCCATCACCTGGATAATGAGAGGCTGGAGGTGGAAACAAAAAGAAAAAGAGGGAAAAGAACACCTACTCTGTCTCTTTCCTGTCTTCTTTCTCTGCCCGCTCTCTCTTTCCTGTCTTCTTTCTCTCTCCTCTGCTCTCTCTTTCTCCTGTCTTCTTTCTCTCCTCTGCCTCTCTCTTTCCTGTCTTTCTCTCCTCTGCTCTCTCACTCATTCATCCTGTCCACTCCTCCCACCTAACCTCCTATTTATTACACAGGTATACTCTCTCTCTCTCTCGCACTCTCTCTTGCACTCTCTCTTGCACTCTCTCTCTCTCTCGCTCTCTCTCTCTCGCACGCTCTCTTGCACTCTCTCTCTCTCGCTCTCTCTCTCTCCTCTCCTCTCTCATCTCTCTCTCTCTCTCTCTCTCTCTCTCTCTCTCTCTCTCTCTCTGTCTCTCTCTCTCTCTCTCTCTCCCTCCTCTCTCTCTCTCTCCCTCTCCTCTCTCTTTCTCTCTCTCTCTCTCTCTCTCTTCTCTCTCTCTCTCTCTCTCTCTCTCTCTCTCTCCTCTCTCTCTCTCTCTCTCTCTCTCTCTCTCTCCCTCTCTCTCTCTCTCCCCTCTCTCTCACACAGCATCTCTGTCCTAAGATGCTGTGTTTCCTATGCAGGTGTCTTAAAGCTGATTGACATTAACAGAGTGTGCCGGGCGTCGGGGGCCAGGCCTTCTGTCAGATTAGCATGCATTAGAAAACCCACCGAGGTCTTCATGCAGACTCACCCCCTGGCCTCGTCAACACTGTTATTTGGAGGTGAGAAGCTCAGCCTGTCGCTATAGGCTGTCCCTCATTCAACCCTTGAAGTATGCCTGGCTTTAACAATTAGAAATTCCATAGAAATCGTGTCGCAATTGTCATATCATTCGCAATTAGATATCTTTTCCAAACCATTACCGCCTATATAAACTGTCTTGGTCACACGGTGCTGGGCAGGGTAGAATTGAACACTGTCTGTTCGGAGACCATTGCTTACTAAAGATTACCCTCAGCTTCAAGTGTAACTCCACATGCAGTCAGGGGCTGTGAAAGCTCTGTTGACCTCTGTTCTACATGTAAATGGTAAATGGCTGCATTTATATAAAGCTTTTATCCAAAGCGCTTTACAATTTGTTCCTCACATTTATACCCATTCACTCACACATTCACACACCGACGGCGGAGGCAACCATGCAAGGTGCCAACCTGCTCATCAGGAGCAATTAGGGGTTAAGTGTCTTGCTCAAGGACACTTCGACACTCTGCCCGGGAGGAGCGGGAATCGAACCGGGAGCCTCTGGATTACCAGACGACTGTTCTACCTCCCAAGCCACTGTCGCCCCCCGACAGTCCCTTAGAGACGAAGCTGCAGATACGAGCCCCCCCCCCTCCCCCCACACCAGGAATATGTTTGTCCAAGTAGCTCCCAGGCCTCCACCAAGCATGACCAAGAGTTATAGGAGCAAATATGACCTTCCATCACTGAACCTTTTGGTTCAGTTGGGAGATTCTGATATTTTTTTCTATTTGGAAACAAAAGAGATGTATAAAACAGTTTCATAGCAGCATGGGGGAGGGGAGACAGGTATGGGCAGGGTAACAGTAGAAAGACATAAATATAGACAATAAAATGTTATCTGAATATAAAGTTATGAGGAACAAATAAACAGTGTAAACAATATAATTAACTCTGAATATAAACATATGAGAAAAATAAACAGTGCAAACAAAGGTACAGATGAGGGTCTGTATGCCCTATCGGTTATAATAAACGTTACAATGAATATAGTAAAATAATTAGAATCTGAATGTATACAATGAGTAAAAGTAAACAGTATACACAAGGTGCAGTATACACAAGGTACCCTAACTGGCATGATTATGTCATACGTTGTAGTCCGTGCAGGTTTGGTGGTATCAGACACACTTATGCATCCTACTATACTAATATGTCTTTACTACTATGCACTCAACACTGCAGCACCCTAGTTTCAGCACTGTTTGATGATCATTGTTACTCAGCTGTAAGAGTTTGAAAGATATGGCTGGTTTTCATTGTTTATAAAAAGTGAATTGCGTATGTAAATACCTATATCCACTATCCAGGGCTTTCCCTTAACTGGAGTTTAAAGGTGGCTATGGCCTGTGTGTTAAAACAGATGCCTAGATAGAGGCCTTCGAGGCCACATTCTTTTAGAGATAAGGAAACTACGCTCTACAGACAGCGGCCCGAACGGGGGAGGGGTGAGGCCGAACATACAGAGAGACAGCCGTTGCCTAGGTAATGAGACAAATACAGAACAAATTACAGAAAGGCAGTGGTAGAAAGCTTATTACAGTTCAATTGTGTTTTTGCTACTGGAGCAGACAGACACACAGAGGGGGAGAACCAGCCCTCCTGACGGGGGCTGGGGGAGGGGAAAGAGCGGACCACGAGGAGAGAGCTAGCGAGCTAGGAGAGATAGAACTTATTAATTTTGTTTATTGTTTAAGAGGTTTTTGGCACCAACCATCAGGCGCACTTACAAGTTTCAAGTTTCTTTAATAGTTGTCATACAGAAGTACAGAATACTTTCATACAAAATGCTTCTTACTGTTACGCTCCAGAGACTGTGCTAGACAAGATAGTATCAAATAACATAGTATAGCATGTAATTTAGAAGTAGAAAATGAGGTCACAGTGTTCAGTATAGACATATGTACAATGTTCGATGCAGAATAGACGTAACTGAGTTACCATATAATATACAATATACAATACTATGCAGTGTACTAATGTACAGTACTATATAGTGCAAAGCAGAAATGGGATGAGGTACAATTTAGGTACAATTTACAGTAAGGTGTACGAGTTGTAGTGCAATCCTTCATCAATAAATATAAAGTGTGGGGAGTGGGTGCTACAGTGTGTTTGTTTAAAGTGGGTGTGTGCTATAAAGTGTGTGGAGTGGGTGCTACAGTGTGTTTGTTTAAAGTGGGTGTGTGCGTGTGGATGTGTGTGCTATGTGCGTTTGATGGTTGTTGTTGTGTAGTGATCATTGTTCGTTTAGCAGCCTGATGGCCTGGGGATAGAAGCTTCTTCTGAGTCTTTCTGTGCTGGCCTTGAGACTCCGGTATCGCTTGCCTGACCGCAGCAGTTCAAAGAGGCAGTTGTTCGGGTGACTGGAGTCTTTAATGATTCTCTTAGCCTTGCCCCTGCAACGCTTGTTGTAAATGTTCTGGAGGGTGGGGAGCCCCCCTCCAATTGTGCGTTCGGCTGAACGTGTCACTCCTTGTAGTCTGCTTCGGTTACAAGCTAGTAACTTTGTTCTTTCTACTTTGCTTCATTTCTGGATGAGAACCTTTGTTTATGTAAATAAACTATCCTTCTGATATGAAATGACAACTCATCATGGAGTACGAAATTCCACAGAAAGATTGCCTTAATATACCAAAACAAACACAACGCAGAGGATCGATAACACGGAGGCGATGCATGCTGACCAGGCTGAGACACTGATATCTTTCAAGTTGTACCCTTCCTGCTGACTTGTCGTACAGAACTTGTAAGTCGCTTTGGATAAAAGCGTCAGCTAAATGAAATGATGTAAGATGTCCAGAATCACAATTCCCATGGGGCTCTGGGTTGCAAATACCAGCAGGTATATTGCAAATACCAGCAGACAGCCCAGCATACTGTACACATAACAAGATCTTTGTGGAACTGTGTGTGTGGTGTATATATGCGTGTGTGTCTGAGGGTGTGTGTGTGTGTGGTGTATACATGTGTGTGTGTGTGTCTATGTAAAACGAGGGACCACATGCATGTTCCCCTTCCATTGTTGTGGTTGGTCAGAGCTTGTAAGGCTCAGGATGTGTATCAACATTTCCACTGACCCTCCCTTCCCCCTGCATTCTGGGACGGCTGTTTTATGGCTGGCAACTGGGTAGAGTGTGTTGGGTCAGTGTGTGTGTTGGGTTAGTGTGTGTGTTGACTGTGTGTGTGTGTGCTGGAGTTGTGTGTGCCTGGAGTTAGTTTGTGTATTATGTGTGTTGGGATAGTGTGTTGGGGTTAGTGTGTGTTGGGTTAGTGTGTGTTGGGTTAGTGTGTGTTGGGTTAGTGTGTGTTGGGTTAGTGTGTGTTGGGTTAGTGCAGTGCTTCTCAGGCCCCCCTTTGGCGGACCAAAATATTTTGGGCCCCCCCCCCTCGCCCCAACAAAATAGTCATGAAATGGGCCATGTTTAAATTTATTGAAATAACACCAATATCTTTCAAATTGTGCAACCACTTTACAACTGTGCAATTGTGCAACAACATAACAATACTGTCCAATACACTCAAAGACTGTGCTTTTTCAAAAATACAGACATCTTGTAACATTGCAATACAATCCAATGGACACTCAAGACTGCTTTTTAAAAAATAGACATCTTGTAACATTGCAATACAATTCAATGGACACTCAAGACTGCTTTTTCAAAAATAGAGACATCTTGTAACATTGCAATACAATTCAAGGACACTGCTTTAAAAAAAATAGATAGAAAACTTTGTGAAAAACTTGTGAAAGAACTTGTGAAAGAACTTTGCAATTTGTGCAAAAAAAGAGAAAATGTAAGTAAATTATGTGAGTCATCACAGCATTAGTGGCTGCAATGAGCCTGTTTTGCACTGCACATCTTTTCAAAATGAGGTTGCAGGCTTGATACTGCCACTCTCAAGTCATGCTCAATGTTGAGCTTAGACCTGTGCTTTGCCTTCAGTGAAGCAACAGCTGAAAATCCAATCTCACAGAGATAGGATGTGGCGAAGGGAAGAAGGATGCCCACAGCCCTCTGCCCTATGAGTGGATGCTCCCTCTCCACACCAAGCCAGAATTCACTCAGTGTCTGAGCTGTAAACCTCAGCCTCAGGGTGGAGTCAGAGGTCATTTCGATGAGTTGCTCCTCTTCAGCAGAGCTGAAATCAGCAGGTGCTGTAGATAGAGAGATACTTTATTTGTAATTAATTGCAAATTAAACACAACACATTTCAGTTTTACAACAATCCATTCCAGCTAGATAGTAGCATATTATTATTATTATTATTATTATTATTATTATTATTATTATTATTATTATTATTATTATTATTATTATTATTATTATTATTATTATTATTATTATTATTATTATTATTATTATTATTATTATATAATGTACAACATAAATAAATGTATGTAGCCTACAGCACAAATGTCATAATTAGTCAGTTAAAACATAAAATACCAACCTGCTGCATTGAATGGATCCACCACCCAGTCATACTGAGCACTGTTGTTAGGAAAGTATTTAAAAAAAATCCTCTCAGGGAAGAGATGTGCTGCTTTAGACAGGGGATCACTGTGGTGACTTGAGAAACACTGCTTTCAGCAAACTCAGTCAGGTTCTCAAAGACATCAGTCTGTTGTTCATCAAGGCGCCTGCCCCACATCTCCAGCTTTCCACTGAATGCAGTGATCTTGTTTGCCAGGTCAGGTAGGTATTTATCTTTGCCTTGAATTGAATTGAATAGAATACTTTATTTAGATGTTTGCAGAAAAAAATCACATCACAAGGTCAACTAAATAGGATTAAAAAACCCAAGAAAGCCAATGGCTTGTTTCAATTGGGGTCCTTTTGTAATCAATTCATATTACATTTAGTGACAAACAGACAGACACTAGTCTACTCTAGTTTAGAGTAGACATGACAGATACTAGAAGACAAAAAATATCAACATACCTTGAAGCTGAAGGTTTAATTCATTCAGCTTTCCAAAGACATCGCTGAGATAGGCCAGTTTCATCAGAAATTGTTCATCATTGAACTTGCTTGCAGCTTCTTGCATGCTCTCCTCCTCCAAGAACACCCAAATCTCCTCTCGTAGTTCAAAGACTCGCGACAACACCTTCCCTCGCGAGAGCCACCTTGCCTCGCTGTGAAACAGCACTGCAGAATTGTCAGCTCCCATCTCCTCACACAGCGCAGAGAACAGGCGCGCTTTCAGGGGTCGGCTTTTGATGAAATTTACCACGTTTATAACTTCTGTCAAAACCTCATTCAGCTCAGGGCTAAGCTGTCTTGACGCTAGCGCCTCTCTGTGAATTTACAGTGCGTCCATTGCGCGTTTGGCGAGACCCCCTTGATGAGCGCCTGTAGCCCCCTCCTTTTCCCTGCCATGGCCTACGCACCATCAGAGCAAAAGCCCACACAGTTCTCCCATTTCAGTCCATGTTCTGTCAGGTAACTGTCAATAATTTTGAAGAGCTCATCAGCTGTCGCTCTGTTTTGATACTTGGTACTCAGCACCACACTCTGAAACTAGCTCTCCAGGTGGTATCAGATGAGATTTCAATGAGTTCTTCAAAGAGTTTGGATGGAGATGTGTCAGGAAGCTTTGTCTCAATGTTGTCTGTAAAGTTTTTTTTTATCCAGAGTAACTTGGTGATCCTTTTCTGTGTTTTATTAAATAATGATTTTCAGATTTTGAGAAATGGTCAAACTTATCCAAATATGGTATTTTCATGGAGAACAGTGCAGCTGCAACAGATAGCACTTTAGTGATAATTTTCTGTAATCCAAAAAGAACTTTTTTTTTTATCTCAAGGCCCCCCCTGTCATGCCTCTGCTCCCCCCCTGGGGGGCGCGCCCCACACTTTGAGAAACACTGGTTAGTGACTTAGTGTGTGCTGGGTTAGTGTGTGTTGGGTTAGTGTGTTTTGGGTTAGTGTGTGCTGGGTTAGTGTGTGCTGGGTTAGTGTGTGTTGGGTTAGTGTGTGCTGGGTTAGTGTGTGTTGGGTTAGTGTGTGTTGGGTTAGTGTGTGCTGGGTTAGTGTGTGTTGGGTTAGTGTGTGCTGGGTTAGTGTGTGTTGGGTTAGTGTGTGCTGGGTTAGTGTGTGTTGGGTTAGTGTGTGTTGGGTTAGTGTGTGCTGGGTTAGTGTGTGTTGGGTTAGTGTGTGTTGGGTTAGTGTGTGCTGGGTTAGTGTGTGTTGGGTCAGTGTGTGCTGGGTTAGTGTGTGTTGGGTTAGTGTGTTTTGGGTTAGTGTGTGCTGGGTTAGTGTGTGCTGGGTTAGTGTGTTTTGGGTTAGTGTGTGCTGGGTTAGTGTGTGTTGGGTTAGTGTGTGTTGGGTTAGTGTGTGCTGGGTTAGTGTGTGTTGGGTTAGTGTGTTTTGGGTTAGTGTGTGCTGGGTTAGTGTGTGCTGGGTTAGTGTGTTTTGGGTTAGTGTGTGCTGGGTTAGTGTGTTTTGGGTTAGTGTGTGCTGGGTTAGTGTGTGTTGGGTTAGTGTGTGTTGGGTTAGTGTGTGCTGGGTTAGTGTGTGTTGGGTTAGTGTGTGCTGGCCTGGTTGTGTATCATGCAGAGGAAATGGGAGAACAATACCCTCTGACCTGGAGCTCTGCAGGGTCTGTACCTCAGACTATTCTATACACAGTACATTACATGCACACACACACACACACACACACACACACACACACACACACACACACACACACACACACACACACACACATGCTGTAGACGTATGCACACACAGCCTAACATTCCTTCATACACAGCACACATACATCACACACACACACACACACACACACACACACACACACACACACACACACACACACACACACACACACACACACACACACACACACACACACACACACACACACACACACACACACACACACACACACACACACACACACTCCAGATGCAGTAACCAAAAGAAGGAACACAACACAACAACTCACAGACCCACAAAGGAAGGAAGGAAGGAAGGAAGGAAGGAAGGAATGAAGTGTGACCTTGTCTCCTAAACATAGCTGACAATCCTAGCTACATCGCAAACAAGGTCCTGGACATACTGTAGTTACGGTACAGGCCTGGGCACGATAGCATTTGCAAAATAGTTTTCTTGTGTTTTTTTAACCTACTTAAGTGCCAGAAGGGGTGGGGCTTTGCCACATTAGACACTGTTACAAAGGATCAGATTAAACCGAATATATATATTTATTTATTGATATATATTGCATAGTATTTGTATATCGTTTGATATCCCCTGTATATTCCTTGTACATATACACGGAATATCCCTTTAGCCCAGACCATAATAGTTCATTCTCCTATTGGACAGCGGTCCACCGGCGCCAGGGACCGGCCTCCGGAGCCAGGTTCAAAGTCACCGTCAAGATGTGTCTGGACATGCCCGGCCTTGCCCAGGGATACGCGACAGAAATGAGAGTGGAACTAGTTTGTTCACCGTGCGTATAAATACGGCGCAGGTGAATGTAGAAGCCCCTTGCCTCCTTACCTTCCTTAGTACGTTACCGATAAGTTGAAGCCTCACCCACGATACAACGTGCGGTGAAGTATGGCCTGTTTGGCCTCAGAATAGAGCATCGAGACCGCGTGCGAATTAATAACTGAATTGTCAGAGTTTGGCGCTATACCGTCGAGTGCGACATATTTCTATTAAGTCTTTAATAGTCTATTTGTGTATAGTGTATCGTGCGGTTAGAATTCTACAGTGACCAGCATCTCCAACGCTTTCTCGTATTAGCTAGAGTTCTTATCCAGGCTGGGCCGACCACATGGCGCTTTCACCCGAGGAGACCTAGACGAGAGCCGTATGGACATAATCTGGATTAATCTACCCGACGACTGCATAGCCCTTTGCGGCTGGAATATATTTGCTTTGGTCCTGTGATTTATGGAGCGGAGAACCAGCCAACGCTGCACGTGTTGGATTTACCCCGAGAGGAGTCAAGTCAAGTCGGCGCCTCAGAGAGTCTGAGGTCGACTAGCTTTCTTCACTGTGGAGCTACAGTCTACAAGAGAACCAAGCTGTATTCGTCTGTGGATCAAGAGGCTACTGCACCGGCTTCTGTACCTGAAGTCTCCCTAGTCATCGTTGACCAGACGTCCTACTACCGACAGATCTTCTACCCCCCTGCTGGCCTACAACCAGTGGGAACCCCTTCCAGTATCTCCCGCTATATTACTAGTGTACCATAGATATAATTCCCTAAGATTCAGGTTGTATAATTACCTCCTGCGTAACCAGAGAATGGACATTCGTTATTGATTTGCCTACGCATACTCCTTTGCCTTACAAGTGCATTCAAAGAATAATGTAAAGTATCCTATGTACCTTTTGCTCCATTAAATACTTGATTAATACCTTTGACTGGAACCGATTTCATTGTGGGAAGTGTTCATCATATTCATATATCGTGTACTGTATGGCCAGTAATTAAAGTACATAAAGCGGTAGTGGTTTAATGATACCATACTTATCAATACAGTCAGGGAATTGTACCCCTCAGTTACAATTGGTCCTTCGAGCCGGATGGTAACTAGTGTAATATTAATATAGTGGTATTAATATTGACATGGCCTATGATGAACACTCCACAAAACGGTTCTCCTAAAGTAGATCGCCCGCAGCGTAGACGGCAGACACCTCAGTACTTAGAGGATTACGTTGCCAATATACTACCTAGCCTTCTACAGACGGTAAACGCGGAAAAAGTAGATAGTAAAATTATGTCCGACCCTATCGCCCAGGTTACCCCGCCAATAGAGGCCCTAGTGGGTTCTAATGTAACTGACCAAGCTCACGGTAGGGACCAGGAGGGACCAGACACGACTTTACCCCCCGCCAAGACCGAAGAAGTAGTCCCCGGAGAGCTCCAGGATAAAGACGGCTCTCCAGGGATGGAACTCTACCCGCTACAAGAAGAAGAGACCCCGGAGATGGATCTCCAGGACTCGCCACAGGAGAGCAGATCTCCAACGAGTACTGCCAGGAGCGGATCACCTCAACCAGCGTCTTCCCCCAGCGGGGCGGACAAGATGCTGGCACAGGCATTCCTCGCCAGCCTAGCAGCCTCTACAGAGCGCGATCGACTCCACGCACAGATGCTTAGCGAGCGCGAACATTCTTCCATGGAAAGAGAACGCATTCAAGCGCAGCAACGGAGCGACGAAGATCGTATACGTCTAGAGATTAGACGCCTTCAGACGGAAGAGAATATGGTAAGAGACCGGGCCGAAGCAGAGCGCGCCGCCGCCGAAGCAGAGCGCGCCGCCGCCGAAGCCCAGCGCGCCGCTGCCGGTGCCCAAAGAGAAGCAGAGCGAGACATCGCTCTCACCAAGCGCGAAGCCGAGCGCGACCGATTACAAGCGCAGATAATGGAGCAGCTGATCGCCAGGGCGACACCCCCTCCCTCCGCACGGGGTTCCAGGGCCTCGTCAAGACACGGGTCAAGGGCACCCTCCCCTACCCGATCAAGCGACCCTGAGCCCGACCACCAGAGAGAGCCTATACCCCCCTCCGAACTCCTTCCCCGACCGGTCCACGCGAGGACCAGCTACAAGGAAGAAACGGTCTACACCGCGGAGAGGCTAAATAGACGACTACAGGATCTAGAGGACCTGCCAGAGCAAGAAGAAGAGGGAGAGGAGGAGAGTCAAGCCCGACAGCAGCACAGAACTCCACAGGACCAGGAGGTCCAGTACAGCCCAGGCTCTACCCCCGCGGCTCTGCGCTACAGACCCCCGACTCAATTCACGGGTGAGCTTGACGCACGACCAGCCCCGAGGAATAGCACCTGGATACGCGGGCCATGGTACCCAGCAGGTACCAGCCCACCAAGAGGCGTAAGAGGAGACTCGCCTAGGAGGCCTCTTTTCCAACGCTCACCGATGTGCCAGCCATCCATGGCATCATACATTGGCACACCGACGTTTCCGGACTTCACCCACGAGAACAGAGCACAGTACACCGAGCTACGAATGTGCTTAGAGACAATGATGTCCGATGTAACTGACGAACCGTACAAGTATGCTATCCTACTGAAGCACCTCAAGGTGCCCCGAGCGCACAATATAGCGCTGGCCTATGCCACCTCTACTACCCCATACACAGCGGCTCTAGCAGCACTCGACCAAAGATATGGACGCATATGGGATTACGTAATACAAGAGATAAGGCATATTGACCGCCTACCCCCAGCCACAGACAATCGCTCACTAGATGACCTGTCTATCAAGGTACAATCCCTGGTAGGGATGCTGGGGGCGCAAAGAGAAAAGGGTATGCACGAACTGTACGCAAACTCTAATGTCGAGAGGATTTTAGAGAAGCTTCCGCCCGCCCGACAAGAGCGCTTCAGGCGGCAAAGAGACCACCGTGATCCTAACGGTCCCGAGCCATCCCTCCTAGACCTAGCCGACTTCCTGGCGAGAGAAGTCAACAGCCTACGGTTGGATACGTTCATGCGGAGCACCCCAAGCTCCAGAGAGGGACCTAGGAGAGCAAACGATGGCCGAAGATTGGTGACCGTCATGCACCAATCAGAATCAGTACCGAGCAGCAAGAACCACAGTACCCCCTCGATGAAAGAGAAGTGGAAGATGGTGTGCCCGTACTGCGAGAAAGAACACTGGTTGTCACAATGTGACACATTCAAGAAGATGACCGCCGACGAGGTTAGTCAATGGATAAAGTCCAACCGACGCTGTTACCGATGTGCGCGCAGTCACATGGCAGGCGACTGCCGCTTAAAGAAGAGGTGTAGTCGGTGTGACGGAGCCCACCTAGATGTCCTACACGACAGTAACAGAAGAAAGCCTGCACCCTCAAGCAGCACAAAGGCAAGTGTTATGTACATTGACCCCGCCAGCAGCGGGGGCGCCCGAGTGCTCTTAAAGGTGGTCCGCGTAACACTGAGTTACCAAGACAAGGTCATGGACACTTACGCCGTCCTTGACGACGGGTCAGAGAAGACCCTTCTCCTCGCGTCCGCTGCGGCCCAGCTGGGGCTGCGGGGGAGCGAAAACCAGATGACGATTCGGACAATAAGAAGAGATCTAAAGACGATAAAGGGCGAGAATGTCTCCTTCACTATCGCAGCAAGCGGGCAGCCAGAGAGACGGTATAGGATTACTAATGCTTTCACCAGCCAAGAAATAGGCCTGTCGCAGTACACCTACCCCATCGCCAAGCTGATGGATAAATATGTGCACCTGCGTCAACTACCTATCCCGCTCATAGACGGTGCCACCCCGACCCTGCTGATAGGCTCCGACCATGCAGACCTCATCGTCCCGATTGACCGGGTCCACACAGGGCCCAGAGGCTGTCCTGCAGCAGTCGAGACCCGCCTAGGATGGACATTACAAGGCCCCCTCGCTAAGTCTCTTAACCGAACAGCAGCCACTAGCTGCCTCCACTCCAGAGTGACGGAAGAAGACACCACCCTCCTACAGCATGTCGAGAGGCTATGGACACTAGAGACAATGCCCTTTAAGAACGAAAAGAAAGACATTCGTTCCAAGGAAGACATTTACGCCATAGCACTCCTCGAGCAAGGGACAAAGAGAGTCAAAGTCAACGGAGTGATGAGATACGCAACTCCACTCCTGAGGCGAGAGGGTATGCCCACCTTCCACGCCCCAAAAGAAGCGACGGAGCGGTATCTACTGAACACAGAGCGGCGCCTAGCCAGAGACCCCGCTCAAGAGACTGTGTACCGCGCTGAGATTAACAAGCTAATCACAGCGGGACACATAAAGAAAATTGACATTAAAGAGGCCGATCAGACGACCGAATCATGGTACGTGCCGCACCACAAAGTCCACCACAACGGCAAGGATCGTATTGTGTTCAACTGCAGCTACCAGATCGGATCACAAAATCTGAATAAAGAGCTCTTGCCCGGCCCAACACTCGGCCCCTCCCTACTAGGCGTGTTACTACGTTTCCGCCAGGACAAGGTGGCCATCAGCGGCGACATCAAAGGGATGTTCCTGCAGGTGAGACTAGTGGAGGAGGACAAGCCCCTGCTGCGGTTCCTATGGAGAGAGAGGATCGGGGATGAGCAACCAGCCATCTATCAATGGGAAGTCCTCCCTTTCGGAACCACATGCAGTCCATGCTGTGCTACGTTTGCACTGCAAAAACACGTCGCAGAGGACCCAGCAGCTGATGAAGAGGTCCGAAAAAGTGTAAAAAATAGTTTCTACGTGGACAACTGTCTGCAGAGCGTCTCGACGCCAGAAGAGGCCGAGGCCCTTCTACTCAAGCTCCGCGCCTCCCTGATCAAAGGCGGCTTTGATCTCAGGCAGTGGGCCAGCAGCGACCCGCAAGTATTGCGCAGCCTCTCCCCCGAGGACAAGGCAGCAAGCAGCGAGACCTGGATGGCGACCATCCCAGGAGAAGCCCAAGAAATGACATTAGGACTAGTCTGGCGCTTCAAAACAGACTCGCTCCATTATAAACACACACCCCTGACCAAGGAGCAGGGAAGGTCGACTGCACTACCGACCACCAGACGGAGTGTATACAGAACACTCGCCAGACAATATGACCCGTTGGGATGTATTCTACCTTACACCACCAGGGCAAAGATGATTGTAAGAGCGTTATGGGACAAGGACCAGGGCTGGGACGACCCCATACCCGAACACCTTGCATCCACATGGAGAGAGTGGGAGACGGAACTCAGCTCACTCCCAGGTGTTAACATACGCCGCAGCTACTTCCCACTTACAGTGAGGCCAGAGACGTGCCAGATGGACCTGCACGTCTTCAGCGACGCCTCCGAAGTAGCCTACGGTTCGGTGGCCTACTTGCGTGCCCGAGAGGAGGGAGGAGAAATACATACTGCCTTCATCCTGGCTCGCTCAAGAATAACCCCACGAAAGCAACAATCTATCCCGCGTCTAGAGCTCTGCGCAGCCCTAGCAGGAGCGCAACTCGCCACGTTAATCCAACGTGAACTCACCATTCCGGTGCAAAGAACAATCTTGTGGTCAGACTCCACGACAGTACTCACATGGATCCGGTCTGATTCGTGCAGATACAAGGTCTTCGTGGGAGTCAGAGTCACAGAGATTCAAGATTTAACAGAAGTAGCAAGCTGGAGGTATGTGGACACAAAACACAACCCAGCTGACGTCATCACCCGGGGAATGTCCCTGGATGACCTCACCCGTCACAACCTATACAGTGACGGGCCAGAGTTCCTCAAGCTCCCGGAAGAAGAGTGGCCTACACCCACCCCACGGGAAGCGAGTAAAGAGGAGGCAGAAAACAAGAAATCTATGTTCTGTGGATTGAACACACTCGTCTCCACAGACCCCGACATAGACGATTGCCTCACCCTAGAGAGTGCGCAGCTAAAGACATTCCTGTGGCACCACCCAGAGGTTCGGCTCACTACTGACATTACTGCAGCTGACTACGAAGAAGCGGAGAGAGAGACTCGTTCCCCGATGAGCTAGACTGTCTACAGGGAGCAAAGCCCGTCCCATCAGACAGCAGACTGCTCCACCTAGCTCCCGAGAGCGACGCCCATGGTCTCATCAGAGTGGGTGGTCGTCTGCGGAGAGCTCCAGACTTACCGGATGACGTCAAGTACCCGATAGTCTTAAACAGCCGACACAAGGTCACAGAGCTGATCATAAAGAAATACGATGAGGATGTGCATCACGCCGGGGCAGAGAGAGTCTTCGCGGAGATCAGACGTCGTTATTGGATACTGCAAGGGAGAGAAGCAGTGCGGCGCTTCCAGCGAACCTGTCTAGACTGTCGTAAGTGGCGAGCGCAGCCCAGTATACCCCGGATGGCTGACCTACCTCCCTGTCGCCTCCGACTCGGCGACAAGCCTTTTCACTCCACCGGTATGGACTGTTTCGGCCCGCTGTATATAAAGAAAGGAAGAGGCACCGAGAAGCGGTGGGGTATTGTATTCAAATGCATGACCACCCGAGCGATGCATATAGAACTCCTTCCAACCATGAGCACAGACTCATTCCTTATGGCCTTCCGAAGATTCACATCGTGGAAAGGCAAACCGTCTATATTGTTGTCTGATCACGGGACAAACTTCAAAGGCGGAGAAAGAGAGCTGAGAGAGAGCTTCCAAGCTATGGGCCCAGAACTTAAGACCCACCTCGCTCCATACCAGATTGACTTCCAGTTTAATCCCCCGAACGCACCTCACTTCGGTGGAACTTGGGAACGAGAAGTACGTTCAATAAAGACAGCCCTGTACGCCGTGCTTGGGGCCCAGACCGTGGCGGAAGAAGTCTTAATGACAGTCCTCACGGAGATCGAGGGAGTATTGAACTCAAAGCCCCTCGGTTACGTCTCAAGTGATGTAGCAGATGTCGACCCAGTCACCCCCAACACACTCTTGATGGGGCGGCTGGACCCCGCGCTACCACAGACAATGTACAGGCCTGAAGAAGCGAACGGCCGAAGAATGTGGAGGTACAGTCAAGTACTGGCTGACAAGTTTTGGAACAGCTTCCTACTCCACTACCTACCGTCTCTACAGACCCGCCAGAAATGGGTGAAAGAGAGAGACAATTTGACAGAAGGAACAGTCGTCATGATTATCGACCAGTCACTACCCCGAGCTATGTGGCCGGCCGGCCGCGTAAGCAAAGTGATCACCGGTGCCGACGGAAAGGTCTGAGCAGCCGAAGTGCTCGTCCAAGGGCGGACCTACACCCGACCCGTGGCGAGGCTAATAGAACTGCCAAGGCTCCCCGATACCATCGATGACGACCATGACCCCATGACTTTGTGAACTGACCGATCCCTCACAACAGACATTGAGTAGAGGACAGTGCGGTTAATCTGTCTCTGCTTAGCTAATTAGGTGGGACTAATTAGGGGGCGGCTGTTACAAAGGATCAGATTAAACCGAATATATATATTTATTTATTGATATATATTGCATAGTATTTGTATATCGTTTGATATCCCCTGTATATTCCTTGTACATATACACGGAATATCCCTTTAGCCCAGACCATAATAGTTCATTCTCCTATTGGACAGCGGTCCACCGGCGCCAGGGACCGGCCTCCGGAGCCAGGTTCAAAGTCACCGTCAAGATGTGTCTGGACATGCCCGGCCTTGCCCAGGGATACGCGACAGAAATGAGAGTGGAACTAGTTTGTTCACCGTGCGTATAAATACGGCGCAAGTGAATGTAGAAGCCCCTTGCCTCCTTACCTTCCTTAGTACGTTACCGATAAGTTGAAGCCTCACCCACGATACAACGTGCGGTGAAGTATGGCCTGTTTGGCCTCAGAATAGAGCATCGAGACCGCGTGCGAATTAATAACTGAATTGTCAGAGTTTGGCGCTATACCGTCGAGTGCGACATATTTCTATTAAGTCTTTAATAGTCTATTTGTGTATAGTGTATCGTGCGGTTAGAATTCTACAGTGACCAGCATCTCCAACGCTTTCTCGTATTAGCTAGAGTTCTTATCCAGGCTGGGCCGACCACATGGCGCTTTCACCCGAGGAGACCTAGACGAGAGCCGTATGGACATGTACACTGGATTAATCTACCCGACGACTGCATAGCCCTTTGCGGCTGGAATATATTTGCTTTGGTCCTGTGATTTATGGAGCGGAGAACCAGCCAACGCTGCACGTGTTGGATTTACCCCGAGAGGAGTCAAGTCGAGTCGGCGCCTCAGAGAGTCTGAGGTCGACTAGCTTTCTTCACTGTGGAGCTACAGTCTACAAGAGAACCAAGCTGTATTCGTCTGTGGATCAAGAGGCTACTGCACCGGCTTCTGTACCTGAAGTCTCCCTAGTCATCGTTGACCAGACGTCCTACTACCGACAGATCTTCTACCCCCCTGCTGGCCTACAACCAGTGGGAACCCCTTCCAGTATCTCCCGCTATATTACTAGTGTACCATAGATATAATTCCCTAAGATTCAGGTTGTATAATTACCTCCTGCGTAACCAGAGAATGGACATTCGTTATTGATTTGCCTACGCATACTCCTTTGCCTTACAAGTGCATTCAAAGAATAATGTAAAGTATCCTATGTACCTTTTGCTCCATTAAATACTTGATTAATACCTTTGACTGGAACCGATTTCATTGTGGGAAGTGTTCATCATATTCATATATCGTGTACTGTATGGCCAGTAATTAAAGTACATAAAGCGGTAGTGGTTTAATGATACCATACTTATCAATACAGTCAGGGAATTGTACCCCTCAGTTACAGACACAATGGCTGGTAGAATATTTGGACAATCACAGGGTGCTCATTTGTGACTTGCTCTCTCATTTTCAGTCACATTGACCCCAAAACATATGAGTTTCACACACTGTTGGAAAGAGGAGATTCTAAACCTTATACTGATATCAATTGTCTTTCTACTCCAAATATTACTACAGGTTAACCGTCTTTAGTGTGATAGTGAAAGGGTTAACCTTCTGTAGTGTGGTAGTGAAAGGGTTAACCATTTGTCCTGTGGCAGTGAAAGGGTTAACCTTCTGTCGTGGCACAGTGAAAGGGTTAACCGTCTGTAGTGTGGTAGTGAAAGGGTTAACCTTCTGTAGTGTGGCAGTGAAAGGGTTAACCGTCTAGTGTGGTAGTGAAAGGGTCAACCCTTTGTCATGTGGCAGTGAAAGGGTTAACCTTCTGTCGTGTCGCAGTGAAAGGGTTAACCCTTTTGTAGTGTGGTAGTGAAAGGGTTAAGCGAGATATGGCATATTATATAGTTTGATTGATTGAAAACTTTATTAACAGATTGCAGAATGGGTACAATACAGTAGTGACTGTCACCAAACCATGATTTTGAGAAAAAGGCCTCCAAAGTTTGCAACAATAAAATTAATGAATCGAGACATGTTTGACAAACACACACACTACACTGTTCTCCAGGGGAGGAAATTAGGCCACTTTACTCGCCAATTGCGAGTATTTTTTACGTTTGGCGAGTAATTCATGAAGAGCACTCGCCAGTCTGGCGAGTACTAGTAATTACAAAACAAAACAAAAAAATCATTCTGCAATCTGCTGATTCGCTCACTGACACAAACCGAACTCTGACTCCCCCCTTGATTCCTCCCATTTGCGCCACATAATAATCAGACCATAACCAATGAACATCATCGTTGTACAGATGCGCTCTAAGCTCCTCCAATGAACACTCGTTTTCTAGAAGATGCCGCCCATCTAGGGGAAGTGGACAGACCACTGACTGCGCGCAGACCTACAAACTCCTGCCACCGGCAGCCGGCTTGACAACGTAGACAAACTTACAAAAACACATGAGTGGATGAAAATAATTGCATGTAGAGTCGTCGCTTTCGGATATCGGTGCGGTCTGACATGGGGGCGAACAACAGCACGCGACGCGTCTCCTTCGAGTCGGATGAGAATGACAAGTCAACAACATTAGCCGGCTAGCTACCTAGCATGTAACAAGCTACCATAACGCGCATTCAACATAGTGGACTATACTGAGCGGCTTTGCTTAAATGCAGCCGAGTGACATTTTATTATTACCGGGTTTCCCAGCATATCACCACTCGCCCATATGCCCTTCACAACGGTGATGTTGTCATATTTGGCATTCAGAATACACCCGCTGAACCCCTAGCGTTGTCGATTCGGTTCCAATGTATTGTCATCTTACAGCACAAGTACAGTACAACCAGAATACATTTGGCATACAACCAGAGTGCAAATGTAACAAGTCAAGTTCAAGTTGTTTTATTTAGCTATTACATTACAGTGAAATGCTTGGTTCTTTCACTGCCCAACCCAGTATTGATTGAAAACTTTAACAGATTGCAGAATGGGTACAATACAGTACAGCTCAATACACACAATTGTTAAGGGGATGCAGACCAGAGAAGGACTTTAGTCTTGTTTACATCAGGGTCCCCCATTTCAGTCCTGTTTGCTTAATGCCTTGTCCACTTCCTCCACACTCCAATATGTTATGATGAATTGAAAATGGGGGACCCTGATGTAAACAAGACGAAAGTCTTTCTCTGGTCTGCATCCCCTTAACAATTGTATGTATTGAACTGTACTGTACCCATTCTGCAATCTGTTAATACACTTTTCAATCAATCAATCCCTTCAACCCTGCTCCTGTCAAACCTGCTCTTTCCATTCCCTCCATCATGTCCCCCCTTTCTGATGAATATTTCCTGCACTTAAGAGTCAGACACACATTCCTAGTAGTTGAGCTGTGATGAATGAAAACTTTATTTAACAGATTGCAGAATGGGTACAGTACAGTACGGCTCAATACATGCAATTGTTAAGGGGATGCAGACCAGAGAAAGACTTTCGTCTTGTTTACATCAGGGTCCCCCATTTTCAATTCATCATTCAGTATAACCTAGACCAGCCCAACCAAGCATCTTTCACTGCCCAGTTCAGCCCAACCCAGTCCAGAATAGTTCCCTCTTTCATGTTAATATGTGATTTAATGATGTAATATTTTGAAGAGTAGAGACAGTGTGATTAATTTACTATGATTGAAAATCAATTTAGACGAAGACGTACAAAGAAGTAATTATCACAATTAGCGATTTTTTTTGTCTGGTAAAAAATCTATTTGGCTGGTAAAAAAAATCAGATACCCGCCAGTTGGCTGGTAAGCCAAAAAGTTAGTTTCCTCCCCTGCTGTTCTCCTTTTGTTACTTGCACACATCAGTCCATGGAACAAAGGCAATCACATACACGTGCATGCCCATTCCCACGTGCACGCTTGGCTCATACTCACATGCAGTGCACACTCCTAAACATGAAAAGTTTAACTTGTGCATATAATTTGGTCATGTTTGAACACATGCTTATGCGCTGTGTGTGGATGGTGCTGTCAAAAAGTATTTGCTGATCAGTCGAATCCATTGCTCATCAGGGCTGCCCCTCTCATAATATTGGTGTTCAACAGTTATTAAAAAATTTTTGTTCATGTGAATTTATTGATCGTATTGATTAGGCTAACTGAAGTAGAAGATGAGGGTTGTATTTATTTCTCTGATCAGTTGTGAGGGAACGTTGTGTGGAAGTTGGTGTGTGTGTGTGTGTCTGTATGTGTGTGTGTGTGTGTGTGTGTGTGTGTGTGTGTGTGTGTTTCCCGCAGTTAACATGATTGGGCAAAGATTTTCAGCCTATTGTGATGACACTACTGTGTTAGAAACTTGTCATTGATCCGTGGTTTAGTTTCAGGGACACCTGTAGTAAAGGAGAGGGGAGGAGGAGAGAAACAGCCCAGTGCTGCGGTTGTTAAATTACTATCGTTCTCCACTTGTCATCATGCCTTTACAAGCATCAACGTTTTATTCATCATCTGAATTTGATGATGAGATCTAAATATTCTGAAAGCCCATACTGTTTATTTGAAATCAGAGTGGGAGAGTTCCGAGTAAGAGTAGATTGATAAGTGTTCGCTGCTAGCTTTTCATCATGTCTTTACAAGCTTCAAATTTGTACTTATCATCTGAATCTGGAGAAAAGAGTTTGATATTCTGAAAGCCAAGACTTTTGTACAAATGTACATAATTATTTTTGCAATGATTGGGACCAGCTTAGAAACAGACGCATCATTGTCTAATACGTAATTGTTCTGTGTGTGTGTGTTTTCGTGTTCAACGTTAAACTATTGTGCAACCTTATACACTGTACTTAAATAAATTACTAATTTGGAACTTAACTTATTTGGATCAATTTACCCTTTGCTATTATTTAAATTATGCTTTTAAATTGCAGGAAATTACAGCAAATCGCTTTCTTTTTAGCAATTTCTTTCAGCCTCATGGATGAGAGGCATTCAGCACCATCTTGTTTGAGAATCCTGGGGAAAGCCCTGAGTTGTATTACGTTTTATTGAGCTCGTTCTTTTGTAGCATGCACAGTCAAGGAGACGCTCCCTTTCAACGCTACTGTACACGCATAATGTTTACGTGACGTAAACTTTGACTTCGACTTCAACGTAGTTCCTAAAGTCAAAAGCACAACAGACACACAGAGGGCTCCAGACAACGGTCAAATCTCACCGTGATGCCTGAATGTTTTTCCAGGTGACCCTTTCCATTAATACTCCCATTTCCTGGTTTCTCCCAAGACTTTTCCACTCCTTTTTTTAATCTTCTAAAAAAGCCCCTGTTACAGTTCTCTCACGGAGCAGCAGACATGGAACTAAGCAGTCGCTGGAATGTGGCCGTGGCACAGTGTGTGTGTGTGTGTGGGTGAGCTCATTGGAGTCAGTCTAATTTGCCATCTCGGAGGGGAGACTCAGGATAATTAGTCCCAATGAGGGATCACCTTCCGGCCACTACACATTCATGTCAGCCGGCTCCCTCGTGACCTTAAGATACCACAGAGCTGGCACCCGACTGGTTAACCCACTGAGAGGCTGACTGGCTGCATGGATGGGAGGTTAGGCGGATGACTGGTTGGCTGAGTTTCTGGCTGATTAGGATGGCTGGGTAGCTTGGTGGACTGCTGGCATGGTGGGGTGACTTGCAAGGCTGGGCAGTATTGATATTAAAGGCTATGGTTTAGTATATCTATCTCATGGCCAGTACAGAGAGACTCAGAACGAGCTTTTATCCCCAGGCCATCAGGATGCTCAATGACTCTATGTACTCCATTAACCCATCCATCTACTGTACATTCATTGCACACACATCCACATGCACACACTCACTTTAAACAAACACTCACCTTAACACTCACTCATGACTGGGTGGTTGACTTTCTGCCTTGGGGGCTTTATTGATTGACTGCTTGTGAAGGCTGAGATTGTAGTAGTAGCAGGGAGGTGGGCTGGCTGCTTGAGGAGACTGAGCACTGCGTTATGACTTATGAGTGGCTGGTTGGCTGAGTGGATGGATGCTTTAGAAGTGGAGGGGTGTCGTAGCCACCTGGGGTTGTGAACTTTATCGACTGACCTCTCCTGTGTGGGGAGCAGGGGCCAGTAACCGAGAGACTGACAGCTGGCTTATTGGTTATCTTGCTGGCAGGCACGTTGGCTGGTTGGGAGATTGGCTCGGCAGGCTGTGTGGGTTGGCTGGTGAGATGCTGGCAGCTTTGTTGACTTCCTTCCTGTAGGTGTAACAGAGTAGCTCAGCCTCTGCCAGAAACACCCAAATGTCTCCTCTGTCCTGCAGCCTGAGACAGTAGAGCATTGTGCTCTCATTAGCTGCTAGACCCAACCTCACGTTATGACGGCACCGGTCGATCGTTTGAAAAGTGCAATGTTTCTTCTAATCCCAGAACTGTTTCCATAATATGGCTTTTCCGCAAAAGGAGCTGTGCAATCTGATGCATGATTGCATTTGCAGGTGACCTGGCAGTAGGGGTGGGGGAAAAAATCGATACGTAGTAGTATCGCGATACTTTGCGTGGCGATACTGTATCGATACAGGGATGCCAAGTATCGATATTTAATTATTCATTAACATTTTTATTTAAATTTTTTTGTATAAGGAAGTTGCATTGTTCATTTCAATACCTGTAATAGTACAGTAGTCCACACACACACACACACACACACACACACACACACACACACACACACACACACACACACACACACACACACACACACACACACACACACACACACACACACACGTGCATTCAGTTAAGTTGGAATATGACTGTAATACAAACAGTTCAGTTTGTCAGGTACATGCAACACAGATTACAGTGTTTACATCTGTCTGCTTGAGAAAATACCATGTTCTGCAATAAAAAATTATTGAAGTGAGATGAACAGACTGAAATTTATTGTATTAGATAAAACATGTTGACAAAGTTTTACTTTGCAGTTGAAAAAAGGTAATAAATGAAATCTGACAAAAAAATAATAATAATAATTTTTCGCAATACTCAGCGTATCACGATATATTTAGTAGCGCGATACTATCGTATCGTGACACAAGTATCGCGATAGTATCATATCGTGAGGTCTCTGGCGATTCCCACCCCTACCTGGCAGGTAACTTAAATTAGGGGAAACCTCAGTTTGAGGAAAAGATTGTAAACCTTGTACTTCCCGACTGAATGTTGCGACTTTGCGAGACCAAGGTATCGTAATACCAAAGCCAACAATGTCGCTTGACGTCTTTACAATAACATCGCGCCCCAACTGATGAACGTTTGTTTTCTGGTCTATGGTATTGTCACCCAACCTCGTAAATGGTAAATGGATCATTTATATAGTGTTTTTATCCAAAGCGCTTTACAATGAAAGGTGCCAACCTGCTCATCGGAAGCAGTTAGGGGTTAAGTGTCTTGCTCGAGGACACTTCGACACGCTGTCCGGGAAGAGCAGGAAACGAACCGGGAACCTTTAGATTACCAGACGACTGCTCTACCTCCGACTCTACCTCCTGAGCCACTGTCGCCCCACTTTGTAACACTAACGTCTAAATTAGCCTGATTTAGGAGTTGTTATCAAACAGCCGGGTCAGTAAACTGCTGGTACTAAAAGTATAAAACATCTGTTCGCGCTATGAAATAGACTGGACGAAACACACACACACACACACACACACACACACAACACTCTTGCAGTGATTGTTATGTCTATAGCTATTTTATCATTGATGCTGCTGCCACTTTGCACTCATTACATCCACAGTGTGATTATTATATTGTAGATGAGTGCTATTCTATCATTGCTTATGCTGCTATTGTTATGCTTCTATTTCTGTCTTTATTTTACAATTCACAATTTAGTCATTTAGCTGACATTTTTATCCAAAGCGACTTACAGATTGTGAACAACAAGTCACCAGGAGGCGTCTATTTTTTTACCAACGGATTTCCAGTTCCGCGTTCGCGTTCTGCGATCTGATTGGCCACTGACGTTTCTGGTGCGATCTGATTGGCCACTGACGTTTCTGGTCATGTGACATGTGCGCCCAATAGCGTGACGCCTGTGTCTTTACCCATTTCCGCCTCGAACGGCATGCAAACTACCTAACGCCTAGTTTATCACTGGTTAAGCTTAGGCGACTCTTTCGAAGTTGGTTAAGGTTAGAGGTTGGAATCAGGGCTGGTGTTCTATCGCCCTGCTCTAAGACAAACTCTAACCTTAACCAACTTCGAAAGAGTGCCTATAAGCTTAACCGGTGAAAGAAACAGGCGTCACACGACCAGAAACGTCAGTGGTCAATCAGATCGCAGAACGCGCACACGGAACTGGAAATCCGTTGGTAAAAGTATTGACGCCACCAGGAGGGGTACATCTCTGGCAGCTAAGGGTCAGTGGCATTGTTCGTCAAATAGTATCGAACTTGAGTGTTATACTCTGAGTGCATAGTAGTATAGACATATTAGCATGATAGGTAGTAGTAGTATAAGAATAGTAGCATAGTATTAGAACATTATAGTAAAAAGACAGTAAGTAAGTGGCATCGTTTCTTTTAGTCTTTTATCCTGTTTTGTTGCTGATGCTGCTGCGCGGTCAAGGAGCCAAGAAGAACGACATGCTGTAATGATGTGATGATGTGACAAATACAATCTGAAATCTGAATCTCAAGTATACTGAGTGCATATTTTTCATAGATCCATTGTGTAAATGCGGCAGTGCACACAAGGACGTGGGATTTAAGTTTGTTGATTTTCTTTCCTCACGTTAAAGAGACAGTTTGAAAGCACTCAGGAAAAATCCCATTAGTCACATTTCATAGCTAGAATTACAGAGGGTGCCATGAAGGTATATTCTGCAGTATAACCTTGAAACAACACGGCACAGATAGTAACTTTAGACGTTGATAGTGCATATTCAGCACGTCGTGTAGCTCGGAGCTCAACGTTGTAACGAGCTTGGCTCTGTGTCAAGCCATTCAGCGAGCCTTGAGGTGTGTGCACCTGTGGTATGTTTTCTGTTATGATTTACGGTTGCTGCTAATTAAACTTTGTATTGTGAGCGCAACATTTCCCGTTCCTCTTTGGAACTGAAAACGGTGCTCATACAGGCTGTTAACCCATCTATAGTGACATAATGTCAAATCCATCCAAAAAGGAAATAATCTGTTATTGGCCTCCATGTTAAAGCGATGGCACCAACCAAAAACACCCAACTTTAGTTCAACGTCAACATATTCTGTTCTTGACTAGGCTCTTAACCACAAATTAGAGACAGACAATGGCGGGTTGTGTGTATATAATATTATATTATGATCTAATATTATCTTGGGATGTTGCTGCTTGCACTGAAGACTGACAGGAAATGGAAAGGATAGGAGAGAAAGAGAGGGAATGACATGTGACAAAGGTCATGAGCCAGACTGGAACCCATAATGAGCCAACAGGATGCTGGACTCTAGTGGGTTGTGTTAACACCGGTTCTTGTTGGGCCTGCTGCTTGCTAGCCAGTGGGTTGTGTTAACACCGGTTCTTGTTGGGCCTGCTGCTTGCTAGCCAGTGGGTTGTGTTAACACAGGTTCTTGTTGGGCCTGCTGCTTGCTAGCCAGTGGGTTGTGTTATATTAGTCGTACTGGCGAATCGCGTCCTGCTCTTCGCCATCGAGATATACCTCATCTCCAGTACCTAGTGTACTCCATCAACGAATAAAAAACAATACACCCAGCACCTGCCAGGCCCCGCCCTAGTGCTACGTACTATATAGCACTAGGCGTGGTCACCACTCGCTCTTCCTCTATTTTCGTTTCCATCATAGCGGATGCGTGCACCCTATGCAACTAGTTGTCATGAAAAGTTTAGAGAAATTGCGTAATATTGAGTGCTTACCGGAGATTTGCTTACCCCTGGAATCTTCGCGGCATGTTCCAACGACACGTCGGGTCTATCCTGATGTTTCCTCGTCTTGTGGCAGCAGATCGAGGGACAGCGTGCGAGGTTTGGCTATCGAGCCGGCTCGTACACAGGTAGGCCCTGTGTCATCAGGCATTAATGCTAGTGTTAGTAATGCTGGTTGTTTTGTTACACAACCGAGTTGTGTGTCGGCGCCAGGGGCGGGATGTTTTGGTGAACCTTCCCCTGAAGTGGACGGTTTCCAAGCGATCCTGGAGCGCGCTGCTAACACTAATGCTAACGCTAATGCTATAATGCTGGGTCACTGTTTTAATGTTCCCCGCCGTGGGATGTTGCCGCTTTTCCCTTCTCTTAACCGGTTCATTGATGAAGGTCAGTCGGTAGCTAATGTGGGGGGTTTTGCTGAGTCCTATTTACCCTTTTTACGGGTGAATGGGTTGACAACAGGGTGCAGGGCGGGTGTGCCGTGGCTAGGTAGCCAGGTAGCATCGATCCTGTGCCCCGGCGGGGTTGAACGGTGTCCCACCCGGAAGCCGACGCTTGAGAGCGAGTCGGCCCGGCGGGTGGCAGTATGGACTGATGAGAGTTATACTGCTGCAGGATGGAATTTAGCGGCGGCCAGTGTTGTGGCTCAGCTGACTGTTTTTCTGTCCACATTAGCGTCGGGTAGTGGGGCTACAGGACCAGCCGATGCTGAAAACATTTTGCATGTTTTTGGTGTTATAGAGATCTTGAATCAGTTGCAAGCTATAACTGCGGGGAGGATTAGGATGCTATCAACGCTTGTTAATAGGCATTTCTGGTTGGAGCAATCTCCTCTTGGGGAAGAAGAAATGTTTTCTCTCCTCACGGCTCCTTTTTCCACAGAGGGACTCTTTGGTCGTTCTGCGGAGACGCAGGCGGTTGTTGATCTAGGTCCCACACCGCCTCACGCTATGCAGCCAGAGGTTGGAGCACGGCCTCGTCAGCGACTGTGGCGAGGCCCTCGACAGGCGGCCATGTTTCCCCCACCAGTGGTACCCTGGGAGTCAACAGGGGTCGACAAGGCCGACAGCCTTGGCGGCCGAGGGATCGGCCATGTTGGATGTACTTGGCTTGGAAGATACAAGCCGTCGTCATTCTGCCGCGAAGAGCCCGCTCCCCGATCACTCCTCTCCCCGTCACCAGCGGAAGAGGGGCTCTGATCGTTTTCCTTTGGCTGCGGGCCGCAAACCTTCTTTGAAGCGCATGCGGCCCCACGTTTCGCTTCTCATGGGGACAGGGGCTGACACCCAGTTGATGGCTGAGCCTGGGTCTGTCCGTGAGAATGTTGTGCTCTCACGTGGCTCCCGCGCCACACGTTGTGTGATTGGTGAGCCTGGTGTTACGGCTGCCACTATTTACAGTGATCAGCAGGGGGACTCGAGGCCTCTTCGTATGAATGCTCAGCACGGGTTACCCCGACCTCGCCTTCGCCAGGCGGGGTATCACGTTGATGCCTCCCACTCCCGCAAGATCGGCAGTGGTCTGCAAAGAAGAGGCGCGCGTGATTTGGGTGGTAGCAATATCACTGTAGGGCTACGGTGTGTAGGAACCCATGGGGTCCTCACGCCTTGCTTGTCTAGCTGCGGAACAACTCCTCAGCATGCTCTAGAGGGGTGTTCAGGGGGGGAGCGTGTGTCAACCAGTTTGATGGCAGCTTCTCCCGTATCAAACCGGCCCTTTCTGTCGGGGTCCCCCCTTGGGTGCGACCGCCCTGTCCGCTTTGGCGGGTTCAGAGGCTACGCACAGCGGGAGGGACCGGGCCACCTATCTGCTGTTCCTTGCGGCCCAGCGTCAGTTGACGGCAGGTGCGCTCTGGGATTATTATCACATATGGCAACAAGAATGCCATTTGGTGGGGTGGATGGAGAGAATGTTGAGGCTGGGGCTTGTTTTGCAGTTCGCACGACCCCACCCTCCGTTCTCAGGTTTGGTGCAGACCCTATTGTCAGGGTCAGCAGCAGTGACAGCTCTGGCCGACGAGATCCAATCTCTGTTGGCGAAGCAGGCCGTAGTCGTGGTCCCGAGAGAGGACGCGATGTCAGGCATCTACTCCCGTTATTTTCTGGTGCCCAAAAAAACGGGAGGGGTCAGACCTATACTGGATCTGTCCGCGTTCAATCGTCTGATTGTGGCGAGACCATTCAGAATGTTGACGTCAAACACCTGCTACTTGCTGTCAGAGTGGGAGACTGGTTCACCTCCATAGACCTGAAGGATGCGTATTTTCACATCCCGATTTTCCCTCCTCACAGGAAGTTCCTACGGTTCCTGTTTCAGGGCGTAGCGTACGAATACCAGAGGTTGCCGTTCGGCTATTCTCTGGCTCCCCGCACATTCACCAAGTGCGTAGAGACTGCGCTGGAGCCTCTACGTCGTCAGGGAATACGAATTCTATTCTATCTCGACGACATTCTGCTCCTCAGCCGGAGGAGGAGGTCGCCAGGTCTCATACCAGGCTGGTGGTGGAATTCCTCACCAAGCTGGGTTTTGCTGTGAACTGGAAGAAGAGTACGCCTCTTCCCAGTCAACAGGTGGAGTACTTGGGCTTGACATTGAGGTCAAGGCCCATGATTGTAACCCTCTCGGAGCAACGGAGGGTGTCTATCCTCCACGCGCTCTGGGGTTTTCCGTCCTGGAAAGACGGTCACGGCGCTGCAAGTGATGCGCCTGCTCGGTATGATGGCATCTGCTCACGCGGTGGTCCCTCTTGGCCTCCTCTTCATGAGGAGGATACAGAGGTGGTTCTCCAGTATGAGAATAGACTCGGTGAGGGACAAATGGAAACGGTTGACGGTTCCTTTGTCAATATGGGGGGATCTCGCCCATTGGAGGAGGCCTGGTATCCTCACCAATGGGGTCCCCATGGGCAGCAGGCGTTCACACGTCACGGTCTTCACCGACGCTTCCCTCACGGGTTGGGGAGGGACGTGTCGGACCAACGCAGTGGGGGGCAGCTGGACGATCCATGCTGCCCGGTCTACCCTGCACATCAATGTGTTGGAATTGAGGGCGGTCCTCCTGGTCCTCAGACGGTTCGCCCACCTGGTGGTAGGCGAGCACGTTCTGGTCAGAACGGACAGTATGACGGCAGCGGCATATATCAACAGGCAGGGTGGAACACGATCCACCCGCCTGCACCGGGCGGCGGTCGAACTCTGGCTATGTGCAGCTCTCAGGCTGCGCAGTCTGACGACGCTCCACATCCCTGGCAAGGAGAATGTGGGCGCGGATATGATGTCTCGGGCGGTCCTCATCCCGGCGAGTGGGAACTGCGCCAAGACGTAGTCAGGCAGATCTGGGATCGCTTCGGGGAAGCTTCAGTGGATCTGTTTGCGAGCAGACAATCTCACAAGTGCCCCTTGTGGTTCTCGGTCAGTCGGGAAGACCATCCCCCCTTGGGGGTGGATGCCTTCTCAATGTATCCATGGCCGCCCGGCCTTCTGTACGCCTTTCCCCCTATACATCTGTTGAGTCAGTTGTTGGAGCGGATACGGAGGGAGCGCAGGACCGTGATCCTGGTTGCGCCGGACCGGGGCACAGCGGTGTGGTTCCCGGTCCTGATCCAGCTACTGGTAGCCCCGCCGTGGCCTGTTCCTTGGTCGGCGAGGGCCCTCTCTCAAGCACACGGGTTGCTGTTTCAGCCCCCGGTGATACGCCAACCTCTGATGGTTTGGCTGGTGAGAGGGTAAGTCTGGAGAGGATGGACCCTTCTGTGGTTGACACCATCCGGAATGCGCATGCTCCCTCCACTGTTGTGCTTTACGCGGGTAGGTGGCGTATGTTCCAAGAGTGGTGTAAGGCGGGGGGCAGGGACCCGTTGTCCTGCCCCCTGGATGCTGTCCTTATTTACCTTCAGTCTCTCCTTGATAGACTGTCGGCCTCAACGGTGAGGGTATATGCAGCAGCTATATCCTCTTATGATGAGGGATTTGAGGGTGTTGTTTTGTTCAGCCACCCTCTTGTGAGGCGTTTCCTGCTTGGCGCTCGACGCATTAAGCCGGTGAAACGCTCTTTGGCTCCGAGCTGGGATCTTCAATTGGTCCTCGGTCGGTTGTCCTTGGCCCCGTTTGAGCCTCTTGAGCAAGCGCCGTTGGAACAGCTGTCGTTCAAGACCGCGTTCTTGCTGGCCGTCACCTCCGCTAAACGTGTGGGTGAGCTTTGTGCTCTCTCGGTACGGCCAGAGTGCCTGTCTTTTCGTTCCGATAGCGGTGCCACTCTGCGGCCTAATCCTGCCTTCGTGCCAAAAAATATCCGGAGTTCTTTCCGCTCCAGGGATATTATGGTTCAGGCGTTTCATTCGCCTCCTCACGCTAGTGAGTTGGAGGCGGGCCTTCACCTGTCATGTCCGGTCCGGGCTTTGGGGATTTACCTCAGCCGTACTCAGGGCCTCAGGGCTACCGATCAGCTCTTTGTCTGTTACGGTGGCTCTCGTGCTGGTAAGGCACTGTCGAAACAGCGCCTGTCCCATTGGTTGTGCGAGGGCATTGCCCTTTGCTACACGTTGGCCGGGCTGGCTCCCCCTGGGGGCGTCAGGGCGCACTCCACTCGTGGGGTGGCGGCCTCTGCCGCTCTACTGGGTGGGGCCTCGGTGGAGGACATCTGTGCTGCGACTTCATGGTCCTCACCGGGTCCCTTCGTAAGGTTTTACCTCATGGACATGACCGGGGGTTCTGTTTCCCAGGCGGTTCTGAGGTCTGTGACCTCTCCTGCTTCCCGTCCTTTGGTGGGGTAGCAGGAGTGTGTGGGTGTGGGCCACAATGTGTTGTGTCACATGTGGTTCCGCCTGTGCTGTGCGTTCGAGAGGTTCTAGTTCCCTCTTGTTCGCACTCGGGTGGAGTTGACTGCCGCACCCTCTTCATTAGGAAGGATGGGGTGACGGGACTCCCCTCCCCCCTGATGTGGGCTTTAGGGCCCTCAGGGGGTGCATTTGTCGGTCCTCACGTCTGCTCTGTCCCCATATCTCGATGGCGAAGAGCAGGACGCGATTCGCCAGTACGACTAATATAACGATAGGTTATGTATATAACCTAGTTATATGAGTACTGGCTGAGCGTCCTGCTCTTAGCTTGCCCTGAGGTCCCTTGGGGAAACTTTTCTTGGGAAACGTTTTTTTCCGAGGAAGAGCGAGTGGTGACCACGCCTAGTGCTATATAGTACGTAGCACTAGGGCGGGGCCTGGCAGGTGCTGGGTGTATTGTTTTTTATTCGTTGATGGAGTACACTAGGTACTGGAGATGAGGTATATCTCGATGGCGAAGAGCAGGACGCTCAGCCAGTACTCATATATAATCGTTAACACAGGTTCTGTTGAGCTGACTACTTGCTAGCCAGTGGGTTGTGTTAACACAGGTTCTTGTTGGGCCTGCTGCTTGCTAGCCAGTGGGTTGTGTTAACACCGGTTCTTGTTGGGCCTGCTGTTTGATTCTGCTTGGTTCTGCTTGCTAGCCAGTCTGTCTGTTCAGACAGCATGGGGGATTGTCAAGCAGTCTTATCCCCCTCATCCATTACAGGAAACGGTCTGAGCTCGGCTCCGCGAACAATGATGTGAAACTGGCACGCCTTCTAGAACACATGAACCATCGCTCACACAGGTACACGCATGCACACGCACGCACACACACACACACACACACACACACACACACACACACACACACACACACACACACACACACACACACTCACACCTACCCTACCCCATTGTTTATGCATGAATGGCTAATGTAATATCTTGGCTGTGGCTGTATTAACAGCAGTCAAGTATAGCATTATGATGGAGCATAATGACTTGGGAGGGTGCTTTATCTCAAGAGGCCTTTCTTCTGCAGCGCATTACACCTCTGATATGGACCAGCTATTAAACATTGATTGTGTGTTAATAGAGGTGGGGGGTGTTGGGGTGGGGGGGGGGCTCTCACATGTCTCTAGCATGGTGATTAATGGTCTCATCTTCCGCATGCTGTCTGTTCTGATGGCTGCCCATTCCTTCACGTAATTAATTATTCACCGGCGTTGTTCTGCATCCTAATGACAAAAAAAAAAAAAAAAACAGAAGCCACTACGGCAAGAAAACCAAGCCTTGGAATCGGCACGGCTAGAGAAATGGCATTGTCATTCATGATCACAGTGCACATAAATAATGCTCACTCCTAGCCTAGCACAGTCCAGTTGATTGACCTATCTACATGTGCAAATGTAACCGATGTCTACCTTCTTATTTAAAAAAGAAAAAAAAATGTGTTCCATTCCTCTATTTCTGCTGTACAGTGCTTGTCCTGAGTGTACATATCTGTTTAATTGACTGTATGTCCGAAACAACATCTATATTTATTTTGTGGTGTATTCTCTTTAGTCTATATATTCAACAGACCTATACTTTGACTACTTATACGTAGCCATGTGCAATATGTATATTATTTACATTCAACAGACCTATATTCTGTTTATTTATACATAGCTTTGTGCAATAGGTATATTGTTTATCCAACAGACCTATATTTTGACTAACTATATGTAGCTTTGTGCAATATGTATATTGTCTACATTCAACAGACCTATATTTTGACTACTTATATGTAGATATGTGCAATACGTCTGGCATATATATATATATGTGTACAATTTGACCTTGTGCTCATCTCATATTGCAACGAAAAAACGTCAATAAACAAAGTTTTGAAAAAATGATCACAGCGCACGGACCAACGGCTACCGCTGTCGGCGAGAGTTGGACAGTTTCAGTGTCAGCCGGTAGTGTTTGGCCTTTTCGGTCAGTGCCACACAACAACAACAACAACGACACGCGCGCCGCGCAAGAGAGGAAACCACGCGGACGGGACACCACCATTGATAAGGACTCACTTGGAACGTACAGGATATACATGTCACGTGTCCAAACGAGGAGAGGAGATGAGAAGACATTAAGACCCTTCGGGCCGGGAAGCCAAAGTGTGTTAACATCGAGAGGGGAAAAGGATAACATGTCATTATATCTCTTTTTAATTAAACCGGCTCTATGTGACTTTTTCCACAGAAAAGAATATCACTTCTTCAGCAATTTAAATGACAGTTATGCTGAACAAGAGAAAACCCACACCGGCAGCGAAGCGTGAAGCCCAGTGGAGCTCTTCTGGTCTGCCATAAACAGTAGATTAAACCCACCCAATTTTCCGCCGTTGACTAAAACTACCATAGTGTCTTTATACCTGTATCACTGTACATATTAATACTACAACTCTGTACATACATCTGATTAGCACTATACTCAGTAGTACTAATTTATATATTTTATACCCAGTTTAATCACCTGTACATTATATATTACTATTGCACTTTACTGTTACATTTGCACTCTAGTTGGATGCCAAACCTCTTTTTGTATAATGACAATATATTTGAATCTAATCTAAAAAACACACCTCGACGTCAATCAATATCTGAAATAATAATAAAATAAATAACCTTCTTACTGTCTTTCACTATTATGTACTTTGCCCCTCCTGCTGACTTGTTGTACACAATGTCCATGTCTCTTTGGATAAAAGTGTCATGACTAAAATGTAACTCTTCCCTGAAAGGCCATTCACATAGTGCTTCAGTGGCAAAATAAGAGGACAATGATCGTTTTGCACATTGAATAATGGACACCATGAGCTTTCAAATAACAGTGAACATTTTTGGTGACATTTTAAAACCCCTTTTCCAGAGAGAACTGCCCACAAGATGCAGGTGTTCCTCAGCACCCTGGTTTAGAACCATTAATCAGGAACTCAAAGAGGAATCCCCCCGCTTTTAATGTGGTTAATGTTTTTTTTAATTTTTTTTTTATAGTTTGGCACACAAAAAATCATAAGGCTTACTTGAACTCTCTTTATGAAACGCTATAATCACCATGATTTGATCTTGTGTCTCTTGTGGTGGAACTCAGACATCTTAATCAGTCAGGTGGAATCTCCCTACACCCCACCCCCCAGAATACCCCCACCCCAAGGGTTATATTTAAGCTTTTTAAAGGTGATAATTATGCTCATAATCTTGCACATACCCCAGTACTATAAATTGTCTTGTGCAATTGAATTTTGACAGTTATTGAGATAGTTAAGATATGTGATTGTCATTAGGATGTATATTATTCCATAAAGTAATACATCCTAGAAAAGCATAAGAAAAAACCCTTACATTTTAGTGTACATTTTTGTTTATATTGTATATATATTTTTTATAGTGTTTGGTCTTTTACTTTTGTATTCTTTTATGGTATGATTTATCTGAGCTATTGTTAATACAGGTCAGATTTCTTTGATATGTTATAACATGAACCAGCTCTATTTTGTACTTTATTTTAAATGACAATAACATCTTTAATCTTGGCAGAATACTCTCATCAGAAATACCAAAGCCAGAATGGCTGCCCTCAGACTGGAAGGTGTTACAGGAGGAGGTTACAGTATAATATCACTGATTTCTGTGTAAAGTAGTCTATTATCCATAGTTAAGATAATGGATCAGTTCGTTTGAGGCCCTCTGCCTCTCAAATAGGAATTGTGTTAGCATCATGGTTCATAAGACATAGATTGAAAAGTATCCGCCCGATTTGTACAAGTGATGGCTTATTTTGAAGGTAAGAACCTGTACTTTCATATCATTTGAAGATTGCTCAACAAGACCATATTCTCTGTGCCTATTCACACACATATATATATATATTTATAAATTGCCAGCATTTCATTGAGCTGTATTACTTTCTGGAATGGTATACATCATCATATGTGGCCTGCGGAAGGGTAGGGAGAAAATCAGCATCAAGGCTTTAGAAATCTTCTAGAAATCCACTGGGCGTTTCAGCCAGACTACATTCACAAACCCGGTTCTTGGTGTGTTTTCTCCTAGCGCTCAACATATGCCTCTCACGTCCGGCTATTCTGCCCCTGCTTCCTATTCGGGGATAAAGATGAGAACAGCCCCGGTTTCAGCCCCACGTACGTCGTCCGCCGACCTCTATTCCTATCTGCTCCTCATCCTAGCGATGAATCACTTGAGCCAGCCTGGCTGTTGACGCGGAAGTGACTGACTGGCAGTGATATGGAAGAATAATCCATGATGTCTCCTTTATTCGAATTAAGTGGCTTTCATCCCCGCCAAAGAGAATCTGGGGGAGATGGAGTTTAAAGATCCCAGAGGATGTATTGCAGGTGCAGATAACATTGTGGCAGAGAAGCTGACGCACTCGGCTCCGAATCCAAAACAACGCAGAGGACTTCAGTGTAGGGCTGTTTTATGATCATGGCATTTTGTAATGATTATTATTGTCCCGACAAATAATTGCGATTTCTTTTTAACCAATTTCTTATTCTCATCCGGCTCAAAATCCAAACACATGCCCAGATCGGTGATGTCGTATGTGGTTTTGCAGCGAAGTCCATGTCACTCACTCACTGTGCTACATTGTAGTATTACTAGTATTGTAGTATTGTAACATTCGAGCGAGGGAAACAAAAACATTGGTTAAAAAATAAGTGCATTTGCACTGAACACCGAAACAGCATCTAACCTCTCCATGACCTGTCCTGCATGGAGATAATGGATGACCATTATCATATGACCATATGAAATGCGACAAACATATTTGCTTTTATTTGATGGAGGAGGACAAATTCTAAATGGGAAAATGAAACATTGATCATGATTATACAAAATAATTAACTCAAATAATCACGTTTCACACGGTTGTGTGTGCCAACATATGAGCCTCTGTAACTCCCAACGGCCCTAATCATGACCTACTTTTCCTAGGTCAAGGTCATGGATGCATTCTTGGTAGTGTCTAGATCCCATAGCCCAGTAGGACATTACCATGGTATTTCGTCACTTTCTGAACTAACTACAAAGCTAACCACTCCTACCACTAACCCTAACCACTCCTACCACTAACCCTAACCACTCCTACCACTAACCCTAACCACTAACCACTCCTACCACTAACCCTAACCACTAACCACTCCTACCACTAACCCTAACCACTAACCACTCCTACCACTAACCCTAACCACTCCTACCACTAACCCTAACCACTCCTACCACTAACCCTAACCACTCCTACCACTAACCCTAACCACTCCTACCACTAACCCTAACCACTCCTACCACTAACCCTAACCACTCCTACCACTAACCCTAACCACTCCTACCACTAACCCTAACCACTAACCACTCCTACCACTAACCCTAACCACTCCTACCACTAACCCTAACCACTAACCACTAACCCTAACCACTCCTACCACTAACCCTAACCACTCCTACCACTAACCCTAACCACTAACCACTAACCCTAACCACTTCTACCACTAACCTTAAGGGATTGTTTTCCAGTGGCCACCTTTGGGGACCTTTGACATAGATTCAATCTATTGTCAGGAGATTCCTAAAGAGATTCCTCCACACAGTGTTTTTATAAATCACATCACCATAATCCAAAGCCAACATAAAGACCACTTCAACAATCCTCTTTCTGCAAATCACTACTACGCTGGATTCCTTCAAGCCTCCTCACTGTGAGGCAACAACGCTAACCACTAACCACTTACCACTCACTTTATTCACTTTAGACACTTAAACACACTTTATATTTATCTATTATTCACACTTTGAACGCCATCCTTGTACTCAGTGTGCCACCGCTGTAAAAGATAGGGATTTTCATTGTGCGTCGCAGTGTTTGCAGGGCTATATCTATATTCTATATTATAGCTATGGAGACAATACTATGGCTCATTTGACAGTAACTATCCATCGTTCAACATGTGAAAAAGAATAAATTTTTTCATGTATACGTTTGCGTGTTATACCGTGGTGAATATTGTATAGTTTCAGAGTGATCCTGGCTAATTCCTGGTAACTGTGTTACAGAGCAATATGTGAATTTTGCTATAAGCGTTCGCGTTGCTCGTCTGGACATGCTACTATTTCCAAATCAAAGGTATATAATAGGTATTATGTTTCATCATGAATGCATGAAGGGGGGGGGTACATTTTTGAAGCTTTGACCGCCAGTAACGGCATACGTTTTGAATACTACATACGTTGATCGGCCGGATCGATGTGAAATCATTGTTTGATCAAAGTAGGATTGATGTCATATAGTCCTTACCTTTACTAGGAGGTGTCCCAAAAAGAATATTCCAATTGTCTGATCGCGATTTCCAGTATTGACGTCGATCGGGTCCCTGACATGAAGTGGCACAAGATATGCCTCAAATGTGCTGAACGCTTTTCGAAGTGATCGGATGAACCGCTAGACTTAAATAATGGAAAAAGTCACTTTAAAGGAAGGAGGTATTGTATAGTATAGTTTAGATACATTAAGTATAAAAATGGCAGAGTTCAAATTGTAAATTGTATATTGTATAGTAGTGTACATAGGAACCAGTTTCTCAGGAACTTAGCATGTCTTTTTTTATCATGCACATCTTGTGTCTTACCTATTTTATTTTATTTATTTTTTGGTCTATTTTTATTATTGTATTTTGCACAATCGATGCGGGCATGACCACCCGCATTTCACTGTATGCCCTGGTATGTATGTGACAAATAAACCTCTTGATTCTTGATTCTAGACTTGGCTTGGTCTAAATTCTCCGCCCGGACGAAATTAGATGTGACACACAGTGTGAAATAAGGTTTCAAAGGATGGGCGATACTGCCACCTAGCAGGATGCGGCCGATATTGCACTCTAGGGATCTCAGAATGATTTCCTATGGTAATACCGAGGTCCGTGACATTGTGTAGAATAAAAAAATCGAATAAAAGAAAAAACTATGATAACCCGAGAAATCCCGGGTCTGGCGCCCAATGTGTTAAAGAGATTTGCACTACATTCATACCTCATTTGCACCCTACCCTAAGTTTTGTACCTCTGCATTGTACCTCACTGTTACTCATTTTACTCATACAGAAACAAGCATTTCATCATAAAGTATTCTGTATTTTGTTGTGACAAATAATAAACAAACTTGAAACACTGTGCCGCCCAGTCTCAGCACTCATTTGGGATCTGTAATTTCACTCTGCACTCTGATGAGCTGTATAATTAAGTTTCCACACTTAACATGTCTAGTCGACGTCACACACCCTTGAATGGGGGGACGTGTCCTGAATATTATTGTTGCATAGTTATGATAAGACGACAAGTATAATTATACGATTGTTACTCTACTTAGTCAGACTCTTCAACCAGATGCATGAGTTACAATAGAAATTCATTCTCATTGTCATCCGGATGAACGCTTGTATTTGACACGTTTGTTTTCTACCGTTTGTTCACTTTAGCTGACATTGTTTGGTTTGTTTGAAATAAAGCAAGAGCCTTAACACTTTCAATGCCGGAGCTCGGTGCACGATTTAGTGCTTCCTTGCCACCACCCACTTCAATGATAGAGCTCTCATATTTGCAAACGCATAAACTATGTCTTAAATTATGTGTCTAATCTGGTCGTCGCTTATCAATGACTTGTTTGCAGTCAACATTGTCGAAACGGATTGTTTTTTAATCGGTTAATTTCCGTTTTATACCATTTTGAAAAACTTGTTTATTGAAAGTTTCAGGAAAATATAAAGATTCTGTGATAATCGCCCTTTACTGGAATATTCTGGAATACACAAAAAACGTTGTAATTTTTCGGCCTATTTATGAATAGTTCTCAAATAAACGCTAGATTATCGATAGTATATGTGTACTTATGCACGCTAGAGAAGCGAGCTGAAAAATTTAATCTCTTATTTCCTGATCGCACACACACACACACACACACACACACACACACACACACACACACACACACACACGCACACACACACACACACATAGGGCACACGCTGATATCTCTGTGAAAAAAGCTCTGATTATCCTAAGGCTGGTAAAATAGATTCCTTACCTCAGATCAGATGTTCTCCAAAAAGATTATTCCAATTCCTGATCGCCATTCCAAATATCGATCGCGTTTATTGCTATCCAATGCTGGGTACTGGAAATATGTATTCCACGCTGTTTTGGAGCTCGGCAATGACTTGGATCCTCTCGGGTGACTTGTCTGAGAAGTAAAATGAGGAAGCTGGATTCCCCCCCCCCCCCCCATGTGTTTTCATGCAATCCATTCCAAAGGGGTGCAGTACCACAGGGAGATGATAGGGGGCGGTATTTTCCCAATGGAGCTCAGAGAGAGTTTGCAGCACTAACGTGAGACTAGATTGATGAAATATGAATTCAAATCGCTAATAAAAAACAAACGAGATCTATCGTCGTTGGCAATGAACGGTCGGCATGAACAAATGGGATATCTCGTCGTTGGCATTGAAAGTGTTGATGAACTGCTGTTGGCATACATGTTAGAAATGCCTCACTCAATCAAAACACATGATCAGAGAGCAGCCTACAGGCAATTAAGAGCTACATGTCCTACACTCTGAAGTCGCCATCAAAGCGGGATGTTGGCTAGTAACTGGAATATTAATGTGCATGTGATCACACTCACTACTTTTCCTATAACCCGGTCCTACTGAAGTAAGCAGTGTCCAGCAGCCGGTGTTCTGCTGTGTCTTCTATGACTTCTACCACCTGATTGAAGTGATTAGTGTCTAAAACCTCAGGAACCTTGGGGTAAACTTTGATCAGGCCATGCACCTCGACACTCACATCAAGTCGGTGACCCGCACCTGTTTTTTCCATCTCAGGAACATTGCTAAGCTCAGGTCGATTGTTTCCCATTCTGACCTAGAGTTGATTATCCATGCCTTCGTTTCTTCTCGTCTAGACTACTGCAATTCGGTTCTCACCTGGCTCAATAAATCATCCATAGACCGCCTCCAGTTCATCCAAAATACTGCTGCAAGAATGCTAACCAGATCAAGCAGAAGGTGTCGCATCACTCCAGTTCTAGCCTCCTTGCACTGGCTTCCTATACATTTTAGAATTAATTTCAAGGTCCTGGTGCTCACTTTTAGAGCTTTGCATGGCCAGGCACCAGAATATTTAACTGACCTGCTGGAACCATATCTGCCCAGCAGGACCCTGAGGACAGCTGCCCAGGATCTGTCCGTGCACCAGGTTGATCACCAAAGGTGACAGAGCCTTTCAATCTGTAGCGCCTAGACTCTGGAATGCCCTTCCTCATGGCCTAAGAGCTGCAGCATCTGTTGACATTTTTAAAAATCAGCTAAAAACATTACTGTTTAAACAGGCCTTTGGGTAATGTTTGAGCTTCTCCTCCAGGTATAATATATGTATTTTTTTCCCTCTCTGTAATGCATTGTGTTTTTGTTCTGTCTCTTATCACTTGAATGGTTCTTGCTTTTTATTTTAATATTTAATATTTTATTTCTGCTGTATGTAAAGCACTTTGTGAGTTCTCTCTGAAAAGTGCTATATAAATAAACTTTACTTACTTACTAAAACAAAACAGGCTTGTAGATTCGTCTGACAAACATCACTGTAGTAAGAACATCACTTCATCTCTTCTCCGTTTCTCTCCCTTTATCTCTCTCTCTGTCCCTGTCTCTCTCTTCCTCTCTCCCTCCCTCCCTCTGTATCTTTACCTCTGTCCCTGTCTCTCTCTCTTCCTCTTTTCTCTCTCTCCCTCCCTCTGTATCTTTACCTCTGTCCTTGTCTCTCCCTCTTCCTCTCTTTCTCTCTCCCTCCTTCTGTATATTTACCTCTGTCCCTGTCTCTCTTTCTCTCTCGCTCCCTCCCTCTGTATCTTTACCTCTGTCCCTGTCTCTCTCTTCCTCTCTCTTTCTCTCTCTCTCTCCTTCTATATCTTTACCTCTGTCCCTGTCTCTCTTTCTCTCTCTCCCTCCCTCTGTATCTTTACCTCTGTCCCCGTCTCTCCCTCTTCCTCTCTTTCGCTCTCCCTCCTTCTGTATCTTTACCTCTGTCCCTGTCTCGCTTTCTCTCTCTCCCTCCTTCTGTATCTTTACCTCTGTCCCTGTCTCTCTTTCTCTCTCTCCCTCCCTCTGTCTCTTTACCCCCCCCCCTCTCTCTCTCTCTCTCTCTCTCTCTCTCTCTCTCTCTCTCTCTCTCTCTCTCTCTCTCTCTCTCTCTCCCCCTCTCTCTCTCTCTCTCTCTCTCTCTCTCTCTCTCTCTCTCTCTCTCTCTCTCTCTCTCTCTCTCTCTCTCTCTCTCTCTCTCTCTCTCTCTCTCTCTCTCTCTGACATTTAAAGTATAGGAGCGGAACTTGTAAAAAAAGAAAAGAAAAAAAGTAGGGTGGGAACTCTGCGAGTTGATCTGAGGGAAAACACTGCCAGCCACACGGTGAGCTGTCTTGTATTCTGTGGAGAATGTTTGCATACAGCCTAGTCTCTGGGTAACAGAGTGGACATGGGGGGGGTGTGTGTTCTGCACCTGGCCTGTTCCTCTTTCTAAACCAACCGGGGGAAGTTGAGGTGTGATCATGACATTACATGGTTTATGTAAACACCTTGAGCCTGGGGTTGGACTGATGTCTCCTGGCTGACCGTTTTCAGATACATTGTTCCGTAATAATAAAAAAAACAACGACATGGATTTCCAAACAATGTTAACAATAGCAAATCTATTCAAATTGTTATTTTCACAGGCAGAATGATACTATCCACACATGCTAGCTGGCTGCAGCTTACCCAAAGGATGACGGGAATGAATCTGAAACAGATGCTTACGCACGCATGCACAATAATCATAGTATTTGATTACATCATTATCGCAGGCATCCTGGGCAAGTGATTCTGATCAAATAACAGGTGATACTCATTAAATTACATCTGTGGCCAATGAGTTGTGTTGACAGAGTTGGTAGGGAATGCATGACACCTCATGGTTATTGCCTGTTTTTGGCTGTGACCAGCAGCTCTACAGCTCGGCGCTCGCTCTGTTGGTTGGCGCACACAAACACACACACACGCACGCACGCACGCACATACACACACACACACACACACACACACACACACACACACACACACACACACACACACACACACACAGCTATTGTGGATTTGCGCTTGTTTTCTGTTAAAGGGGACATGCATTATAAATAGCCTTTTCCAGTGATTAGCATGTTTTCCTAGCAATTGGGGATTATATCAATGTGGTCTGTGTCGTTAATTATCATATTGACTCATCAGTCTAGTCTCGAGTTCACGAGATCCTCCCTCACTCAACTAAGCTGTTCTGATTTGACAGTTTTTCTGACGTGAATTTAGCACTGATTTGCATAACTAACGCCCCCTCTATGGTTGACAGCGACAGCAGAGCGAGTGGAAATATCTTCACTTCCTCAAACAGAGCGAGGCAGAGAGCGCATAGTGTAACCCAACACTTCCTCAAACGGGTTTTGACTGCGAGGCACACAACCTGTGTAAACGCTCCGTGTGTGTGTTTGAGAGAAGACGGGTCCTCTCTCTCTCTCTCCATCTCTCTCTCTCGCTCTGCCGCGGACGAGCGAGAGAGAGGGAGGGAGAGAGATGGAGAGAGAGAGAGAAGGACCTGTCTTCTCTCAAACACACACACGGAGCGTTTACACAGGTTGTGTGTAAGTGCTCCGTGCCTCTGTGTGTCCCTCTCTCTCTGTCTCTCTCTCTCCCTCTCTCCCTCTCTATCTCTCTCTCTCCCTCACAGTCGGGAGCACCAGCATATCACTGTAATATCTTTGCGCATGCTCCCACGCGCAGGCCTGTATTCCGATCCGTACAATAATATTCACAGGGGTATATATTGTTATTTGAAACAAGTTACCAATGCATTGTCCCGTGGGATTATGCCCCCCCCGCGGCTAAATTAATTAGTATCCCCCTCAGTCTCTCCCTATCTCTCTCTGTGCCAGTCGCAGACTGTGTGGATGACTGTCACTCAAAGTGCTTATGGACAGAGCCAGGCCAACACAGCCTGAAATCCAAAGTGAGAAAAATATGGCTTTTGAGTACTTGATTAGAAATATAAAACAATGCATTTTTTTTTTAATAAAACCTTACAGATGTGTTCAATAGACTCACAGGAATTGTGTAAAGTTGCCCAAATAGTGCTAGGAATAGCAATGCATGTCCCCTTTAAATATTCACATTCTTTATTGTTGGAATAGTACCCCCCCTCCATGCAAGATAACTTGTGTAGGCACACACACATACACACACATGCACGCACGCACGCACGCACACACACACACACACACACACACACACACACACACACACACACACACACACACACACACACACACACACACACACACACACACACACACACACACACACACACACATACATGTTACGGGTAGTGTGGAGAGGAGAGAGAACCCAATACTGCGGACAATGACTGATGAATGGAGGAAACGGAGATGGCAGTTGCTCTTCTCAGATACTGTGATCCATTTATTAGTGAAACACTAGAGCCAAGAAATATATTTACAGGAACAACAAAACAAAAGGCACAGCCGCGCCGGCGCTAGATACAAAACAAACTGAAGACACGAGAAAACAAAGATGCACAAAAACCGGAATACTAAATCTACTTACAAACTCTCAATACAAAACAGCAAGGCAAGGGAGACGACAGGAGACACGACGGGCAAGGGAACACGGAGGTAACTGGAGGTAACACGGAGGGCTGAGTCTGGGCTCGTTAAAGGAGGGATGTAGGGGACCGATGTTACTCCTCCCATCACAGCCCAACAGAGGGCTGAGTCTGTGCTCGCTGTACACACACACACACACACACACACACACACACACACACACACACACACACACACACACACACACACACACACACACACACACACACACACACACACACACACTGACACAGAGTCTGTCCCCTAACCCAATCAGACAGATGTTATCTCAATATGGGGCTAAAGGAAATCCAATTGGTGGATTGATTTGAAAAGCCCCATCTGGATTGGCGGTTCCTTGGGGGGGGGGGGGGGGGGGGTTCAGCTGATTCTGGCAGACGCCTCAACACTTATTAGAAATGATTTATTTCACCAGCAGCACTGGTGGGAGGATGATAACAGAAGCCAGCCTGCCTACCTGGGATATGATAATGTACCAGTAGAGACAGCCTGTCATCCTGGTGGCAGACTGGTAGAAAGGAGAGCCAGGCACAGTTAGTGGTTTGGTGAATGTAATTACCTGGGCAGTAGTACGCCTTCAGCATTCTCTGTCTCTGTCTCTCTGTCTCTGTCTCTCTGTCTCTGTCACTGTATCTCTCTCTCTCTCTCTCTCTCTCTCTCTCTCTCTCTTGTATTTGCACATCGTTGCGGGCGAGACCCCCCGCATTTCACTGTATACCTGTATGCCGTGACACATAAAACTCTTGTTGTATCTCTCTCTGACATTCCATTCGTTTAGGAGGGTAAACAGACCCAGTGATTGACAGTGATAAGTAGGAAATGTCTCCCCCCGTTCAGCATGGGCAGCACTTCATTAGCATTCCCCCGTCTCTCTGTGTGTTCCATACAATACTTGATCCTGCTAATTGAAGTAGATATCATTATTGAAGCGTAGAGACACGAGCGGTTGTGGATCAAACCCACACTCCGCCTCTGGCGTTCACCTTGCCACGGGACGGAGAGAATGGAGAGGCTTATTTCCATTGCTAATGTTAGGGCTGGGCGATATGGCCTAAAAAAAAATCTCTGATTTAAAAAAAAATTTAATTGATTTTTTTTTTCTTGCAAACTAGAAACGCCAAGGAAATCATTCAAATAACCTTTGTTTTAATTTGACACAAAAAAAGTATCAAACCAAGATGAATTTCCCTATTGGGATTGAAGTGCAAACCTAACTTTCACCAATCTTCACAAAAAAATATATATATAAGGTTACTCTTGATCAAACAAAGATGAATGTCCCTATTGGGATTAATAGTGCAATAACTTGCTTTTTCACCAAACTTCACTTAAAACAAATAAAAGGTGCCTCTTGATCATCAAACAAGAATGAATTTCCTTATTGGGATTAATAAAGTGCAAATCTAACTTTCACCAAACATCACTTTTTGTCAAATAAAAGTTGACTCTTGAAAATCGTCCTCAATCATTCATTCTAATTAATCGATACAATCGATTAATCGCCCAGCCCTAGCTAATGGTATTAGAACTCAAACGCAACTGAGTGAATTAAAGCCTCCTCGGGCTGGAAACATCCAAACAGAACCAACTCCAAAATCCACAGTGATTTGCGTTCTACGGTCGGATTGCTTAAAACATCAGTTTCTATGCCTAAGGCCTTGCATTCTATTGTGTGAGACAATCTATAATGCATTGTGTGTTGTTCCTTCTCTGGCAGGGACATCTATTTGATCTCTGGGCGTAATCTATGTCAACCTGTTGCATGTTCCACTGGCCTAACCAGAAAAACAAGTGGTGTATCCGTGTGTCTACCGGACATGATGGTATCCTGTCATGGATCCATGCAACCAGCAGCTCTATAACTCCCATCAGTCGGTTGGAGGAGGGAGGTTGTAACTCTTATTAACACAATCGACGCCAGACCCGACATAAGTTAACATAGGTTAACTCGCCATCACTTGAGCGCCAAACCCGAGTAAAGTCAGGTTTTGGTTGTTATTTCTTTTATTCGCTATTTCCATTCACAATTCATCCATCCAGCCTGATGTTATCATTGGGAATGGGTCTGAGCTCGCAAACGTCCAATACTAACGCCTTGCGGCCGCTATTGCACTCCATTTGAAACTATGTGGCTTGGTGTCTGGGCCGAGCTGCGGTGTGCGTGCGGGGTCTAACTACTCGGGCAGGGCTAGGGATGGATGTAAGAAATAAAAATAAAAAGTGTAAATTTTTTTATTTTTTATTTTTTTTAAAGCAGTATCTCACGTGAATCGATACTCGGTAGTACCGACGTGTTTCGGTAAGTACCTTTAAAAGTACCGAATTCGGTACCCATCCCTAGGCAGGGCAATCGGTTATAACGGATGCATCGACGAGGGTCACCCCCCCCGTTCATGTTCAATGCTGGATTACGTTGTAAACACGATCACGATCAGTACTTGCAGGGGCGGACCTTCCTACAGGCGATATAGGCGGTCGCCTAGAGCGCCACCCAGAGGGGGGCGCCAAATTTTTTTTTTTTTTTTTTTTTGTGCAGTTTTGGCGCCCCCCTCTATATCTGCAACCATTATTTTTACATTAAAAAAATTCTAACATAAGGGAAAATGAGCCAAAAATCTAAAACGGTCGGTCGGTCTGAGCCTCAGCTTTAGGTGTTCACAGTCAGAACATGCTAGAGCGCTGTGCATTGATGGGTATCGGTCAAGTGTTTATAGAATTGAACGTTGAGGAAAGAAAGACTAACGTTAGAGAACTATGAAGAAAGGGGGGGGGGGGCGCATTGGTGAATCTCGCCTAGGGCGCCAAATGGGCTAGGTCCGCCCCTGAGTACTTGGAATGGCGATCAGATAATTGGAATATTCTTTTTGCAGTACATCATAGACAAGGTAAGAGCTATAATGTTATCAATCTTGCCTTGATCCGATAATTCCTTCCCCGCGATCGGAGCGTGTGTCTGTAATGTACTGTGTAACATATTCCGTTGGTGACGATCGAAGCATAGAATCCCCCCCCCCACCCTTTCATGCATGCATGATGAAACATAATACCGATAATCTAGCGCGTTGATTTCAGATTGATTATTGATCCAGGCGAGGAATGGCACGATTTATAGTGAAATGCAGTAAAACGCTGTTTGGCTGAGTTTCCTGGGATTACACAGAATTACTCTAAAACTATACTCATATTCACCACAGTATAAAACGGAAATGTATGGATGAAAAAATTATCTGTTTTTTGCATCTTGACCGGAAGAAACTCAATGACAATCGACTATTAGATCCATAGCTATAATATTTAATATAGTTTTAGCACTGCAAACACCGGCATGTACCCCCATTGAACAAAGCGCTGGCACACATGGCCATACGCCCACAGCGACCTCTGGCGCTGAACCTGTTAATGGAGATGTTGAAATTAACGATTTATCTTGTATTCGTTTGTTTCGTTCTGATCTAGTCAGCATATACCTTTTACTTTCTAAAGATACTGGATGGACAGTAGCCTAATGATTGTACATTAAATGGCTGCATTTATATAACAGCTTTTATCCAAAGCGCTTTACAACTTGTTCCTCACATTTTACCTATTCACACACCTACGGCAGAGGCAACCATGCAAGGTGCCAACCTGCTCATCAGGAGCAATTAGTTAAGTGTCTTGCTCAAGGACACTTCAACGCGCTGCCCGGGAGGAGCGGGAATCAAACTGGGAACTTCCGGATTACCAGACGACTGCTCTACCTCCCGAGCCACTGTCGCCCTATTCATTAACAGAAATGTTTTCATTGCTTTAGTTTTGATATATCAACCACTTCATCATTAGTCCTGAGATAACAGACATAACTAAGTACACCTTCAAACTAAATCGTCAAATGTCTTCCAACTAAATCATCTACACACAAAATCATTTGACGAACAATCAATCGATTAAGTTAATATACAATCATTACTGTTAAGGGGTAGGACCTGATAAGCATATTTTTGATATTTGTATTCTTATTTGATTTAATATAATCTTTTTTTCTTTAATTAACAATAAATAATTTTAGTATTTTTATCTTTTTATTGTTATCTTATTGTTATTTATTGTTATCACACAAAATCATTTGACGAACAATCAATCGATTTCTCCTCACAACAGGAGTTTTAGAATCTTCTCTGTCGCTTCCCCACATGCATGCAACCAAATTCAATACTAGGACTAAACAGAAACCAGAATGCCTCCAACATCAAAGTCTTGTCCCTTGCCTACAGATTCTGCATTCAAATGCTGTTATACTGTCAAAAGTAAAATGTTGTACGACTAATCCCATTGTAACACAGTCTTTGAAAATATGGTACTGTATAATTATCCTCTTCTCCCCTTCTATGGATTAGTCTTTTGATATATGGGAATGGAATAATATATGAATAATATGAAGACCCTTTATATAAATAAAACATTTCCTTACCTTTGAACAGCTGCAAAATAAATGTAATTTACCACAATCAAACTTTTTTGCAGTTATATTAAAGCTGCCGCACCTTACTTTACTGATCTACCTGATGAATCACTTGGAGACGAGTAGGAGGTGTGCCATATAATTTACCTATGGATTCTTGCCTAATTTGCATAACCCATCATTGAAAATGATACAATTTGCATGGGAAGGGGGTTTGGGAGTGACCTTGTCTGTAGAGAAGCCCTAGAAGGGCTACATACTGCATTAATCTGTGCTCGCTGCACACACACACACACACACACACACACACACACACACACACACACACACACACACACACACACACACACACACACACACACACACACACACACACACACACACACACACACACACTTCTTTACTTAAAGAAGAGACAAGCACTGCTATTTCCTATTGATGAATAAAAACTTTGCACAAAACAAACTAAAGACTTAGACTTTTGTGTGTATTGAGGTGTTTTCTATCAATTTTACCATGACATTTTACCTAAACTGTATCTGATAGGAAACACAGCTAGAGAGAGCAGCAGGGAATCTGCTCTAAACAATATGCCATGTCAATAACACACACAAACGCAAACAAAGGCACTCACTCTCTCTCTCTCTCTCTCTCTCTCTCTTTCTCTCTCTCTCTCTCTCTCTCTCTCTCTCTCTCTCTCTCTCTCTCTCTCTCTCTCTCTCTCTCTCTCACTCTCTCTCTCTCTCTCTCTTTCTCTCCTCTCTCCACAGTCTCCACATGGTACTTCTACAACATACAACAAAGTGCATACCACCAATGCGTTTCAGCACCAGAGAGCCGTCCTCGGACAGCTGTGAGAAACGTGTAATAACTTACTCAGTCGATGGATACGGTTAATACAATTTATTAACTCCGAATGAAAGTATCACTTACAAAGTCAGAGAATATGGCTTGGATGGCCCCCGTCCCAGTGGTCAGCTTTATCACCAAGGAGGAAGAGAGCGACCCCTTTGCTCAGGGGCCACTTATATACAGGAGAGGGGAGGGGGGGCACCATAAAATGGAGGTTTTGCAAAAGGGAGGGGATAAAGACACGTCCTTATGAGAAGACAAGTCTTTATCCCCCACACAGCATACAGTACGTCACTTTATATTGACATCAATCAATGTGTAATCCTACACAAGGTGATACTCATGGCAGGACTGTACATAGTGTGGAGCCCCTGATATAATACTTAACATATCAACATAAATGACGCTTTCATCCAAAGCGCTTTACAACTTATGCCACACATTCATTCACCCGTTCACTCACACATTCACACGCCGACGACAGAGGCAGCCAGACAAGGTGCCTGCCCATCGGGAGCAGTTAGGGGTTACATGTATAGAGTTCTCTGGAAAGCTTGTCCAAGGCCTGGCATACCACCAACGCCTTTCAGCTCCAGTTACGAGTTCCCTGTCCATACTGTATATTTGTGTTCAACCAGTCTGTCTCTGAGTCTGTGTTTGGTGCATCCGCTAGAGAGAGCAGCAGGGAATCTGCTCTAAACAATATGCCATGTCAATAACACACACAAACGCAAACAAAGGCACTCTCTCTCTCTCTCTCTCTCTCTCTCTCTCTCTCTCTCTCTCTCTCTCTCTCTCTCTCTCTCTCTCTCTCTCTCTCTCTCTCTCTCTCTCTCTCTCTCTCTCTCTCTCTCGTCATTGTCGCCTTAGTGGATCTGAGTCTTGTGAATCACCAGCAGGTATCAGAAGTAATGGGTTTTTAATAATGTAACAATGATATCATTTTTACAGGCAGGGGATATTAAGCAGCTAGTTGATCTGAGGAGTGTCTATAGGCAGACATAGAATAGCAGCTAGCTAATGGTCAGGGTAAGAATAAGAAGTCAATTGTGTGTGTGTGTGTGTGTGTGTGTGTGTGTGTGTGTGTGTGTGTGTGTGTGTGTGTGTGTGTGCACATGCTTGTGTATTACAGCTGTCCTTGACTAAAGAAAAAAACACTTGGATCTCTTCAAGAAGTATGAAACATGCTTTCATTGACTATTAGTCAAGGACTTTGTCCACTAGTTGATTTAATCGTACAACATTTGAGTTTGAAGAGTGTAGCCTCCACCTGTAAAAATGCATTAAAGTATAAATAAAGAAATACATGTAAAAATACAGAAATTGCCTTTTTCATTGCCATTCTATTTATTTTTCCATTTATTTTAGTTTTTTATTTATTTACTCATTGTTTGTTTCCTTATTCTGCCAGGATCGGCCCCCCATATCCACTAAGTCAGCAGTTGGTGTTCGAGACACACTCTTTAACGTGACTTGTGTCAGTTGTGGCAGATACAAATAAATCACTGTGTAGCAAGCGCTGGGTCTGCGTGATCGCCTGCGTTCCTCACATACTTCTCTGTGCGGACGCCTGTATACGTGCTGCCGCGGTGTCACGCAGCCTTCTTGTGGAATGCAGGAGAGCTCCTGTCTCTTCCTCACCCCCTGCTCACCTCTGCAGCTGCACGTGTGTCTGGGGGGGAGAGAATTCAGGGTGTTTTACAATATGACAGGCACTCTAGGAGCTACGACAGTGATTAGTAATTAATTACCAGAGCATAATGCTGTAAAAGATCATTTTACGCTGTTTCACAAGATCATTTAACCTGATGCAAAAAGGTGGGAATCACCAGAGGCCCTGCAATAGCATATTACCATGATGCTAGAGTCATGATATGGTAATGTCGCAAATTCGCAATATTGTGATATATTGTGGTTGATTACCTTTTTTCTAGGGCTGTCAGTTTATTGCGTTAATTAGATTAATTAATTACACAGCAAATTATCGCGTTATGAAAATTAACTCAACATTTATAAAAATAATTTTTTTTATAAATATATATATTTTTTTATAATCTCATTCATTCCATAAGAACGTAGAATAAACATTTACAAACTTTTTTTTTTAAATGGTCCATTTGCATGTTCTTGGTATCTGATTCTAGGGACATCTATGGATCTCAGGGAATGTATTCCCAGTGTCAGAAATACCACAATATCATCACCATCACCACCACCACCATCACTATCATCATCACCACCACCATCACTATCATCACCACCACCACCACCATCACTATCATCACCACCACCACCATCACTATCATCATCACCACCACCATCACTATCATCACCACCACCACCACCACCACCACCACCACCACCACCATCACTATCATCACCACCACCACCATCACTATCATCATCACCACCACCATCACTATCATCACCACCACCACCACCATCACTATCATCATCACCACCACCATCACTATCATCACCACCACCACCACCATCACTATCATCACCACCACCACCATCACTATCATCATCACCACCACCATCACTATCATCACCACCACCACCACCATCACTATCATCATCACCACCACCATCACTATCATCACCACCACCACCACCATCACTATCATCACCACCACCACCATCACTATCATCATCACCACCACCATCACTATCATCACCACCACCACCACCATCACTATCATCACCACCACCACCACCACCATCACCACCACCACCATCACCACCATCACCACCACCACCACCACCACCACCACCACCATCACCACCACCACCATCACCACCACCACCATCACCACCACCACCATCACTATCATCACCACCACCACCACCACCACCACCACCACCACCATCATCACCACCACCACCACCATCACCACCATCACCACCACCACCACCATCACCATCATCACCAGCACCACCACCACCACCACCACCACCACCACCACCATCATCACCACCATCATCACCACCACCACCACCATCACCACCATCACCACCACCACCACCATCATCACCACCATCATCACCATCATCACCACCATCATCACCATCATCACCACCATCATCACCACCACCAGCACCATCATCACCATCATCACCACCATCATCACCATCATCACCACCAGCACCACCACCACCACCACTATCATCACCACCAGCACCATCATCATCATCATCACCACCAGCACCACTATCATCACCACCAGCACCATCATCATCATCATCACCACCAGCACCATCATCACCACCAGCATCACCAGCATCACCATCATCACCATCATCACCACCAGCACCATCATCATCATCATCACCACCAGCACCATCATCATCACCATCATCACCATCATCACCATCATCACCACCAGCACCACCACCATCATCATCACCACCAGCACCATCATCATCATCATCACCACCAGCACCATCATCATCACCATCATCACCATCATCATCATCATCACCATCATCACCACCATCACCATCATCACCATCATCACCATCATCACCACCACCATCATCATCACCACCAGCACCATCATCACCATCACCATCATCACCACCACCATCATCATCACAACCAGCACCATCATCACCACCACCATCACCACCATCATCACCATCATCATCACCATCACCACCACCATCACCACCACCAGCACCACCACCATCACCACCACCACCACCAGCACCACCACCACCATCACCACCACCAGCACCACCACCATCATCACCACCACCAGCACCATCATCACCATCATCACCACCAGCACCACCACCACCACCACCACCATCACCACCACCATCACCACCACCACCACCAGCACCACCACCACCATCACCACCACCAGCACCACCACCACCAGCACCATCATCACCAGCACCATCACTATCATCACCACCAGCACCACCACCACCAGCACCATCATCACCATCACTATCATCACCACCACCATCACCACCATCACCTGTGTTTGGTGTAGAGTGACTTCAGCACGGCATGTAGAGCTTTTCCTACGTGACAGCATCCAGAAATACCTTCTGTCTGTGCCGTATTTAGCACAGTGTGCATAGTACTTGTTCCGTGTAATCCTGCTCTTGTAGGTGGGATCACGCGTGACAGATTGACACCCCGAGGAGGGGGCGGATTTGCGGAGGCTGTTTTGTATTGCATTGTTTCCCTGCCAGAGTAATGCCATGAATCTGTCTCGGTGACAAGACATGGCTTTTGTGAGCTTCGCTCTGCATCTACAACTACCCTGAAAGAAATTACATTATTGATCTTCAGACAAGTGGGCACATATTCTACTGAACAGTACAGCCGAACTACTTTCTTCCTGAGACTAGACACAAACAGAACGGAGGCTCCAGAGATTAGTCTTTTCCATACTTGTCATTCCAGGCGGCACGGTGGTGTAGTAGCACTGTCGCCTCACAGCTAGAAGGTCCAGGGTTCGATTCCCACTTGGGGACCAGGTCGCCGCGTTGCCAGGTGCCCAGGTGGGGTATCTCCCGGGCCTTTCTGTTTGGAGTTTGCATGTTCTCCCCGTGCTCGCAAGGGTTTCCCCCCTGATAAGAGAAACCCAATGGAAAAACATGCACAACAGATCGCTAACGCTGTTGCGTCCCTGGCGAAGACAGGAGCACTTGGATTGGTCCCCGGGGCGTGGCCCCACGCAGCAGCCCTTATCTGCTCCCGGCTGCCCTTGGGGGGAAGGACGACAGGGTGGGTCAAGCGCAGAGACTCAATTTCATCAGCGACCCAAAAATCGCATGTGTGTGCCGCCCCTCGCATGTGTGTGTTACTGCATGATAAATAAAGACTTCTTCTTCTTCTTCTTCTTCTTCTTCTTCTTCTTCTTCTTCTTCTTCTTCTTCTTCTTCTTCTTCTTCTTCTTCTTCTTCTGAATGACCTTAGGGTTTAGAGCTAGAGTGACTATACCAGTATCTTAGGAATCTTAGGGTCTGACTGGAAAGCTGAGACTCTTGTGGATCCAATGAGCCCAACTGTGTTCATGTGTGATGATGTTAGTCCCCATAGTAGCCAATTCATTATAGTGGGACACTTTTTTTTTTAAAGGGGAACTATTTTACTATTTCTTTCACTATTTGGGCACTGTTACACAATTCCTGTGAGTCTATGGAACACCTCTGTAATTTTTCTTTTTTTTTATTCATTGTTTTGTATTTCTAATCAAGTCCTCAAAAACAGCATTTTCTACCTCAAGATCTTAAGCCGTTTTGAGGCTGGGCTCCAACCACTGTGTGCAGCTCATCATGTACCTGATGCCACACAGCCACATTATCATGCAGCGGTGTCTCTCTGACATCACAAATCAGCACATTTTCAGATGACTCTGTTCAGTGAGGGTGAATATTGTGAGAGGAGAATTAGAAGAATGCGCCAATATGAGAATTAGAGACATAGATCATATTAATATAAGTCCACATAGCTAGGAAACAATGCTAAACACTCAAAAAGGCCATTTATAAGATAGTTCCCCTTTAAACTTGACCAGGAAACTGTGAGAACCACAGACTAGAGACCTAGACCATTCAGAGGATGTTTTGCCTTCCTAGGTTTATTGACAATAAACAATTTCCAGAACAGACGAAATGCAATTCGTACAGAAATCTCAGATTTCAGATATTATACAGATATACATATTACAGATGTATGACTTGACTAGACAAACCTGACACACAGGGCTGAGCTGCATCTCAAATGAAGCTCCCAGGTTTGCAGCTTTCAGATGATGTCACCACTTCTATGTGGCATCTATTGTTGACTGGTATCTCCCCCTAAAGATCATCTATTGTTGACTGGTATTTCCCCCTAAAGATCATCTATTGTTGACTGGTATCTCCCCCTAAAGATCATCTACTGTTGACTGGTATCTCCCCCTAAAGATCATCTACTGTTGACTGGTATCTCCCCATAAAGATCATCTACTGTTGACTGGTATCTCCCCCTAAAGATCATCTACTGTTGACTGGTATCTCCCCCTATGGATCCTCTGTCACCTCCTAAAGATACGACACAAATGGGTCTATAGTGGGTCTCTAGGGGTTAAAGAGAGACGTAATCAAGCAGCTTTGTTTTTTCATCTCTCTCTTGATGACATCCTCAAGACACTCTTGAACCTCTCAGTTCTGACTTCAAAGAGAGATTTGTTCTTGTTCCCACATCAAGGTTGTGTTAAGATTGTCGTAAAAACAATGATGTGAATATCATTGGTGTGGGTTAGGGGTGGACGGTATAAACGGTATACGGTATAAACGGTATTAATTTGCTCTACGGTATGGATTTTGACTATACCGTTTAACCGGTAGAGCAGCTCTAAAATAGCAATGACGTCATGTAACCACAGCGCGACTATTTCAATCGCATTTGCCCCTAAAAATAGATAGAATTAGTCATAGATAATAGATATGTGCAAACTGGAAAAAGTTATTTAGGAGGCTTCGCGCAGTGGGCGTGTCAACACGCAATTGTCATTTCATAATAAACACATATCACCGCGGCGCACAGCAAGTTTCAATTTCAGTTCCTGGCATTTTTAACCAGTGGAGAAAGGTAAGATATTTCCCTATCGTTTTTCTTATATGAATTATTCTACGTTAATAAAACATACCTGGTGATCAACTACAGTTTGCTGTAAACATTACGATATGTGTGTAGTGTTATGATAACGACGGCAGCAGCGGGAGCCGGGAGGAAGGCGTGCAGCAGTGGATTTGCGAATAGCATGCAGCTGCAGAGCCGCAGAGCCAGTGGCTCTTTCAGGTCTGGTCACAGGCCCGTCAAACAGCGCCCCCCCACCCTTGCGCCGTTCTGACCCCCATCGTCTCTAAGCATTTTGTGTGTCAATTTGTTGACACGTGTCAATTTGTTGACACGTGTGTCAATTTGTTGACACATGTGTCAATTTGTTGACACAATTGTCAATTCTTAAAGCTGAGGATGAGTGGCACCTTTGTCTCAATTCTTATTCAATTCAATTCGCTCTGCGGCTCTGCAGCTACATATGCTTCTAGCTAAATCCAGCCCCGCTGTTTGCAATGGGAGCAGGAGTCTCGACTCTGGACTTATTTTATTTGGAATATAATGACTTTATACGCAAAAGTAGCCTAGTTTTAAGTAAAAATATTATAAATCTACATGCCTTGAGGATGTCATTCTTTATATAGCCTGCCTATCAGGCAAAAAAAATTATTCTAACAGAAACACTGATACCGTGATATATACCGTTACCGTCTATGCTTCAAATTATACCGTGATATAAATTTTAGACCATACCGTCCACCCCTAGTGTGGGTGTTCCCTTTTGACTAGGCGATAGGAGGGGATGGCAGGCATTGTTTTGTACAAGCTACCTTCTGTTCTGCTTTGCGCCAGCAGGGTTTTGCCAATAGCAGCGTCTGGGAGACATTAGACTATAATGATTAGAGCATAGAGCTGGAAGAGGCGAGGGAAAAAGTGTTTGAGGTCAACCAGGACACCGAGAGAGAGAGAGAGAGAGAGAGAGAGAGAGCGAGAGAGAGAGAGAGAGAGAGAGAGAGAGAGAGAGAGAGAGAGAGAGAGAGAGAGAGAGAGAGAGAGAGGGAGGGAGGGAGGGAGAAAGAAAGAGAAGGGGGGCATGAGAGAGCGAGAGGGAGGGAGAGAGCGATAACTGACACAGGAAAAAAGATAGGCGTATTTATTTGTGATTGCGGGTGTTCACAGAAGATGAAACACTTTTAAGAACAAGAGGCAATAGCAGCGTCTGGGAGACATTAGAGCGTAGAGCTGGAAGAAGAGAGGGAAAACTGTCTGAGGTCAACCAGGAGAGAGAGATGCTCATCACGCATCGATACTTGCAAAGTAAGAAGCACTTTAAGCCTAACGCGAAGACAGATGGAAGTGATGGAGTGGAGGAGTGACCGAGGTGAGAGAAAAAGAGAGAAAGAGACTGAGGTGAGGGAGAAAGAGAGATGAAGAAAGTAGACAGAGAAAGGGAGAGAGATGGAGAGGGAGAAAGAACGATGCGAACAAAGAGAGCAACAATGAGAGAAAGAGATAGATGTATGTGAGAGAGAGAGAAGACAAAGAGAGAGTGAAAGAGATGGAGAGAGAGAGAACACTAAAACTTATTTGTGATTGCAGGTGTTCACAAAGGCTGAAATACTTGTGGGAGCAACAGACACACACTCACATGCACACGCACACATGTGTACGCACACAAATGTAGGCTCACCTCAAAGGTGTTCACAAAGCATACTTGTGGGAGCAACAGTCACGCACACACATGCACACACACACACACACACACACACACACACACACACACACGCACACGCACACGCACACACACACACATATGCCAAGCCAGGCTCACCTTCTCTTTTCAATTACCATGTCTTGCATCCTTTATCGATTTTTCAATCACGCATGAAATATGGCAGCCCTGTCATCCATGTCCAAGACGTTCTTCACATTACGCTAACGGATGAGATTGGGAGATTGGGAGATTGGGAGATTTGGTGAGAGATGGCAGTGACAGAGGCTGGGCGGCGGGCGCCGGCCAGGCGGGTGCTGATGGGCATCGTCATGGTTACCCTGGTGAGTCTCTGCAGGGTAACAGCTGGAGCTGCGGGGGAACGGGATGAGCGAGTAATGGACGGGTAATGAGAGGGAGAGGGAGAGACGGGGACACAGGCGCATATACACACACACAAGTCTAATCGTGTCCCACACAGTCGGAGAGAGACATTCAGAGAGAGAGAGAGACATTCACAGAGAGAGATAGATAGAGAGAGAGAGAATATTCTCTTGATAGAAGCATGGTATTCTCTTGATAGAAGCATGATATTCTCTTGATAGAAGCATGGTATTCTCTTGATAGAAGCATGGTATTCTCTTGATAGAAGCATGGTATTCTCTTGATAGAAGCATGGTATTCTCTCGATAGAAGCACGGTATTCTCTTGATAGAAGCATGGTATTCTCTTGTCTCGGAATACTGGAATACTTATCTGGGAACCTTGAATGTAGGAATACTATTCCTATGAATAGTGTGATGCCAATGTGATGCTGATGTACCGATGAATTAAAACAAAACAAACGAGCATTCGAATCTCTTGCCGTCGATTACCGTGGCAGTGATGGAAGCTTCGAAACTTGGGACACATTTGGGTGGATGGAAGTCAGAGGGGAAAAGGTGCGAGGAGAGAACAGAGGACCTAGAGCAGGCAGGGCTGCCCAAAGTAAGGGCTGCGGGCCAAAGTTGGCCCTTCCCAAGATTCTTTTTGGCCCTCCAAAGGATTCCAGAGTGTGATACGCGATTCATATTGATCTATTTCTATGTATTTTGATTATATTTGAGGTGTCATTTTGAGACCGTTTGCTTATGACAAGGCGTATTAATAAAGACCATAATGACATAAATAGTAAGAATAAAGTAAAGATGAGTAAAGAAGACCCCCAATGGCCCCTGTCCACACTGTGTTTTGGCTCTTTGGCCCCCGGTGTCAAATAGTTTGAGCTCCCGTTTAGGGTCTGGTCCTTGAGGCCAAAATATCCTCCCACAGTATCTTCCTAGTTCTATAACGCTGTTTGGTGGTATTTCCTCTTCCAGGACAAATTGCAATGTGGCATGACATCTTGTTTGTCACGTCTTCATCTTTGAAATGAAATCAACTCATCTCTTGTTTGTCTGAGGGAAGCAACGGTTGTGATTGGAGGATCAAGAAAAGAGGGCAATTTTAATTTTTTTTTTATTATTATCATATAAAGTAGTGTATATTTCTTTTGGATGGGTTCGTTTGCATGGATCCATGACTGTATGTCTATACAGTACCTCCACTGTCCCCTGCCCCTGGAAAGTGGAGGCAGAAAGAGGAATAAAGAGGAAGCCTGTGACGGCTGTCAGCTTTGATTCTCTTCTGAGACCGAGGCTTAGGCTGAGGCTTTGAAAGACACTCCAATTACACGGATTTCACTCTGCAAAGCCTGTATCATTGTGTCAGCCTGCCTCTCTCGCTATCTGTCACTCCCTCTCTCTCTTTCTCTCTCTCTCTCTCTCTCTCTCTCTCTCTCTCTCTCTCTCTCTCTCTCTCTCTCTCTCTCTCTTCAAACCCAGCCTTAGTTGGAGAGAGGTGTGTGTGTGTGTGTGTGTGTGTGTGTGTGTGTGTGTGTGTGTGTGTGTGTGTGTCTATGCCTGTATGAGTGAGGAAGACAAAGTCATCGTCTATGTTTCTGAGCTGTAACTCTTGGTGCAGCAGAGCTCTATGTTTATTTATTTTTTTGATCCACTTTTTCTCCCATTTGAAATTTTTTCTCCCATCCCAATTTCGTATCATCCAATTCAACCCTCCCCTGTCTCGAACGCTGTTTCTTGCCTCCCACAAGCCAGCTGCAATGTGGACTAAGTCATACATTGCACGAGTCCCCTCCGATACTCGAGGTAACAGCAGTCGCATCTTTCCACCTGCGCGGCGCGATCTTTCAGCGTCGGGGGTCTGGGCTTTGGAGGGGCGCCGCCCCCATCGCTTCCTGATTCCTGTAGGAGTCGCTGTCCACAACGCCCGATCCCCACCCATCAGTTTCCCACCCCCTAATACTGCCAATGTGTATTAGTACGGACGACCAGCTAAACTGAAAGCAATGTGGAGCGCTGGGCTCGAACAGGCGAACCCAGCGTCTCCAGTATTCGTGGTGAGCGCCTTGCCCACTGCATCACGTAGCCGCCCCCAGAGCTCTATGTCTCTGAGCTGTAACTCTTGGTGCAGCAGAGCTCTATGTTTCTGAGCTGTAACTCTTGGTGCAGCAGAGCTCTATGTGTCTGAGCTGTAACTCTTGGTGCAGCAGAGCTCTATGTGTCTGAGCTGTAACTCTTGGTGCAGCAGAGCTCTATGTGTCTGAGCTGTAACTCTTGGTGCAGCAGAGCTCTATGTGTCTGAGCTGTAACTCTTGGGGCAGCAGAGCTCTATGTGTCTGAGCTGTAACTCTTGGTGCAGCAGAGCTCTATGTCTCTGAGCTGTAACTCTTGGTGCAGCAGAGCTCTATGTGTCTGAGCTGTAACTCTTGGTGCAGCAGAGCTCTATGTCTCTGAGCTGTAACTCTTGGTGCAGCAGAGCTCTATGTATCTGAGCTGTAACTCTTGGTGCAGCAGAGCTCTATGTGTCTGAGCTGTAACTCTTGGTGCAGCAGAGCTCTATGTCTCTGAGCTGTAACTATTGGTGCAGCAGAGCTCTATGTGTCTGAGCTGTAACTCTTGGTGCAGCAGAGCTCTATGTGTCTGAGCTGTAACTCTTGGTGCAGCAGAGCTCTATGTGTCTGAGCTGTAACTCTAACTCGTGCAGGAGAGCTCGACTGTGGTGTCATGATAACCTGCCTGGCCACATCAGAGAGAGAGAGAGAGAGAGAGAGAGAGAGAGAGAGAGAGAGAGAGAGAGAGAGAGAGAGAGAGGGAGAGTTTTATTTAATGTTTTTAATGGAAGGAACGTTTTAATTGGGAGGAGGAGAAAGATGAGGGGAGGGAGAGAAATGTGTACTTTCCAGCTGTGTTGTTGCTTAATTGTTAATCAGATGAGTCAGCTCACAGTCTCTCTCTCTCCTCCTCCACAGTCTCTCTCCTCCTCCACAGTCTCTCTCCTCCTCCACAGTCTCTCTCCTCCATAGTCCCTCTCTCCTCACTCCTCCACAGTTTATCTCCTCTCTCCTCCATAGTCTCTCTCCACCACCTCCTCCATAGTCTCTCTCTCCTCACTCCTCCACAGTTTATCTCCTCACTCCTCCTCTACAGTCTCTCCTCCTCCATAGTCTCTCTCTCCTTACTCCTCCTCCACAGTCTCTCCTCACTCCTCCATAGTCTCTCTCTCCTCTCTCCTCCACAGTTTCCCTCTCTCATTTCTCCTCCTCCACACAATATATATCTCCTTCTCCACACTCTCCCTCCTCTCATCCTGCAGTTTCTCTCTCTCCTCCTCCACCACAGTATCTCCTTTCTCCCCTTCCATAGCTTTCTCTCTCTCTCTCTCTCTCTCTCTCTCTCTCTCTCTCTCTCTCTCTCTCTCTCTCTCTCTCTCTCTCCTCTCTCTTTCTCTCCTCTCTCCACAGTCTCCACATGGTACTTCTACAACATACAACAAAGTGCATACCACCAATGCGTTTCAGCACCAGAGAGCCCTCCTCGGACAGCTGTGAGAAACGTGTAATAACTTACTCAGTCGATGGATACGGTTAATACAATTTATTAACTCCGAATGAAAGTATCACTTACAAAGTCAGAGAATATGGCTTGGATGGCCCCCGTCCCAGTGGTCAGCTTTATCACCAAGGAGGAAGAGAGCGACCCCTTTGCTCAGGGGCCACTTATATACAGGAGAGGGAAGGGGGGGCACCATAAAATGGAGGTTTTGCAAAAGGGAGGGGATAAAGACACGTCCTTATGAGAAGACAAGTCTTTATCCCCCACACAGCATACAGTACGTCACTTTATATTGACATCAATCAATGTGTAATCCTACACAAGGTGTTACTCATGGCAGGACTGTACATAGTGTGGAGCCCCTGATATAATACTTAACATATCAACATAAATGGTAAATGGATTGCATTTATATGACGCTTTCATCCAAAGCGCTTTACAACTTATGCCACACATTCATTCACCCGTTCACTCACACATTCACACGCCGACGACAGAGGCAGCCAGACAAGGTGCCTGCCCATCGGGAGCAGTTAGGGGTTACATGTATAGAGTTCTCTGGAAAGCTTGTCCAAGGCCTGGCATACCACCAACGCCTTTCAGCTCCAGTTACCAGTTCCCTGTCCATACTGTATATTTGTGTTCAACCAGTCTGTCTCTGAGTCTGTGTTTGGTGTAAGAACATCCACACTCTCATTCTAGTCTGTATACCACTCTCAGCACGAGTGCACAGAGTGCTTTACAACAATAATATATATAAATAAAATACAGTAAGAGGAAACATTTGAATAAAACATTCAAATGAGCTAAAACAACAGAATAGACAACAAAAAACTAAAAACAAAAAGACATGAACAGAAAAACAGCTATAGGTGTTTAAACATGAGTTGTATTGCAGTTTGCAAAGCATCTGACCTGAAGCTATTAGTTTCGACAGTGTTTGTACAGTGGTTGCATCCTCCACATCTGTACTACTCCCCCGCTCTGGGCTGTAGCCAGGAGGACTCCTGAACATCTGTGTCTCCGTGTTACACCCCAGCAGGGACCAAGTGTCCCGCCTCCTTCGTTAGTGTCATCAGACCTGGAGGGGAATTCGATTGGGAAGTCCTATTGGGACGCGACGGAATTAACTGAATCGCAAATTAATTGGCTCACTGCGAATAATAAGGCTGTCTGGAGAGTTTGTCGTGTTCACGGAGGCAAGCCGAGGCACCCCGTTTTAATTATGGACATATTTAACATGCGCACGTCGCTCAAGAACGCTTCGACGTTTGATTGAATTTGAAATCAGATGTAAATGATACTCTGATGGAAATAATAATCAGATGGAAATGTTTACGAGATTGAAATAATAATCGGATGGAAATGATGATCAGATTGAAATGATAATCAGATGTAAATGATACTTTTTTCCTCTCTCACATTTCTCTCTCTCTTTCTTTCTTTTTGCTTCTCTCCTATCTCTCTTTCTTTTATCTCTCTCACGTTTTTCTCTCTCTCCTCCTCCACCACAGTATCTCCTTTCTCCCCTTCCATAGCTTTCTCTCTCTCTCTCTCTCTCTCTCTCTCTCTCTCTCTCTCTCTCTCTCCCCCCCTCTCTCTCTCTCTGGCTGCCAATTACCAGGTCTATCTCCTCATGCTGTAGAAACGTCCACTCAGCCAGTCTATTCACACACCTCACCAGAGAGTGATGGGGGCTTTTCATATTCTCTAAGACAGATCACCTCCAGTCTTCCCTCTCCCTCTAAGAGAGTCCTAATCTTGATACCTCCTCCTCTTCCTCCTCATCCTCCCCCTCCTCCTCCTCTTCTACCAATTCAATTTGAATGCACCAGCGAGTGGCTGCAAGGGAAATCCAATTGCGGTCCGCCTTGACCTATGGACCGACTTTCAGATCAAAGCCGGGGGGGGGGGGGCATTGCGTTGAGTGAGCGTGGCGGAGATGTGGTCCGTCGTGTACGAGATGAGGCCTGTACCGGAGAACCATTGATTGCTTCACTGGTCGGGGTATCGAACGGAGGCAGGGTTAATGAACGGGGGTTAATGAACCACTCATTCCTGGGGAGAATGAGAGAAAAATCATGAGGAAGAAGAATACATTTCTCAGCTCTGGCGTTCCTCAGACTTTCTCTCCATGTCGCGAGAAAGCGCTGTCGTTTCTGCATCAAAACGGAGATTGTGAATCCCATGCCAAAGGTAAATGTGGTTTGTGTCTTCCTCATCGGCAGGCACGTTCCGTCAAGTTGGAAGATCGTATTGCGACCCTGGCATATATATATAGCAGCAGAGGAACGTTCAGAAGACTAGGGGGATTGTCGATAGAGAGAGAGAAGAGAGAGAGAGAGAGAGAGGGGGGGGGGGGTGAGAGGGAGAGAGAGAGGGAGGGAGAGGGAGGGAGGGAGAGAGAGAGAGAGAAAGAGAGAGAGATATCATTGGTTTTCCAACACAGAGCTTTACATATCCTGCTACATGTGGCTGCCAGAATGAATGTGGCCCGATGTTGAGCTGGTGCAAGCCTGCAGGTCCGAGCTCCAGGTGGGTCATCAAAGAGAAGCCGGCTGTTCTCTGTCCGAGCTCCACAATGGTGGAACAAACTTCCCACCACAGTCATGGCAGCCGAAACCCGCCCAATTGTCTGTCATCGACTAAAACCACACTTATTCAGTCAATATTTTATTTATAAAAAAAGAAAAGAGGCGGCTACGTGGCGCAGTGGGCAAGGCGCTCGCAACGAATGCTGGAGACTGGGCTCGAACAGGATGCCTCCTGTTCGAGCCCAGTGCTCCACATTGCTTTCAGTTTAGCTGGTCGTCCACAGTAATACACATTGGCCGTATTACGGGGAGGGAAACTGAAGGGTGGGGATCGGGCGTTGTGGACAGCGACTCCTACAGGTCGGTTGGTGCGCCTGCGCAGTAGAATCAAGAAGCGACGAGGGCGGGGCCCCTCCAAAGCCCAGACCCCCGACGCTGAAAGATCGAGCCGCACAGGTGAAAAGATGCGACGGCTGTTACCTCGAGTATTGGAGGGGACTCGTGCTATGTATGACTTAGTCCACATTGCAGCCGGCTTGTGGGAGGCAAGAAACAACGTTCGAAGACAGGGGAGGGTTGAATTGGACGATATGAAAATTGGGATGGGAGACAAATTGAAAAATGGGAGAAAAAGTGGATAAAAAAAAGAAAAGAAAAGAGAATAAATTCCCATCTTTGTACTGTCTTTTACTAGTAGGCACTCTACTACTAAGGAATCTAATACCTACTATGCTAATATGCACTCAAGTCTGTAGCACTCAGGTTTGACACTGTTTGACAAACAATCTTACTTACCTTTAGCTGCCAGAATTTTACCCTTGCTGCTGACTTGTTGTACACAAGTTGTAAGTCGCTTTGGATAAAAGCGTCAGCTAAATTACTACATGTAAATGTAATGTAATAAAATAAATGTTTAAGTGTTCTGAATCGGTGGCCATAACTCATCGCTTTGCAGTGATGGTCTTAAATTCAACATTACAATTCAGTGTAATTGGTTGTGTGGAAATAGTAAAAAAAAATTTTAAAAGCAAGAATCTGAAATCTGAAAACAGTTTCAACTTGTAGGACAGCTAAAACCCAGCTGGTCTGTTAAATATGAACATATAGGCTGTGGAAATGATCTAATTATAAATTATCTAAATTATAGTCGAATAAACTAATTATAACAACCTCTGCTCTTTCCCCATTAGCATTTGAACAATTTACTATTATAATAACTTATCATTTACTATTATAATGCTATTATAATATCTGCTATGTTATCTACTATTATAATACTATATATAATATAACAGCTCTGCTGAACACAGAGCCGGTCAGCCTTCCGTTCAGAAGGAATGGCACTGGCTCTATGGCGCTATGGAGACCAGTTAAAGTACAGAACTATCAAAGAGGAAGGTGCTGAAGCACACGGATCCTCTCGTAAATTAATTATGATCCTCTTATGATTCAGTCTAGTCCTTGATGGCCTGCTGTGGCCCTTTGACACAGAGGGCCGGCCCTTCGTCTTCATGTTGCGTGTGATCCCTCTTCAGCACAAAACCGTCTGCGTCTCATAGAAATGTGGCAATTATAGGGTGGCTGGGTGGCGTAGCGGAGATTGCCTCCGACACGTTACTCCTCACCACTGAGAGTCCACGCTGGCAGGCGAAAAGATGTGACAGGCTGCCTCCTCGTGTGCCGGAGGGAACACGTGATGCAAGGCTTCTATCCTCTCTACAACCGACCAGTGGGGGGCATAGTCGAGCAACGTTCAAGACAGGGGAAGGGAGAATTGGATACACGAAATTGGGATGGGAGAAAAATAGGAAAATAAGGAGGACAAAGTGGATTAAAAAAATGTGGCACTTATGAGATAGGCAGCCAGGTGTATGATGTCAGGCTTCCCAGTGTCTCTTTAAATAACTCTTTAATAAACTCTTAATCTCTTTAATAACTGTCTCAGGACGGCCACTGTGCTGTGAATACAACACAATTGTGTGTGTGTGTGTGCGTATGTATGTAATGTATGTGTATGTGTATCCTCCTCTTATTCCTCCTCTTTGTGTTTTTGTCTATGCCTCTAAGTTTGTGTGTTGCGTGTGTGTACATTCTGTGCATCTGTCTGTGTGTACGTGCATTGTGTGTGTGCATCTGTGTGTATGTATGTGTGTGTGCATTGCCACTGTGCATGCATCAGTGTGTGTGTGCGTGCATGTATCAGTGTGTGTGGCAGTGTAGTGAACTCAGATTTTTAATATATTTGTATGTTGTATTGAGATGTATTGTTGTACTTTAAGTGAACTGCCTTGAAACATGATTGAGTAGATGGGTATGTGTGATTGGTGAACTTAGATATTTTATTATATAATATTTGCATGTGTTATCGAGGTGTATTGTATTGTTTTATTGTATTGAATTGATTGTATTGTATTGATTTGTGTGACCCAGTAATAGTAGCCTATGCCTGTGGCAATGGCTAATGGGGATCTGAATAAACTAAACTAAACTAGTCCCTGCTAGCTGTCTTATTGAGTTGTGGACGTGGGTTGGAAAGAATAGGTAAGAGGGAGAGAGCGAGAGAGAGAGACTAATGAAGGAATACAGAAGGAATGATATTGAAAGAATGTTATTTGAATGGATCGGGAGAGGAGTGGAGGAGAGGGATAGTTTTGTTTTCTATCCCCTGGAGATGGAGGACGATGAGAGGTAACACCGCGCTTAGAGAGGCTCCGAAGTCTAGACACGCCGCTGGCGAGAGACCCCGGCTCTGATAGCCAGACGAACTGATAGACGACATAGCGGGAAGTGGTGGGAGAGAGGAGGGTCGTGAAATCACCACTGTTATATCACATCAAGATGGCTGATGACAATAAATGTATATATAATGTAATATAGTATAGCATTAATATAAGTAAGGGATAATGTATAGCTACGAGGTCATTGTCGCAAAATAATTGACCGACACGGAGTTTAAAATACCGAGGCGCAGCGCCGAGGTGTTTTAAACGTCAGTGAAGGTCAATTATTTTGCGACAATGATCGAGTATAGCTATACATTATCCCGCTTATTACATGGCTAACTTACTAACAATATACCTAATTCATTTTACATCGACAAGATGAGATCAAATGCTGACGCAGTTCTGTTCTGGCTCCGCTATCATCGTCACACACACTCCGCTGTCAGTGCAGCCAGCAGGTGTGTCTGATTGGCTGCACTGATGCAGTGTGTCAGTGGCCTTGATTGCGAACAGCTGCGCACAGCGGTCATTATTGTTCTCGAGTAATCGAGTAATATCGGACCTCTGACGAGCGCTATTGACCAATCACAAGCAAGCATTTTGGCGAATGTGAAAACGCCATGTAATAATGAGGTATAATACATTATTCCTCTTCCTCTCATATATGTGGAGAGATGTGGCTGTGGTTCTGTGAGTATACAGGAATATCAATAGGAGGAATCTGAGCAATTGTGCCAAGGGATCCACCAGGATCCACCGAGGATCCAAGTGAGATGTATTGTCTTGTCTACGGGGCCAAGGCAAGTTAAAACATATTGCAGCTCATTAAGGATACATAAGCAGTAAATTACCTTATATTGGGTGGAATAATGTAAGGCAGGTGCTCCACAGGAGAGAAGGTTCTGGCGGGATCTGATCCCAGGCCAGCAGGGTTCCAGGGTCGGGATTCTTAACCACTACACCATCTCTGGGCACCCAAGTGACCCTATATTATATTCCAGTCACAAAAACCTATGTGTTCCACATTTAACCCATTCCCATCCGGGAAACACATTTGTGTGTATATGCAGGCTATATAATGCATTATTAGCAGGAGTTTCAGGTCTAAATGGGTTAACTTAAAACACGTTAATATACAGTACATGTCTTTCACATCATCTTCACCGTAGTGTTTCTAGAGGGGTAAATGAAAACTAAACCACATGGGGTCCCAGCTGCCACGGAAGGAATACCAAAGGAACCTGAATATGGGCACCATCGTTTGACTGAATCCCCCTGGAAACACATGCTCGGTGAGATGAGTGTTCACGCGGTGTCCTGGCCGTCCTGCGTAGAGAAGCAGTATATCTGCCCAGGTCTGCTAGCAGTGTCCTGATGGATGAGCAGCCAGCAGAGGCCACTCCGCTGCACACACTCTGGCTAATGGAAGCTGCTAGAGCGCGGCGGGAATACAAGCTGACTCATGTTTGAAATATTTGAGAAGAGAAATATGTGTGATGAAAGGGAACACTTCCCGTTGGCTCTTCTGCCGAGCAGTGTTTGTGTTTTCAGTGTGTGTGTTTAAATAATATCCAAGTGAGTGGATACTAATAATTCAGATGCTGGAGGCTTTGGCTTATCTCACAAGCAGTGTTTTGAATAATGCTGCAAATATTTTAAACAAGCGCGAATTTGCAATTAACTGCGACCACACGCACGCACGCACAGACAGACACACACACACACACACACACACACACAACACACACACACACAACACACACACACGCATGCACGCACAGACACACACACACACACACACACACACACACACACACACACACACACACACACACACAACTACACTACACTTGACATCCATGCCAAATTTCAGACACCTAGGCACTGAGAGACAGGGGGGGGGGGGGCTCTTGAAATTATAATATTTTCTGCCCCCAAGTGATATTCCCTCAACTTTCTCCTTTTGAAGCTGTTGAAATGTGTGGTAAGGTAATTAAAAGCGTTGAGTACAGGCGAAGGTTATTATAATATTATTTATGGAAATTATCCTTATTCAAGCGGTTCTACTTAGTCTGAAGCTCAGCTCGAGGACAACGCTCATAACTGACTTTGGAAAAAGGAGAGGTTTTAGTCAAAACTTCACTTAAAACTGTTGCCCAAGACATAATAAGCACATTATATGTAGTATAAGTATTCCATATGCATTGTGTTGTTGGACAGTACATGGAAATAGTCACAGGCCAGTTACAGGAGTGATGTATTGGACTACAGCAAAGGGTTCCACACAGGGGTGTAACGGTGTGTGTATTCGTCCCACGACATCACAGCGCTGATTGTGTTATGTTGTATTTTTTTTACGTACGTATGTATTTGCATTTTGCCCTGTGAGTTGCGCACTGAAGGTGGAGCGCCCATGAAAAGGGAGTGGAGGGGGCTAGGGGCTAGGGGATGAATAGGACACAGCAAAGGGTTCCACATAGGGGTGTAACGGTATGTGTATTCGTGACATGGTCAGGAGGTAAAGGGGTGCAGAGCAGAGGTTGATCTACATACAGTATACGTGACAGATAAAGTTAGCAGCCGTGGGAACGATCAATCATTATTATACTAACGTTGTTGTAGTTCAAAATGGCAAACGCTACCTGCAACAAGATGCAAAAATCCAAAGCCGATTCTAAACGAGTCGTGCGTCATTTTCGCAGAGGATTGCGTCGCGCATAATGAGAGACTCTCTCTCTCTCTTCTCTCTCTCTCTCTCTCTCTCTCTCTCTCTCTCTCTCTCTCTCTCTCTCTCTCTCTCTCTCATTCTCTCACTCTCCCTCTCTCAAGTAAGCAAACTTTATACTATAAAAACTAACTGGATATTTGGACAGAGTGTGTGTGTGTGTGTGTGTGTGTGTGTGTGTGTGTGTGTGTGTGTGTGTGTGTCTGTGTGCGTGCGTGCGTCCAGATGAGGTCAGAGGAGTTTGATAGTATTTACTGAGGATGGCCAGATAATGTTGATATTTAAACTTAAAAAATTATTATACAGAGAGAAGCTTCAGGAAGTACAAAACACTGCTGACCGACAAAAGAGAAGCCCTCACTGAGGAAAACACAAAGCGCCTAACCATCATGTATCACAATGGTGATGTCAGCCAGAGATGGGGAGAAGCATGAACCTTTAAATTACATCTCTTTGAAAGAAATTACATTTTAGTTTTTTTCAGATTCATTTTTTTTTTATCCACTTTTTCTCCCATTTTCTATTTTTCTCCCATCCCAATTTCGTATCGTCCAATTCAACCCTCCCCTGTCTTTGAACGCTGTTTCATGCCTCCCACAAGCCGGCTGCAATGTGGACGAAGCCATACATAGCACGAGTCCCCTCCGATACTCGAGGTAGCAGCCGTCGCATCTTTTCACCTGCGCAGCGCGATCTTTCAGCGTCAGGGGTCTGCGCTTTGGTGGGACGCCGCCCCCGCCGCTTCTTGATTCTACTGCGCAGGCGCACCAACCGACCTGTAGGAGTCGCTGTCCACAACGTCCGATCTCCACCCATCAGTTCCCTCCCCCTAATACTGCCAATTGTATTAGTACGGACGACCAGCCAAACTGAAAACAATGTGGAGAGCTGGGCTCGACCCAGCGTCTCCTGCATTGGTGGTGAGTGCCTTGCCCACTGCACCACCTAGCCGCCCTTTTCAGATTCATTTTAAACAAATTATAATTTTGTACTATTTAATTATTATTTAGTTATTGCACTGCACTCACTGGCAGTTGACCTGCATTGAACTGAACTGAATAAAAAAAATCATTGAACTGCACTGGCACTGTTGTACGGCAGATGTACTGTTATTAAAGTTAGTTAAAAACATAATTCTGCATCGTTTTTTTGGGTTAAACTTAAATCCAAAAAAAGAGAAATCCGAAAACAGCAACATTTTAAACTGAGAAATCCAAAAACAGGAAAATTCTAATCCTAAAACATGAAAAGATAAAATGGATTTCATAGGGCCCTAGCGTTATGTCATTCATGACAGCAAGTGGACTTAAGCCAAAGTAACGAGTGGAGAAGCCATGCAAAATCCTGCGTTTATTACTAGTGTACAAGTACATACATTATGCTGAGTGGCAGTGTGATTAGTTTCCCAGAGAATGTGGAGGACTGACTGGATGAGCGTAAATCTGAAGTGTATGAAATGACAGCGGGGCCAAAATCCACTTAAACTCAAGAGAGAGTTGGGTAGCGTAGAGGTCTAAGCACTCTCCTACTGCCTCTGGGTTCGAATCCAGTTGTCAGCGGTACCTCCGGCTTGGTCAGTCCCTACGAACACAATTGGCAGTGTTCCTGGTCATTGAAAACAGTTACTCCTACTGGTCGGTTCAGCAGGGAGGGGATCTGGGGGAGATACGTAGTGTGAACCTCCACACGCGTTACGTTCTCCCAGTGAAACTCCTCGCTGTCAGGTGAAAAGAAGCGGCTGGTGACTAGTCTCCACATGTATCGGAGGAGGCATGTGATACACACCCTCCCCAGACCGACAGTGGGGCAATGTGTGCAACTACCAGGAAGGGAATTGGCATAGTGACTAAATTGAGGGATCCTTGTTTAACCTTTGCTTAAAGCTACATTGTGTACGATTTTCGTTAGAACTTTACTCTAAAACATGTCTCAACGTGGACGGACACACACGTCTACTGTGAGTAAGATTCATTGATCAGTGTAGCAGCAGTGTATGAGAACAGAATTCGTATGAGGTTGATTTGGGGCTGGGTGATAAAACAATTATCGTGCCACATGCCGTGTTGCTCTTATTTTGTCTTGTGTTTTAAATGCAGCACACCCTTCCTTCACATGGGTGTGCCCCCCCCCCCCCCCCAAGCCCAAACAGTAGTTGCAGCTCAGGAAGGAGGAGGAAGGAGCCACAGCGCGTTTCTCAAGTTATTTTGACCCATCTGGTGATTTGTAGAAGACAACAGAAAGGCGGCCTTTGGTCAAGAAGAAACAAATTCAGTCATTGTCATATGATGTTCTCAAATCAATGAGTAATCGGGTTTAATGATCGTGATCTCAATATCAATCAAAATAATCGTGATAATGATTTTTGCAATATGACACATAGCAGCTTTAATCTACATTTAATTTAGCATAAAACGCCATGGACCACAACGTGACAAGGATAGGACACCTACTGTACCTGGAAGAAGAAGAAACAATTCCCCATCTTCAAACTAATCTAAACACATGGTTGTCGGCCTGAAAATAAGGCTGGTTTCTTTCATTTCTGAAAACGTAACTTTTTTGAATATTTTTTCTTCCAACTTGCAATAGTGAGTCAGTTCACTTGACAGCTGCTGACAGCAGCGTGCCTCATATGACAGCATCAGGTAGAGAATACATCAACCTGCCTGTCAAGCAGTGGGAAGATCAGCCGTTTAAAATGTGCAGCAGTGCTTAACAGGTGTCTTAATTGATGCTCCTATAAATTGCTCCTACTGTCATTACTTCTTAGTGAATATTCCCCAGGCAGGCAGTACAATTACTGTATATGTGACAGCATTGAATTATGACTTACTCAACAGCTCATATGTCTGTGCAACAGCCGATCGATTGATTGATTGTGAACTTCAAACATTTATTTCTCTCTTGGTTTCCATCCGATCAAATTACCCCCCCCCCCCACACACACACACACACATACACATACACACACACGCGCACGCGCATACACACACCTAACTACATGTATTTCTGTTCTATTCTGTCCCGCAGCCCAGGTAGGATGTTGTGAGGATTGGCTATTGATGAAAACACACAACACAGATAAATAATAATAACTTTATTTATATAGCACCATTCATACAGATTGCAGCTCAAAGTGCTTTACACAAAAAACTAAACTAAATTAGACTGTAAACTATAAGAAAAAGATATAAAAAAATACAAATAAAACTATAATAAAGAAAAATAATAGAAATAAAAATAAAATAAAGATAATAATTCATTTAAAAGCTTGTTTAAAAAGGTACATTTTTAGCTGTTTTTTTTTAAAGTGCCAACAAAGCTTTGGGGTAGCTGAAAGCACTCTCGCCGCTTTTTTAGTTTTTTACAATGGGTACATTAAGGAGGTCAGCTGTGGTCGATCTAAGAGCTTGAGTTGGCACATAAAATGACAGGAAGTCAGTAATGTATGAAGGTTCTAAACCATTTATGGATTTGTATATAAGTAAAATAACTAAAGGATACACACACACACACACACACACACACACACACACACACACACACACACACACACACACACACACACACACACACACACACACACACACACACACACACAGTTAGCAGAGCACAGGTTTAAATGACTAACGACGGTAAACAATACATACATCCTATTCCTCTTCCCCTCTCTCAGTCAAAGGCATTTAAAACCAATGCTTCATTAGGCTCCCAATTAAAATAATAATAATAATAATATTTCATTTTATTTGTATAGCACTTTTCAATGACCCAAAGACTCTGACAATAGGCACAACAAAGAACAGAGAAACATAGAACCACAGGGAAACGGAACAGTATGAATACACAAGCACATAAAACCACGAGTAACAAACAACAAATACAGAAGCCAGTAGGGGAGACAATCAGGGAAGTACGTAAGGGAAACCGAGGAGAGGGAGGGGCAGGAGACGGAGAGAAGGTAGGGAAGGGGAAAGGGAGGTGATAGGTTGAAGGAGTGTGGTTATGGGTAGGTTGAATGCTTGGGAGAGCAGGTGGGTTTTGAGTCGGGATTTAAAGGTGGAGAGTGAGGGAGAGTCTCTGATGCTCTGAGGGAGGCTGTTTCAGAGTCGGGGTGCAAAAATGGTCAGAGCCAATAATCCTCTTGTGTGTTTCTGTTTATCATGACAGCAAGCCGGTGACCTCTCCACATGACCCAGACCAGCTTGTCAACAAGCAGACTGGGTTCCTCGCTGTAATTGGTTGTCTGGAGGTCTCTTCTGTGTGTGTGTGTGTGTGTGTGTGTGTGTGTGTGTGTGTGTGTGTGTGTGTGTGTGTGTGTGTGTGTGTGTGTGTGTGTGTGTGTGTGTGTGTGTGTGTGTGTGTGTGTGTGTGTGTGTGTGTGTGTGTGTGTGTGTGTGTGTGTGTGTGTGTGTGTGTGTGTGTGTGTGTGTGTGTGTGTGTGTGTGTGTGTGTGTGTGTGTGTGTGTGTGTGTGTGTGTGTGTGTGTGTGTGTGTGTGTGTGTGTGTGTGTGTGTGTGTGTGTGTGTGTGTGTGTGTGTGTGTGTGTGTGTGTGTGTGTGTGTGTGTGTGTGTGTGTGTGTGTGTGTGTGTGTGTGTGTGTGTGTGTGTGTGTGTGTGTGTGTGTGTGTGTGTGTGTGTGTGTGTGTGTGTGTGTGTGTGTGTGTGTGTGTGTGTGTGTGTGTGTGTGTGTGTGTGTGTGTGTGTGTGTGTGTGTGTGTGTGTGTGTGTGTGTGTGTGTGTGTGTGTGTGTGTGTGTGTGTGTGTGTGTGTGTGTGTGTGTGTGTGTGTGTGTGTGTGTGTGTGTGTGTGTGTGTGTGTGTGTGTGTGTGTGTGTGTGTGTGTGTGTGTGTGTGTGTGTGTGTGTGTGTGTGTGTGTGTGTGTGTGTGTGTGTGTGTGTGTGTGTGTGTGTGTGTGTGTGTGTGTGTGTGTGTGTGTGTGTGTGTGTGTGTGTGTGTGTGTGTGTGTGTGTGTGTGTGTGTGTGTGTGTGTGTGTGTGTGTGTGTGTGTGTGTGTGTGTGTGTGTGTGTGTGTGTGTGTGTGTGTGTGTGTGTGTGTGTGTGTGTGTGTGTGTGTGTGTGTGTGTGTGTGTGTGTGTGTGTGTGTGTGTGTGTGTGTGTGTGTGTGTGTGTGTGTGTGTGTGTGTGTGTGTGTGTGTGTGTGTGTGTGTGTGTGTGTGTGTGTGTGTGTGTGTGTGTGTGTGTGTGTGTGTGTGTGTGTGTGTGTGTGTGTGTGTGTGTGTGTGTGTGTGTGTGTGTGTGTGTGTGTGTGTGTGTGTGTGTGTGTGTGTGTGTGTGTGTGTGTGTGTGTGTGTGTGTGTGTGTGTGTGTGTGTGTGTGTGTGTGTGTGTGTGTGTGTGTGTGTGTGTGTGTGTGTGTGTGTGTGTGTGTGTGTGGGTCCCCAAACTTTTTCCTGTGAGGGCCACATAACCTTTCCCTTCTCTGGTGGGGGCCGGGGTCAGTTTGTAACAGAAAAAGTGTGACGATCGCAGGGGTGCCTAAACGTAAACATGTATTGTTTTCCAGAAAGCCACACATAACCAAATATTAACTCTTTCAGTGCCACTCACGAGATTTCTCGTGTTTTTTTATAGGTGGTTGCTAGCCACTCACGAGATTTCTCGGATTTTTTTTTTTTTTTTTTTTTTTGCGATCTGAAAAATTATTGCATCACCCGAGCCTACCCGAGTATTGCCGAGCTGCGCCGGTGATCACTGTGGAAAAAAGCGCCCCCTGTCGTCTCCCAGATGACATAAGTGATTTTGGAATGGACTCAATGAAAATGAATGGGGAAAAAAATCCGGTACTCCACATTTTCCAGTTCACTGATCCAGCCGGGGTTACTAGAGTTCATTCTGGAGCCTCAGATCTCCGCGGATCATGGAGAACCACTGTGTCGCGTTGGATCCATACACGTATCGATTTTTTCGAATGGTGATCAGGAATTGGAATATACCAGTTGGATACCATCTGATGTCAGGTAAGGACTCTATGTTATCAGTGGTAGGATAATCAGAGTAATTTTGATGAAGTTATAAGCTGTTTTGTGAAATCTCTTCTTTCGTTTTCACTGTAAAAGTCCGAGAGGAAATCAACAAGGCGATTGTCCATGCGCGGCCGTAATGTGCGTGCGTGCACGTATAATATTGATCATCTAGCGTTTATTTGAAAACGATTCATAAAAAGGCCGACGAATATCAACGTTGTGGAATATTTCACTAAAAGACGATTTTCATAGAATGCTCCAGAATGAGTTGTTTTTTATATCAAAACGGGGGCTTTTCTAACTGCTCTGAAACGGCAACGACGCGATAAAAAAACAATCTGCCTTCACAGCACTGTCTGGAACATAGTCTTTGATAATGCGATGGGCAGATTAGACACATAGCCATAATTTAAAACATAGATTAGGCGATATTAACGTTAACATTGGCGCAGATGGTGGCATTCAAGCGGTAAAATGGAAAACCAGGCATGGCATTTAAAGAGTTAATAACCCTTTCCGGGATCTTCACAGAAAAAAAAGTCAGGAAATAAATAATAACACTATTAACACTTTGATTGCCACTCACGGCTAATCTCGGGTTTACGATAGTGACGGACATTTTTTTATTTATTTTTTTTAGCGATCTGAAATCATATTGCATGACCCGAGCCTACCGTTGGAAATCCAGGGGCCGCCGGCGATCAGATGTGAAAAAAGCGCCCCCTATCGTCTCCCAGATGGTAAATCACCCTTTTGGAATGGACTCAATGAAAATGGATGGGGAAAAAAATATATTCCAGTCCACATTTTCCAGTCCACTGATGCAGCCGGAGTTACCAGAGTTAATTCTGGATCCTCTGAGCCGCGGCGAGCATGGGTTATACTGTACACACGTTGGATCAATATACTTATCGGTTTTTTCGAATGGTGATCAGGAATTGGAATATACCATTTGGATACCATCTGATGTCAGGTAAGGAATCTATGTTATCAGTGTTAGGATAATCAGACTTGTTTTCGAGGAGATATAAGCTTTTTTGTGATATGTGCTCTAGCTGTTTCACTGTAAAATCCATGAGGAAATGAAAGCAGCTATTATCAGCGCGCGGCTCGAACATGCATGCGTGCACGTATACTATTGATCATCTAGCGTTTATTTGAAAACGATTCATAAATAGGCCGACAAGTATCAACGTTCTGGAATATTCCAGTAAAAGGCGATTATCATAGAATAGGTTGTTTTTCACCTGAAAACGGGTGCTTTTCAAACTGCTCTCAAACGGAAATGAAGCGATAAAAAACCAATCGGCCTTGACAACACTGACTGGAAAATTATTCTTTGATAAGCGACGGGCAGATTAGACACATAGCCATAATTTAAAACATAGATTAGGCGATATTAACGTTAACATTGGGAGTGGACCGTGGCATTCAAGGGGGTAAAAAGGAAAACACGGCGTGGCGCTCAAAGTGTTAATGAAATAAATAACACTATTTATGAAATAAATATACAGTACCACTACCTACAGACCACCTAGCTCTAGCTCTGTACTATTTAAAAGTACAGTGCAGGACACACTCAGGTTATCGCACCTCCACTCAGGTTATCGCACCTCAGAGATGGCAGTGGACATGTATGACAGGACATATGTAATGGCCTTGGGATTGAGGAACATACTACCAGCCAAAGGAGGAAGCAGAAAAGGATGGACGAGTATGTAGTTGAGTCATCTTGTGGCACAAGCTTAGACCTCAGCTCAGGAGATCAGCTGAGAGAGACTGTTCTATCCAGTCCTCAACAGAATGCTGCAAGAGCTTGAGAGCAGGTTCTCATGAGTTGGAGAACAACTTATGAGAGGCATACAGGCATGTTATCCAGCCTCAGACCAGTTTCTCTCTGTGGAATTGCTGCAACCCCTCGCCACACATTACAATATCCAACTACTGCCAGAGGAGATCACAGTTGCAAAGTGTTTCCTGGCCAGGACAGGCAGAGATGCAGAGAAGCTCCGGGGCTCTAGGGGGCCGGGCCAAATGTGGAGGCGGTCCGGATACGGCCCGCGGGCCGTAGTTTGGGGACCACTGATATAAACCAATGTATGATTGTTTATTGTAGATTGTGGGGTTGGCATGTGTGTCTATTGTAGATTGTGGGGTGGCATGTGCGTATATTGTAGTTTGTGGCGTGGCATGTGTGTCTATTGTAGTTTGTGGGGTGCCATGTGTGTGACTGTCTATTGTAGTTTGTGGGGTGGCATGTGTGTCTATTGTAGTTTGTGGGGTGACATGTGTGTCTATTGTATTTGTGGAGTGGCATGTGTGTCTGTCTATTGTAGTTTGTGGAGTGGCAGATCTATTGTAGTTTGTGGCGTGGCATGTGTGTCTATTTTAGTTTGTGGGGTTGACATGTGTGTCTATTGTAGTTTGTGTCGTGACATGTGTGTCTATTGCAGTTTGTGGAGTGGCATGTGTGTGTATTGCAGTTTGTGGGGTGGCATGTGTGTCTATTGTAGTTTGTGGAGTGGCATGTCTGTCTCTGCAAGTCATGTCCATGTGTTTTGTATGCCCATGCATATGCATGTGTTTGCACTTGTGAATTGTGGTGCGTGTTTTGGCAAGGGTGTGTGTGTGTGTGTGTGTGTGCATGCTCTGCTGTGATATAGAGATGGGTCTGCAGCAGATAAGAGGCCTCCTGCCTCCCTGTCCCCCACTCCACATCTATAGTTGACAAGCCAAGTGACCATATTGCCAACACACTGCTGCCTGAAGCACTTCTTTAGGAAACAAGCAAACATGTGTTTTCTGTCTTTCCATGTCTCTCTCTCTCTCTCTCTCTCTCTCTCTCTCTCTCTCTCTCTCTCTCTCTCTCTGTGTCTTTATTTCTCCATGTTTCTGTCTCTGTCTGTTTATCCATCTCTCTGTTTCTCCATGTTTCTGTCTGTCTCTCTGTCTCTCTCTCTCTCTCTCTCTCTCTCTCTCTCTCTCTCTCTCTCTCTCTCTCTCTCTCTCTCTCTCTCTCTCTCTGTTTTTCCATGTTTCTGTCTGTCTTTCTCTCCCTCCCTGTCTCTGACTTCCTGTCTCTCCCTCTCTCCAACTTTGGTTGCCAACGATGAATGACGAATTATCGCTTGGTTGCCACCACTCTAATCAATGAGAGGACAAGCACATTTGCGAACGCTTAAATTATGGCTATGGTTCTAATATACCCGTTGCTTATCAAATCAAATCAAATCAAATTTATTTATAGGGCCCGACAACACACGTTAATGTCCCCATGGGCCGTACAGGTCTTCTTTAAACAAGTCAAGAAGAAAACATAACAATAAGTCAAGAACAGAACAAGAACACCATAAGGTCCAAACATTTTTAGATGAATGCAAATAAATGAAAGAATGCAAGCACTCCCAGACATACCCCATGCGAAGGTAAGGAAAAACTCACTAAAACCTAACAATAGGGAAAAAAGCTCCACAGGCAGTGTGGACTAAAACCTAACAATAGGGAAAAAAGCTCCACAGGCAGTGTGGAGGAGAGAAACCTTAGAAGGGCCATTCAAGGGGGGATCTCCCTTCTTAGATGTTGGTGATAGTAGTGTTGCAGACGGACAGTTGGTAAGCATGCACTCATGTGTGTGGTGAAACACAGATGAGTGCATGCAATAGCAACTGTACATTTTGAAAGATTAAAGATAGAGCTAATAGCGATAGCAACTGAACATTTTGAAAGATTAAAGATAGAGTTGATAGCGGATCTATTTGAGGCACAGGGGCGGCGCAAAGAGGGTCACGTCCTCCCCGTTTTAGTCACGGGACATTTAACACTCCGGTCGTTGCTCAGGGACAGCCGGAGACAGGGAGATAGGGGGTGGCGCAGAGAGGGTCGCGAACTCCCCGACATCATCGCGGGACATCCGGCACTCCGGTCACCACTCCGAGACCTCCGGAGACAGGGGGGCACGCAGAGGGGGTCGCAATCTCCCGGCCTTCGTCACGGGACGTCCAACACTCCGGTCAACACTCCAGGACAGCAAGTCATAGGGAGACAGGGAGACGGGACAGGCGTTAGACAGCTCATGAGATTGTAGTAGGCGGACATAGCAATAGATACAAGTGGTAGGCATATATGTGAATGGAGTAGATATATGAAGTAAGCGTATTATGTGAATAGAATAGAAGTACTTAACTTAAAAGCAATGAAACCGCGTTGACTGTTAATCTGTTAACAGTCTGTTAATACTGTTAATCAGTTGACAGGACCACGGACAGACGGCGGTGAATAACTGATCCAAGGCCTCGGAGGTGCATGTAGAGCAGTCACTACAATCTTGGCCAAGACCCCGAGGCATCCATCACCTTAGTCAGCGCCAGGAGACGGGCACTCAGAGAGAGGGGGGAGGGAGGGGGGGGGAGGGGGGGGGGGAAGAGTTAGAGAGTTCCCATGTTTGTGGTGCTGCAAAGGAGCAGACATGTAGTACCCTGTAGTGCCATGTAGTACCATGTAGTACCCTGTAGTGCCATGTAGTACCCTATAGTACCCCGTAGTACCCCGTAGTACCTGCCATGTAGTGCCATGTAGAGCCATGTAGAGCCATGTAGTACCCTGTAGTGCCATGCAGTACCATGTAGTACTCTGTGGTACCATGTAGTACCCTGTACCCTAACTAAACTACCCTATAGTAAACTACCCAGTGGTACCATGTAGTACCCTGTACCATAACTAAACTACACAGATTAATCTAAAGGTCAGTCCCCGACCAGGTGAGATCAAGGTAGGTTGAAGGAGAGAGAGAAAAGATTAGTCTTAAGCAGGGATTTAAAAGCTTCGACAGAGCAGGCGCCCCTGATGACGGCAGGTAATTTGTTCCACAGGTAGGGAGCGCGGTAGACAAAGGCTCTGTGGCCGGCGGATTTCTTTTTAACCCTAGGGGTCGATAGAAGCCCCGCATTTTGTGAGCGCAGAGCACGAGCGGGCGAGTATCGGGAGATGAGATCGGATAGATAGAGCGGTGCAAGCCCATTTAAAGTTTTGTAGGTGAGGAGTAGCACTTTAAAGTCAGAACGGGCTTGGATAGGAAGCCAATGTAGGGCGGACAAAACTGGTGTGATGTGATAAAATTTTCTAGTTCTAGTTAGTATCCGTGCAGCCGCATTTTGCACGAGTTGAAGATTTTTGATGCTTGAATTAGGTAGCTTATCAATGACTTGCTTGCAGTCAACATGTATGAAACGGATTGTTTTTTCATCAGTACATTTCCGTTTTATACCATTTTGAATACGAGTATAGTTTTGGAAATTTCTAGAAAGAAAAAAAGATTCTGCAGTAATAGCCATTTACTGGAATACACACAACACAACACGTTCCGGCTGATTTATGAATCGTTTTCAAATAAACGCTAGATTATCGATAGTATATGTGTACTTATGCACGCTAGAGAAGCGGGCTGAAAAATCGATTATCTATGCCGTGCCTGCCGCTAACGTTACGCACACACTGTACACACACAGGAGACACGTTGTGAACGCTGTGAAAAAAAACTCTGATTAACCCAATACTGGTAAAATAAAGTCCTTACCTCAGATCAGATGTTCTGCAAAAATATTAATCCAATTCCTGATCGCCATTCCAAATATCGATCGCGTTTATTGATCCAATGTTATACCTCGAAACACATAATCTACGCTTCTTCCAGTTCCCTCAGTGGATGCAATAGCCTCAGGTTACATGTCTCAGAAGTAAAATGTGGAACCCGGAGTTGTTTTTCTGATGCATTCCCATCGACTCCATTCCAATGGGTGCAATACCATCCGGGAGACAATAGGGGGCGGTATTTGCCCTTTTCGCGGTCAGAGCCATTCCCAATGATAACGTGAGGCTGGATGGATGAAAAATGAATGGATATCGCTAATAAAAGAAATAACGATTAAATAACGAGATTCCTCGTCATTGGCACACAACGCATGGCGGCCAACAATGAGATTTCTCGTCGTTGGCACCCAATGTGTTAAGATCTGGGAGATCCAACCGCAAGTGACCAGCTCTTTAGTATGTCTGTCCACACTGGCTTCAGAATGTGGACTCTCAAGTGTTGTGGTCTCTCTAACAGGATGTGGTCATATGGCAACCTAGACCATGTGGGATCTCAGATTGGATCTCAGGTGGGATCTCATGTGGGATCTCAGGTGGGATCTCAGGGGGGATCTCAGGTGGGATATCAGGTGGGATCTCAGGTGGGATCTCAGGGGGGATCTCAGGTGGGATCTCAGGTGGGATCTCAGGTGGGATCTCAGGGGGGATCTCAGGTGGGATCTCAGGGGGGATCTCAGGTGGAATCTCAGGTGGGATCTGGGTGCGTTCACACCTGGCATCAGAGCTGGTTCACTCTGTCAGATCACTCAGGGTCTGAACAGGGCTCTCTCTGCACATATCCTGTCTGCTCTTTCCTCAAGTCATCAAGTGCCTTTTAGCGTTGAGTATTAACTAGGGTAGTTAATACAAAGAAAATTCTGATTTTCAACGAAGAATGACAAGTAACAGTACAGGGTTAGCTTACCAAATCAGTACCACAAGATCGCAGTCTTGGCACCAGCTCCGTCTGAGCTCCCTTGAGCCGTGTGACTTGCCGGTGGTCAGTCCGATAGTGTGTTCAAGTCTCTGTAGTTTTTGGTTGGTTGGTCTGGTGGCAAAACAACAATGGTTTTCATTCAACACCTTCAAGTATAATCTTAGGAATCGGTTGATAGATGATGATGATGATGATGATGATGATGATGATGATGAAGAAGACTCAAGGTCCATATTACACATATACAAAACAACAACAGAAATACAATAACGAAGAAACAAGACCAACAACATAGATTAAAATACTATAAGGCATCGATTCCAATGTTTCCTCAAATCAGAGGAGTACCTTGTATCACTTTGTTTGACATCAGTAATGGCACCTATTATCCTGTTTTTTTACTCTAATAGTCGACACATACATTTAAACTAGGGATGTTCGATATTGTCTTTTTTACCGATTTTTTTCCGATATACCGATATTGTCCAACTCTTAATTTCCGATACCGATATCAACCCATACCGATATATGCAGGGTTTCCTCCCCCAAAAAACTGAATAATTTCAGATAATTAACATTACATATCTCTTGTCGTGAAATTAACACAACTTTATGCATACTTTGGACAATAAATTAAATAAGAATTTGTTCTTACTTGCTTGCCTGGGTAAATAAAAGTTAAATAAATGTTTTCATGTTGAACGATGGATAGTTACATAATGTCAAATGAGCCATAGTATTGTCTCCATAGCTATAATATAGAATATAGATATAGCCCTGCAAACACTGCGACGCACAGTGAAAATCCCTATCTCTTACAGCGGTGGCCCATTGAGTACAAGGATGGCTTACACGGCTGGCCTGGCCGTGAATGAGTTAAGGAGGATCCTAAATGCATCATTATGCTACCTGCATTTTTTTTTTTTTTTTTTAATGTTGCTGTGCTATAATTACACCAGAGGTGTGCAGTATAAAACGGAGTACAATAGGCTCTGAACAGACTTATTTTCACAGTCTGTACACATATAACATTTCCGTGCCAGCATATTAGCCTGTGCATACAGTTTGCAGCACTGGCGCTGCACATCAACATCATCATACACTCTTCACCACATCTAGAGCGCAGTCAGGCAACAAGAAGGAGGGAAACTTTTGCTTCTGGTGATAGATAATCAAAGATGTGAACATTGTGTATACTAGGAGCCCCTCGAAAACGAGATGCTACATCTCAAGGGGTTATTCCGAATAAAGAATTTCAATATATATGTGGGGATGAACTGTGTATATTCATTGCAAGGGTTGAATTATGTATGTTATTGCTAATGTGTTTGTACTTGTGTTTTAATCTTTTTTTGTACTAGGTACTAGCCCATTATATCTGGCAGGTGGACTGCCAATGTAAACTAGCCTTTTGGCTACAATTTGGTACATTTACATTATCTTTGTTCCTTAATGTACGTTGTCCCTCTCTAACAAATAAATAAAACCCAAACTAAACAAAACTAACAAAGAAGAGTCCATGGGCTATGGGATTCCGTTAGCCAGTAAATACCAGTCAATGATTGTCTAGAATTTCAATTGGCCGGCAAATAAAAATGTTGACGGCCATCATGGTCGGTAAAAAAAAAAGATACTGTGGCGAGTGAATGTACGTTAGTGCGTGGCAGCTGTGGCTTACTGAATGCATAGTAGACCACTGCCCTGTCCTGTCCTGCCCTGTCCTGTGACAAGAGAGGGCAAGTGCATTTTCTGGCAGGGGCTTCCGCTTGAAACCCACCAGGCGCGGGCGCAAGCACTTGCGGGTTCCGTGCGAGAACAGCGCGCGTGGCCATCCACACCGAGTCCGACTTCAGAGCGGGCGAAATCGCACGGAGGAAGATACATTTACATCCCTGTTCCCCCCATGGTCTCATCTTCCTTTTGTTTTTGTTTCTGTGTTGCTTCTTTGTTTTTGTTTATTTGTTTTTGTTTCTTTGTTTTTACTTTGCTCCCGACTATTGTCAGCGACTTCGGGTCATTGAGAAGCGCTATATAAATTAAATGAATTATTATCGGAACAGCTGTCTATATGCGAAGTCAGTCCCCGTTTGAAGATTTTTTTAGTTCCAGTGTTCTATGTCCATTTTGCATGTATAACCAGTTATTATATAATTAATTAGAATGTTAGAATTAATTTTAGAATGATGAAATCCGTGTGACTGTACTCCTGAAAAAGTATAGTATGGTATATTTGTATTGGGAAAGATACAGACACATTAGCTGGTTGAACAACATCTAAATGTGTGGTAATAATGCCGATGTTGAGTGTATTTCTGTGAAAATGCGCACACCTCTGAATCCAACCAAATCGATAAAATTCGCTTCACGCCCGCGAGTCGCCCGCCCGTTAACATGGGAGCGAAAGTGAAGCGCCTCACGCCCGCGTCCCGCGCCTGGTGGGTTTCGTGCGTTATGCTTTCTTCTATCTCCCTCCCTGTCTTTCTCTCTCGCCCTCTCCCTTTCTCTCCTTATCTCTCTGCCTTTCTCACACACACACACACACACACACACACACACACACACACACACACACACACACACACACACACACACACACACACACACACACACACACACACACAGCCTCAGGGCACGCGTGTTCTCACTTAGGGAATGTGTCTCGCAGGCTTTGACATGATAATGACTTGGTCTTTGATCGCTCACGGATGTGACATTCATTGGCACTGTGTCTGCTGTGGCCCGGTCCACACTGATAAAGAGACATTTAAATCAGCGCCCCCCCCCCCCTGTCTCATCAGATATTCATGGACATAAGTGTGTGTTGGCGGACGGGAGGCTGGCTGGCTGCGCTGTCGCCCAGTCAAGCTAATTATGGTCATTATGATGTCATGATGACGTCTCTTAACCTGTGCGGGGGAGGAGGGGGAGGAGTTGGACTGATATGGAGAGTTGGCAGCCTGGACAGTGTTATTTACTTCTCTGGAGAGAAGCAGTAGGTGAAATGTAAGTGTGTTTTTCTTTCATCTTATTTGTCTTCCTTTCTGTTCTTGGTGAGGAGGTTATACCTGCCATTAGTAGGGCTCTCCTTGACTAAAGACATTCTTAGTCCACTAATGGTCATCATAGTATTTGCCGACTAATTGATTCGTTGATTTGTTTCCCATTGCAATAATGCAGAGGGGACCTCTTTAATTCTGGTGGTTAGTGTTTACCAGAGATGTGCTTATTATTCTTGTCAGGGAATAACCCATTCAGAATGGAGTAAAAGAGTAAAAATAGACCATCGACGAACAAAGTCTGACTGCTCAATGGAGAGGGCAGCCTTTGCCCTTAGCATCACACAATACAGACTGAACAAGGTCTGATCTGATGGTATGAGGAGAGGATGGAGCCCTTCATGGTGTATATATTTATTTTGTTTCTCTGTAGGCATGAAGATGTCAGTGGATGGGCAGATGCCCCCAGTCAGTGTAACCTACATTAAAAGAGGCACTGGCGATATTAAATGTTTTTGGCTGTGAAATGGTTATTATGCCTTGCTATAACCTGAGGTCCCAATTCTAACTTTCTCAAAGGGCTGGTGGCCCTTAGTCCATTAGTTAGATGAGAGAGAGGTAGAGATGAGAGGGATGAGAGAGAGGCAGAGATGAGAGAGAGGCAGAGATGAGAGAGGGTAGAGTTGAGAGGGATGAGAGAGAGGCAGAGATAAGAGAGAGGCAGAGATAAGAGAGAGGCAGAGATGAGAGAGAGGCAGAGATGAGAGAGAGGCAGAGATGAGAGAGAGGCAGGGATAAGAGAGAGGCAGAGATGAGAGAGAGGCAGAGATGAGAGAGAGGCAGAGATGAGAGACAGGCAGGGATAAGAGAGAGGCAGATATGAGAGAGAGGCAGAGATGAGAGAGAGGCAGAGATGAGAGAGAGGCAGAGATGAGAGAGAGGCAGGGATAAGAGAGAGGCAGAGATGAGAGAGAGGCAGAGATGAGAGAGAGGCAGAGATGAGAGAGAGGCAGGGATAAGAGAGAGGCAGAGATGAGAGAGAGGCAGAGATGAGAGAGAGGCAGAGATGAGAGAGAGGCAGAGATGAGAGAGAGGCAGAGATGAGAGAGAGGCAGGGATAAGAGAGAGGCAGAGATGAGAGAGAGGCAGAGATGAGAGAGAGGCAGAGATGAGAGAGAGGCAGAGATGAGAGAGAGGCAGAGATGAGAGAGAGGCAGAGATGAGAGAGAGGCAGAGATGAGAG